>NC_134040.1:31690887-32024220 GCF_965140245.1 Athene noctua
CTGAGTAAGCATATCTCATGTTGAGTCTGAGTAAGCATATCTCATGTAGAGTCTGAGTAAGCATATCTCATGTTGAGTCTGAGTAAGCATATCTCATGTTGAGTCTGAGTAAGCATATCTCATGTTGAGTCTGAGTAAGCATATCTCATGTTGAGTCTGAGTAAGCATATCTCATGTTGAGTCTGAGTAAGCATATCTCATGTTGAGTCTGAGTAAGCATATCTCATGTTGAGTCTGAGTAAGCATATCTCATGTTGAGTCTGAGTAAGCAGTATCTCATGTTGAGTCTGAGTAAGCATATCTCATGTTGAGTCTGAGTAAGCATATCTCATGTTGAGTCTGAGTAAGCATATCTCATGTTGAGTCTGAGTAAGCATATCTCATGTTGAGTCTGAGTAAGCATATCTCATGTTGAGTCTGAGTAAGCATATCTCATGTTGAGTCTGAGTAAGCATATCTCATGTTGAGTCTGAGTAAGCATATCTCATGTTGAGTCTGAGTAAGCATATCTCATGTTGAGTCTGAGTAAGCATATCTCATGTTGAGTCTGAGTAAGCATATCTCATGTTGAGTCTGAGTAAGCATATCTCATGTTGAGTCTGAGTAAGCATATCTCATGTTGAGTCTGAGTAAGCATATCTCATGTTGAGTCTGAGTAAGCATATCTCATGTTGAGTCTGAGTAAGCATATCTCATGTTGAGTCTGAGTAAGCATATCTCATGTTGAGTCTGAGTAAGCATATCTCATGTTGAGTCTGAGTAAGCATATCTCATGTTGAGTCTGAGTAAGCATATCTCATGTTGAGTCTGAGTAAGCATATCTCATGTTGAGTCTGAGTAAGCATATCTCATGTTGAGTCTGAGTAAGCATATCTCATGTTGAGTCTGAGTAAGCATATCTCATGTTGAGTCTGAGTAAGCATATCTCATGTTGAGTCTGAGTAAGCATATCTCATGTTGAGTCTGAGTAAGCATATCTCATGTTGAGTCTGAGTAAGCATATCTCATGTTGAGTCTGAGTAAGCATATCTCATGTTGAGTCTGAGTAAGCATATCTCATGTTGAGTCTGAGTAAGCATATCTCATGTTGAGTCTGAGTAAGCATATCTCATGTTGAGTCTGAGTAAGCATATCTCATGTTGAGTCTGAGTAAGCATATCTCATGTTGAGTCTGAGTAAGCATATCTCATGTTGAGTCTGAGTAAGCATATCTCATGTTGAGTCTGAGTAAGCATATCTCATGTTGAGTCTGAGTAAGCATATCTCATGTTGAGTCTGAGTAAGCATATCTCATGTTGAGTCTGAGTAAGCATATCTCATGTTGAGTCTGAGTAAGCATATCTCATGTTGAGTCTGAGTAAGCATATCTCATGTTGAGTCTGAGTAAGCATATCTCATGTTGAGTCTGAGTAAGCATATCTCATGTTGAGTCTGAGTAAGCATATCTCATGTTGAGTCTGAGTAAGCATATCTCATGTTGAGTCTGAGTAAGCATATCTCATGTTGAGTCTGAGTAAGCATATCTCATGTTGAGTCTGAGTAAGCATATCTCATGTTGAGTCTGAGTAAGCATATCTCATGTTGAGTCTGAGTAAGCATATCTCATGTTGAGTCTGAGTAAGCATATCTCATGTTGAGTCTGAGTAAGCATATCTCATGTTGAGTCTGAGTAAGCATATCTCATGTTGAGTCTGAGTAAGCATATCTCATGTTGAGTCTGAGTAAGCATATCTCATGTTGAGTCTGAGTAAGCATATCTCATGTTGAGTCTGAGTAAGCATATCTCATGTTGAGTCTGAGTAAGCATATCTCATGTTGAGTCTGAGTAAGCATATCTCATGTTGAGTCTGAGTAAGCATATCTCATGTTGAGTCTGAGTAAGCATATCTCATGTTGAGTCTGAGTAAGCATATCTCATGTTGAGTCTGAGTAAGCATATCTCATGTTGAGTCTGAGTAAGCATATCTCATGTTGAGTCTGAGTAAGCATATCTCATGTTGAGTCTGAGTAAGCATATCTCATGTTGAGTCTGAGTAAGCATATCTCATGTTGAGTCTGAGTAAGCATATCTCATGTTGAGTCTGAGTAAGCATATCTCATGTTGAGTCTGAGTAAGCATATCTCATGTTGAGTCTGAGTAAGCATATCTCATGTTGAGTCTGAGTAAGCATATCTCATGTTGAGTCTGAGTAAGCATATCTCATGTTGAGTCTGAGTAAGCATATCTCATGTTGAGTCTGAGTAAGCATATCTCATGTTGAGTCTGAGTAAGCATATCTCATGTTGAGTCTGAGTAAGCATATCTCATGTTGAGTCTGAGTAAGCATATCTCATGTTGAGTCTGAGTAAGCATATCTCATGTTGAGTCTGAGTAAGCATATCTCATGTTGAGTCTGAGTAAGCATATCTCATGTTGAGTCTGAGTAAGCATATCTCATGTTGAGTCTGAGTAAGCATATCTCATGTTGAGTCTGAGTAAGCATATCTCATGTTGAGTCTGAGTAAGCATATCTCATGTTGAGTCTGAGTAAGCATATCTCATGTTGAGTCTGAGTAAGCATATCTCATGTTGAGTCTGAGTAAGCATATCTCATGTTGAGTCTGAGTAAGCATATCTCATGTTGAGTCTGAGTAAGCATATCTCATGTTGAGTCTGAGTAAGCATATCTCATGTTGAGTCTGAGTAAGCATATCTCATGTTGAGTCTGAGTAAGCATATCTCATGTTGAGTCTGAGTAAGCATATCTCATGTTGAGTCTGAGTAAGCATATCTCATGTTGAGTCTGAGTAAGCATATCTCATGTTGAGTCTGAGTAAGCATATCTCATGTTGAGTCTGAGTAAGCATATCTCATGTTGAGTCTGAGTAAGCATATCTCATGTTGAGTCTGAGTAAGCATATCTCATGTTGAGTCTGAGTAAGCATATCTCATGTTGAGTCTGAGTAAGCATATCTCATGTTGAGTCTGAGTAAGCATATCTCATGTTGAGTCTGAGTAAGCATATCTCATGTTGAGTCTGAGTAAGCATATCTCATGTTGAGTCTGAGTAAGCATATCTCATGTTGAGTCTGAGTAAGCATATCTCATGTTGAGTCTGAGTAAGCATATCTCATGTTGAGTCTGAGTAAGCATATCTCATGTTGAGTCTGAGTAAGCATATCTCATGTTGAGTCTGAGTAAGCATATCTCATGTTGAGTCTGAGTAAGCATATCTCATGTTGAGTCTGAGTAAGCATATCTCATGTTGAGTCTGAGTAAGCATATCTCATGTTGAGTCTGAGTAAGCATATCTCATGTTGAGTCTGAGTAAGCATATCTCATGTTGAGTCTGAGTAAGCATATCTCATGTTGAGTCTGAGTAAGCATATCTCATGTTGAGTCTGAGTAAGCATATCTCATGTTGAGTCTGAGTAAGCATATCTCATGTTGAGTCTGAGTAAGCATATCTCATGTTGAGTCTGAGTAAGCATATCTCATGTTGAGTCTGAGTAAGCATATCTCATGTTGAGTCTGAGTAAGCATATCTCATGTTGAGTCTGAGTAAGCATATCTCATGTTGAGTCTGAGTAAGCATATCTCATGTTGAGTCTGAGTAAGCATATCTCATGTTGAGTCTGAGTAAGCATATCTCATGTTGAGTCTGAGTAAGCATATCTCATGTTGAGTCTGAGTAAGCATATCTCATGTTGAGTCTGAGTAAGCATATCTCATGTTGAGTCTGAGTAAGCATATCTCATGTTGAGTCTGAGTAAGCATATCTCATGTTGAGTCTGAGTAAGCATATCTCATGTTGAGTCTGAGTAAGCATATCTCATGTTGAGTCTGAGTAAGCATATCTCATGTTGAGTCTGAGTAAGCATATCTCATGTTGAGTCTGAGTAAGCATATCTCATGTTGAGTCTGAGTAAGCATATCTCATGTTGAGTCTGAGTAAGCATATCTCATGTTGAGTCTGAGTAAGCATATCTCATGTTGAGTCTGAGTAAGCATATCTCATGTTGAGTCTGAGTAAGCATATCTCATGTTGAGTCTGAGTAAGCATATCTCATGTTGAGTCTGAGTAAGCATATCTCATGTTGAGTCTGAGTAAGCATATCTCATGTTGAGTCTGAGTAAGCATATCTCATGTTGAGTCTGAGTAAGCATATCTCATGTTGAGTCTGAGTAAGCATATCTCATGTTGAGTCTGAGTAAGCATATCTCATGTTGAGTCTGAGTAAGCATATCTCATGTTGAGTCTGAGTAAGCATATCTCATGTTGAGTCTGAGTAAGCATATCTCATGTTGAGTCTGAGTAAGCATATCTCATGTTGAGTCTGAGTAAGCATATCTCATGTTGAGTCTGAGTAAGCATATCTCATGTTGAGTCTGAGTAAGCATATCTCATGTTGAGTCTGAGTAAGCATATCTCATGTTGAGTCTGAGTAAGCATATCTCATGTTGAGTCTGAGTAAGCATATCTCATGTTGAGTCTGAGTAAGCATATCTCATGTTGAGTCTGAGTAAGCATATCTCATGTTGAGTCTGAGTAAGCATATCTCATGTTGAGTCTGAGTAAGCATATCTCATGTTGAGTCTGAGTAAGCATATCTCATGTTGAGTCTGAGTAAGCATATCTCATGTTGAGTCTGAGTAAGCATATCTCATGTTGAGTCTGAGTAAGCATATCTCATGTTGAGTCTGAGTAAGCATATCTCATGTTGAGTCTGAGTAAGCATATCTCATGTTGAGTCTGAGTAAGCATATCTCATGTTGAGTCTGAGTAAGCATATCTCATGTTGAGTCTGAGTAAGCATATCTCATGTTGAGTCTGAGTAAGCATATCTCATGTTGAGTCTGAGTAAGCATATCTCATGTTGAGTCTGAGTAAGCATATCTCATGTTGAGTCTGAGTAAGCATATCTCATGTTGAGTCTGAGTAAGCATATCTCATGTTGAGTCTGAGTAAGCATATCTCATGTTGAGTCTGAGTAAGCATATCTCATGTTGAGTCTGAGTAAGCATATCTCATGTTGAGTCTGAGTAAGCATATCTCATGTTGAGTCTGAGTAAGCATATCTCATGTTGAGTCTGAGTAAGCATATCTCATGTTGAGTCTGAGTAAGCATATCTCATGTTGAGTCTGAGTAAGCATATCTCATGTTGAGTCTGAGTAAGCATATCTCATGTTGAGTCTGAGTAAGCATATCTCATGTTGAGTCTGAGTAAGCATATCTCATGTTGAGTCTGAGTAAGCATATCTCATGTTGAGTCTGAGTAAGCATATCTCATGTTGAGTCTGAGTAAGCATATCTCATGTTGAGTCTGAGTAAGCATATCTCATGTTGAGTCTGAGTAAGCATATCTCATGTTGAGTCTGAGTAAGCATATCTCATGTTGAGTCTGAGTAAGCATATCTCATGTTGAGTCTGAGTAAGCATATCTCATGTTGAGTCTGAGTAAGCATATCTCATGTTGAGTCTGAGTAAGCATATCTCATGTTGAGTCTGAGTAAGCAT
Source organism: Athene noctua (assembly GCF_965140245.1). Taxonomy (NCBI): domain Eukaryota; kingdom Metazoa; phylum Chordata; class Aves; order Strigiformes; family Strigidae; genus Athene; species Athene noctua. The sequence continues at coordinate 31,696,387 of NC_134040.1, forward strand.
ATCTCATGTTGAGTCTGAGTAAGCATATCTCATGTTGAGTCTGAGTAAGCATATCTCATGTTGAGTCTGAGTAAGCATATCTCATGTTGAGTCTGAGTAAGCATATCTCATGTTGAGTCTGAGTAAGCATATCTCATGTTGAGTCTGAGTAAGCATATCTCATGTTGAGTCTGAGTAAGCATATCTCATGTTGAGTCTGAGTAAGCATATCTCATGTTGAGTCTGAGTAAGCATATCTCATGTTGAGTCTGAGTAAGCATATCTCATGTTGAGTCTGAGTAAGCATATCTCATGTTGAGTCTGAGTAAGCATATCTCATGTTGAGTCTGAGTAAGCATATCTCATGTTGAGTCTGAGTAAGCATATCTCATGTTGAGTCTGAGTAAGCATATCTCATGTTGAGTCTGAGTAAGCATATCTCATGTTGAGTCTGAGTAAGCATATCTCATGTTGAGTCTGAGTAAGCATATCTCATGTTGAGTCTGAGTAAGCATATCTCATGTTGAGTCTGAGTAAGCATATCTCATGTTGAGTCTGAGTAAGCATATCTCATGTTGAGTCTGAGTAAGCATATCTCATGTTGAGTCTGAGTAAGCATATCTCATGTTGAGTCTGAGTAAGCATATCTCATGTTGAGTCTGAGTAAGCATATCTCATGTTGAGTCTGAGTAAGCATATCTCATGTTGAGTCTGAGTAAGCATATCTCATGTTGAGTCTGAGTAAGCATATCTCATGTTGAGTCTGAGTAAGCATATCTCATGTTGAGTCTGAGTAAGCATATCTCATGTTGAGTCTGAGTAAGCATATCTCATGTTGAGTCTGAGTAAGCATATCTCATGTTGAGTCTGAGTAAGCATATCTCATGTTGAGTCTGAGTAAGCATATCTCATGTTGAGTCTGAGTAAGCATATCTCATGTTGAGTCTGAGTAAGCATATCTCATGTTGAGTCTGAGTAAGCATATCTCATGTTGAGTCTGAGTAAGCATATCTCATGTTGAGTCTGAGTAAGCATATCTCATGTTGAGTCTGAGTAAGCATATCTCATGTTGAGTCTGAGTAAGCATATCTCATGTTGAGTCTGAGTAAGCATATCTCATGTTGAGTCTGAGTAAGCATATCTCATGTTGAGTCTGAGTAAGCATATCTCATGTTGAGTCTGAGTAAGCATATCTCATGTTGAGTCTGAGTAAGCATATCTCATGTTGAGTCTGAGTAAGCATATCTCATGTTGAGTCTGAGTAAGCATATCTCATGTTGAGTCTGAGTAAGCATATCTCATGTTGAGTCTGAGTAAGCATATCTCATGTTGAGTCTGAGTAAGCATATCTCATGTTGAGTCTGAGTAAGCATATCTCATGTTGAGTCTGAGTAAGCATATCTCATGTTGAGTCTGAGTAAGCATATCTCATGTTGAGTCTGAGTAAGCATATCTCATGTTGAGTCTGAGTAAGCATATCTCATGTTGAGTCTGAGTAAGCATATCTCATGTTGAGTCTGAGTAAGCATATCTCATGTTGAGTCTGAGTAAGCATATCTCATGTTGAGTCTGAGTAAGCATATCTCATGTTGAGTCTGAGTAAGCATATCTCATGTTGAGTCTGAGTAAGCATATCTCATGTTGAGTCTGAGTAAGCATATCTCATGTTGAGTCTGAGTAAGCATATCTCATGTTGAGTCTGAGTAAGCATATCTCATGTTGAGTCTGAGTAAGCATATCTCATGTTGAGTCTGAGTAAGCATATCTCATGTTGAGTCTGAGTAAGCATATCTCATGTTGAGTCTGAGTAAGCATATCTCATGTTGAGTCTGAGTAAGCATATCTCATGTTGAGTCTGAGTAAGCATATCTCATGTTGAGTCTGAGTAAGCATATCTCATGTTGAGTCTGAGTAAGCATATCTCATGTTGAGTCTGAGTAAGCATATCTCATGTTGAGTCTGAGTAAGCATATCTCATGTTGAGTCTGAGTAAGCATATCTCATGTTGAGTCTGAGTAAGCATATCTCATGTTGAGTCTGAGTAAGCATATCTCATGTTGAGTCTGAGTAAGCATATCTCATGTTGAGTCTGAGTAAGCATATCTCATGTTGAGTCTGAGTAAGCATATCTCATGTTGAGTCTGAGTAAGCATATCTCATGTTGAGTCTGAGTAAGCATATCTCATGTTGAGTCTGAGTAAGCATATCTCATGTTGAGTCTGAGTAAGCATATCTCATGTTGAGTCTGAGTAAGCATATCTCATGTTGAGTCTGAGTAAGCATATCTCATGTTGAGTCTGAGTAAGCATATCTCATGTTGAGTCTGAGTAAGCATATCTCATGTTGAGTCTGAGTAAGCATATCTCATGTTGAGTCTGAGTAAGCATATCTCATGTTGAGTCTGAGTAAGCATATCTCATGTTGAGTCTGAGTAAGCATATCTCATGTTGAGTCTGAGTAAGCATATCTCATGTTGAGTCTGAGTAAGCATATCTCATGTTGAGTCTGAGTAAGCATATCTCATGTTGAGTCTGAGTAAGCATATCTCATGTTGAGTCTGAGTAAGCATATCTCATGTTGAGTCTGAGTAAGCATATCTCATGTTGAGTCTGAGTAAGCATATCTCATGTTGAGTCTGAGTAAGCATATCTCATGTTGAGTCTGAGTAAGCATATCTCATGTTGAGTCTGAGTAAGCATATCTCATGTTGAGTCTGAGTAAGCATATCTCATGTTGAGTCTGAGTAAGCATATCTCATGTTGAGTCTGAGTAAGCATATCTCATGTTGAGTCTGAGTAAGCATATCTCATGTTGAGTCTGAGTAAGCATATCTCATGTTGAGTCTGAGTAAGCATATCTCATGTTGAGTCTGAGTAAGCATATCTCATGTTGAGTCTGAGTAAGCATATCTCATGTTGAGTCTGAGTAAGCATATCTCATGTTGAGTCTGAGTAAGCATATCTCATGTTGAGTCTGAGTAAGCATATCTCATGTTGAGTCTGAGTAAGCATATCTCATGTTGAGTCTGAGTAAGCATATCTCATGTTGAGTCTGAGTAAGCATATCTCATGTTGAGTCTGAGTAAGCATATCTCATGTTGAGTCTGAGTAAGCATATCTCATGTTGAGTCTGAGTAAGCATATCTCATGTTGAGTCTGAGTAAGCATATCTCATGTTGAGTCTGAGTAAGCATATCTCATGTTGAGTCTGAGTAAGCATATCTCATGTTGAGTCTGAGTAAGCATATCTCATGTTGAGTCTGAGTAAGCATATCTCATGTTGAGTCTGAGTAAGCATATCTCATGTTGAGTCTGAGTAAGCATATCTCATGTTGAGTCTGAGTAAGCATATCTCATGTTGAGTCTGAGTAAGCATATCTCATGTTGAGTCTGAGTAAGCATATCTCATGTTGAGTCTGAGTAAGCATATCTCATGTTGAGTCTGAGTAAGCATATCTCATGTTGAGTCTGAGTAAGCATATCTCATGTTGAGTCTGAGTAAGCATATCTCATGTTGAGTCTGAGTAAGCATATCTCATGTTGAGTCTGAGTAAGCATATCTCATGTTGAGTCTGAGTAAGCATATCTCATGTTGAGTCTGAGTAAGCATATCTCATGTTGAGTCTGAGTAAGCATATCTCATGTTGAGTCTGAGTAAGCATATCTCATGTTGAGTCTGAGTAAGCATATCTCATGTTGAGTCTGAGTAAGCATATCTCATGTTGAGTCTGAGTAAGCATATCTCATGTTGAGTCTGAGTAAGCATATCTCATGTTGAGTCTGAGTAAGCATATCTCATGTTGAGTCTGAGTAAGCATATCTCATGTTGAGTCTGAGTAAGCATATCTCATGTTGAGTCTGAGTAAGCATATCTCATGTTGAGTCTGAGTAAGCATATCTCATGTTGAGTCTGAGTAAGCATATCTCATGTTGAGTCTGAGTAAGCATATCTCATGTTGAGTCTGAGTAAGCATATCTCATGTTGAGTCTGAGTAAGCATATCTCATGTTGAGTCTGAGTAAGCATATCTCATGTTGAGTCTGAGTAAGCATATCTCATGTTGAGTCTGAGTAAGCATATCTCATGTTGAGTCTGAGTAAGCATATCTCATGTTGAGTCTGAGTAAGCATATCTCATGTTGAGTCTGAGTAAGCATATCTCATGTTGAGTCTGAGTAAGCATATCTCATGTTGAGTCTGAGTAAGCATATCTCATGTTGAGTCTGAGTAAGCATATCTCATGTTGAGTCTGAGTAAGCATATCTCATGTTGAGTCTGAGTAAGCATATCTCATGTTGAGTCTGAGTAAGCATATCTCATGTTGAGTCTGAGTAAGCATATCTCATGTTGAGTCTGAGTAAGCATATCTCATGTTGAGTCTGAGTAAGCATATCTCATGTTGAGTCTGAGTAAGCATATCTCATGTTGAGTCTGAGTAAGCATATCTCATGTTGAGTCTGAGTAAGCATATCTCATGTTGAGTCTGAGTAAGCATATCTCATGTTGAGTCTGAGTAAGCATATCTCATGTTGAGTCTGAGTAAGCATATCTCATGTTGAGTCTGAGTAAGCATATCTCATGTTGAGTCTGAGTAAGCATATCTCATGTTGAGTCTGAGTAAGCATATCTCATGTTGAGTCTGAGTAAGCATATCTCATGTTGAGTCTGAGTAAGCATATCTCATGTTGAGTCTGAGTAAGCATATCTCATGTTGAGTCTGAGTAAGCATATCTCATGTTGAGTCTGAGTAAGCATATCTCATGTTGAGTCTGAGTAAGCATATCTCATGTTGAGTCTGAGTAAGCATATCTCATGTTGAGTCTGAGTAAGCATATCTCATGTTGAGTCTGAGTAAGCATATCTCATGTTGAGTCTGAGTAAGCATATCTCATGTTGAGTCTGAGTAAGCATATCTCATGTTGAGTCTGAGTAAGCATATCTCATGTTGAGTCTGAGTAAGCATATCTCATGTTGAGTCTGAGTAAGCATATCTCATGTTGAGTCTGAGTAAGCATATCTCATGTTGAGTCTGAGTAAGCATATCTCATGTTGAGTCTGAGTAAGCATATCTCATGTTGAGTCTGAGTAAGCATATCTCATGTTGAGTCTGAGTAAGCATATCTCATGTTGAGTCTGAGTAAGCATATCTCATGTTGAGTCTGAGTAAGCATATCTCATGTTGAGTCTGAGTAAGCATATCTCATGTTGAGTCTGAGTAAGCATATCTCATGTTGAGTCTGAGTAAGCATATCTCATGTTGAGTCTGAGTAAGCATATCTCATGTTGAGTCTGAGTAAGCATATCTCATGTTGAGTCTGAGTAAGCATATCTCATGTTGAGTCTGAGTAAGCATATCTCATGTTGAGTCTGAGTAAGCATATCTCATGTTGAGTCTGAGTAAGCATATCTCATGTTGAGTCTGAGTAAGCATATCTCATGTTGAGTCTGAGTAAGCATATCTCATGTTGAGTCTGAGTAAGCATATCTCATGTTGAGTCTGAGTAAGCATATCTCATGTTGAGTCTGAGTAAGCATATCTCATGTTGAGTCTGAGTAAGCATATCTCATGTTGAGTCTGAGTAAGCATATCTCATGTTGAGTCTGAGTAAGCATATCTCATGTTGAGTCTGAGTAAGCATATCTCATGTTGAGTCTGAGTAAGCATATCTCATGTTGAGTCTGAGTAAGCATATCTCATGTTGAGTCTGAGTAAGCATATCTCATGTTGAGTCTGAGTAAGCATATCTCATGTTGAGTCTGAGTAAGCATATCTCATGTTGAGTCTGAGTAAGCATATCTCATGTTGAGTCTGAGTAAGCATATCTCATGTTGAGTCTGAGTAAGCATATCTCATGTTGAGTCTGAGTAAGCATATCTCATGTTGAGTCTGAGTAAGCATATCTCATGTTGAGTCTGAGTAAGCATATCTCATGTTGAGTCTGAGTAAGCATATCTCATGTTGAGTCTGAGTAAGCATATCTCATGTTGAGTCTGAGTAAGCATATCTCATGTTGAGTCTGAGTAAGCATATCTCATGTTGAGTCTGAGTAAGCATATCTCATGTTGAGTCTGAGTAAGCATATCTCATGTTGAGTCTGAGTAAGCATATCTCATGTTGAGTCTGAGTAAGCATATCTCATGTTGAGTCTGAGTAAGCATATCTCATGTTGAGTCTGAGTAAGCATATCTCATGTTGAGTCTGAGTAAGCATATCTCATGTTGAGTCTGTCAGAAGTGGTTAAACATTAATTACTAGACAGGCTTGTGCAGAAGAATTTGAATTAGAAATGTAAAACAGGGAGGATAACATTTTTGTATTTTGGTGTTGACTGAAATTTGTTTTTAACCAACATCTAACTTTTCAAGTTTGTGCAATGTTAAAACATTCAAACTTATTGTCACTTAAAAATACACACATTGTTCATGCTCTGTCTAGCTAACATTCTCTGCTTCCTTTCCTCTGCTTTTCCATACCTTTTAATTCTTCAGAACTACCTAAAGTTGCAGAAGGTGCGTAACACCTTTTTCCTTTATTTTGCTTTATAAGCAATTTGCCTTAAATAATATACTTTTTCTTTTTTTTTTTTTTTTTTTTTTAAATAGTGATTTGGATAGCTTTTCAAGTTGCTAGAGATTAGAGATGTTTCAAATGTCCTAAATGCTTTGTAGCTGGACTACATTAAAGTTATGTAAATTGTTTGTCAGCCTTTGAATGGCTTGTTGAATTAAGTAAGCACTGCTGTGAGAAATCATAGTTCATGAAAACATTGTTATATAACTTTCACTTACCTCAGTACTGATTCTCCTGCTGCAAAACTTGTCTTGAGCATCAAGATCTTCTGCTAACAAGTCTAGCATAATACTGTAATATATTCTGATGGTGATTACCAGTGTGAGAGGTGAATAAACCAAGATGGTATGTCCCTTTGTACGTACCGTAAAGGAAGGTGGCTATTTGTATTTAGCTTATGTTGCATAATTTGGGAAACATCACTGTTGAGAAACAGTTCTGGAAATCTTAATGAAGCCCATGGAAGACTGAGACTTGAAAAAAAAGTGTATGTAGGTAGTAGGTACTTGTTATGAAAGTTGTATAATTGGTTCATTTACTTAAAGATAGTTGAACATACTTAAGTACTCTTAAAATGGTTGTGACTTTCTGCACTTGATAACATGTTTTCTTTCCCTTGTCTACATAAGAATCTGTTCCAAGTGGAGAGAATCAAAGTGTAGCAGGGGGTGATGAAGAAACTGTGGATGAATACCAGGAGTTAAACGCAAGAGAGGAACAGGATATTGAAATAATGATGGAAGGGTGTGAATATGCTATTTCTAATGCTGAAGCCTTTGCAGAGAAGTTGTCAAGAGAGCTACAAGTGCTAGATGGGGTAAACATTTCTTCTAATGTTACCGTGTGGAATTGTTTTCATTGATACTGACTGTGTAGTGTTCTTTGAAAAGATAGCTAACATGTTCTGCCTCAGTTTAAATATAAATGTGTATCGGCTCCTAAGCAGAGCTACATCCTGTCTATTACCAGATTTTAAAGACTTCAGTTTTGCTCTTTACCTTTCAGACCTTCTGGGGTGAGTCTCAGGCTTTCAAAGAAGGAGTTGAGAAGAAAAAAGGGAGGCATTCTGCATATACCTTTCTTGAAGGCAAGGGTGCAGGGAGGGAGAGGGTAGACATTCATGGTCATGTCTGTGGATGTGAACTCTTATGCCTCAAGTACTACTCTTGGTGTAATTAGGAAACTGGTGTAGTATAATAACATTGCAATATTCAGCTCTCTGTAACAGTATCAGATTGTTTGTCATTTTGCTTTTTTAAACCACACAACACTCTAGAGGTCACTTAGAAAACTTTAAGGAGATGCAGGGGATACAGTCTTGAGGGAACAGTCAACAACTTCCTCACATTTTCAAGTTCTGTGTTTTTGTTATATTTGAAAATGGCTGTTCTAGAGAGAGCTGATCTTTCAACAGAAAATGTGACCTTATCAGCAAAGTTGTTTTTTTAGAACTACAAATGTTTCAGTATAGTAGAGATTACTGTTTGGTTTTTATTTTTGTACAGATTGATAACTTAAATTCTAAGAACTTAAGCAAGGTTTTGGTTTTCTATCTTTTCTTTATGTACAAGGTTATATTGTTTTGTTGATTTCATCAGGAGTTTTGGAAAGCATTTATTTGACAGTAATAGAGACAGAAGGAGATATCAGAATGCTTTTGAGATACAAAAATGTCTCCTAAAATGTTGTGGCTTATTTTCGCACAGGCAAATATCCAATCAATTATGGCCTCGGAGAAACAGGTGAATATCTTGATGAAGTTGCTGGATGAAGCTCTAAAGGAAGTTGACCAAATTGAGCTAAAGCTGAGCAGTTATGAAGAAATGCTTCAGAGTGTAAAAGAGCAAATGGACCAAATTTCAGAAAGCAACCACCTAATCCATCTCAGCAACACAAATAATGTGAAACTGCTGTCGGAGATAGAGTTCTTAGTGGTAAGCATTTTTATTGGTTACTGTGGTTGTTCACATCGGATATAAAATTCTTTTAGGTTGCTACCCTTTTTAGCAACTATATTTGAGATTCATTTAAAATGAGTTTATTTTTCTGTTTTATTATTACTCTTACTTCAGTAAGTTTTTGTAATGATGGAATTGTATTTATTGTCGGTTCATCAGCATAACAAACTAACCTGCTTCTGGTTTATGTACAGTACTATCCATTCTTTTGTAGAATCACATGGATTTGGCTAAAGGTCATATAAAGGCCCTTCAGGAGGGAGATCTGACATCTTCTCGAGGCATTGAGGCCTGCACTAATGCAGCAGATGCCCTTCTGCAGTGTATGAATGTAGCTCTTCGTCCAGGTAATGTTTTTGTTAGACTACAGTCTAACTACCAAATTTATTACGGTAGTGCCTTTATTGTATGTGCCTTTCCAATTAATCTCACATTTTGTTTCTGTAAATTGAGGGAATTGTGACCTCTGCTCATTTTGGTTCCCTCATACAATGTATTACTATACATTTTGTATTCTGTGAAGTTCTTTTTGGTTTTAGGACATGATATGCTTCATGCAGTGAAACAGCAACAGCAGCGGTTTAGTGACTTGCGTGAGCAATTTGCACGGAGACTCGCCAGTCATTTGAACAGTGTATTTGTTCAGCAGGTATTACTTCTTACTATTCTGTATGAAATTTTCAGTCACAAACTTTTCCTGAGAAGAAAACCAAACCACCTAAAACTGAACATGTTCTGTGATGTAATCCATAAATGAATGGACTGCTAGAGGAACTTAAGGCAGAGATATTACTAAGCATACCAAACTGTAGTTGCCTTACAGAAGTATCTTGCATTTAAAAAAATACCTCTTTTTAGTGGGTTTGCTATCTGAATTAAACACATCCTGTGATATAAAAGGATTAATTTTAATTGTAAAGCTTGATTAATTGAGAGGAAAAAGCACTGACTTTTTTTTTTAGGAAGTCAGAGGCTGAGAATATTAGAATTCTGAACTTCAAGGGCCACAAAAAAAATAAACCCCAAAGTAAAATGTCTAAACCTTTATTTTTGAGCCTTAACTTGAAATACTCAGAAATCACTGTCCTGACACTTGTTTCCTAAAGGCTGAGTGTCTTTTTCAGCATCAGTTTTTTAATTTCTGTATTTTTTTATCTCCAATTAGTTTACTCAGACTCTCCTTCAACTCTATAACAGGTCCTACTATCTTTCAGTTCCAGTGAGTACATCAGGTTTGATACAAGCTTTTTATAACTATTTTTTTTGAGCTTGACTTACCTAACTAGCAGCTGCATCTTCGGTTTTACAAAAAGAAATTTGTCTTTACCAATTGCAGAGCATCTGACTTATGCCCCTTCTCACTTCCATTATTTTTATCAGCCCTCAGGCTGTTTATCTGTTTGTGAGCTAACATTCATCTGATCTCCAGAAATTGCTAAGAGACAGATTGAGGTGTATGGAGGTAGAATATTTTCAGGAAATTGTATATGTGTACAACTGTACAGATAGTGCAGTTGTGTGAAATTGTAGTTTTATAAATAAAAAATTATGGTTTTATACATATGAATGCAGTCAAAGTTTTAGAAGTTCTAGTTTTTATGTATTAGACTGCATGCAGAAAATGCAATAGAGTTATGCTGGACAGTTGTATAGAAACTTGCATTTGGGAGCACCTGCCTGTTTTTTTATGACACACTTTGCAGAAAAACTCAGTTCTACAACATGTTATTTTTTTTTGTCTGTAGCTTCTGTTCTTAAGAAGGTATGTTTCTCCCGTTACTTTTCGTATTTTGAAAAACTGAGCACAGACTCCATGTCGTGGCTTCTAAACAAGCAAGTAGAAGCTATGTTGTATAAGTCCTGTATAAATGCATTCACAAAGTTTGAATGTTGGACTTGTTTGTCTGAAAAAACAACCACTTTCAGAATGCCTCTTCTATTGTTCAATTCTGAAGATTTTATTTTAAAAAATGGTAAGAGATTAGTATTGCTATGTGATATGATGTATATTAATTAGATGAGACTTTTCAGTGCTATTGAGAATGCTATTATCAATTTGCAATTTTAAAATTTTTTAAAAATTGTAGTATTAATAGAGGCCTCACATTATTTTTCATATAAATTTGCCCTCTGAAAATTTTTAGTCTGCTGTTACCTGCGAGGTATTAATCAGCAGATAAAAAATATGACCTCGCTGTAAGGTTAAGCAGGAGGAGTTCATTAACTGCAAGAGATGAGCCTCTGCAAAGCCTTTTCTCTTGTTGTAAAAGGAAAAAAAAGGCTGTGTACTTTGTTTTGAGGTACTGATTCAAGTGTTGGAGGTATAACAGATTTTTTGTGTTCTTTTACTAAAATGACCCTGTTTTGTTAGTCTGATGAATAGAATATAGCAATTTATCAGTCCCATGTTTTTGAAAAGTCTGACTGGGTTACCTTTAAGATCCGAAGAGTTGCATTATTTGTTTAGAATGCATCCTTAAAAAATAGATTGAAACACTTAAAAAAAAAAAAAAATTGCAGATGAAAACATGATGACTAGGCAGCTGCTAATACAAGCAAGACATATTCTGTTTCAGAACTTATTAGATATCAGTGCAACTTTGGTTTTCCATTTTGGCCTAAATCTATTATCCTGGAAGTGTGAAATTGTTCTTTATCTTTAAAAGCAAACCCCAGTGCTGTGATTCAGACTACTGTTGTAAGTTATTAAGATGCTTCATCTCGTTTACATAATGAGAATAAATCTTTTATGTTTTAAACAGAAATGCAGCTTTGGATTGCCATTCACTGCAGTGTTAAAAACTGTTTGCAGTAACATTACTAACAGTTAATGTAGTTGTCTTTATTGTGTCCTAATAATATTTGATTCACCTTACTCTGTGTCTATAACTTTAAAGATTTTTTTTTTTTTTAAACAACTGTGTTCAGCATTAAATTAAAACTCAACCCTGGGTGTTCTGACTTTGAAATACAAATAATTTGAAGCTTTGAAACCACGAAGTAGTTGAATAACAAATTTGCGTATCATTTGGTAGCAGTTGGTATGAATGTATGTGTAGTGAGAGGAAGCCTGTTAATTAGATGGAGGAGGTACGCCTAGAAGCTCCATAATGTTTTGGGGCAGACTTGAGCAGGACATAATTTAGGACAACCGGAATGATTAGTCCTGTGGGAAAGTCGCCTTGGAGAGAGAAATTTATCTCGGGAGGGGATTTGTCATCTAGCTTTACAAAGCATGCAACTACTAAGCAAAAATAAAAAGTTGAATGTAACAAAGGGACAGGAATAAAACTGGTATATGAAAGAAGCAATAAAAATTTGGATAGCTGAGTGTTTCCCAGCAGTAATATGAACTAGCCTTTGGACTGTCTTAGTTGAGGAAAGCTGTGAAAGCCACCAGGTAAATTATCTTAAAACTATAATAAACTTGAACATGACGATGCATGCTGTGGGAATGTTGCGCACCAGGGAGTAGGAGAGAGAACCATAAATGGTTTTCTTTATCTAGTTTTTATAAAAGCATATCAAAGATCTGTTTGAAAGTATTTGCTATATGCATGCCCAGAAATACACACAGTATGAGCGTGACCTCAGTAATTGCATCAGCAGCTGTGTGGCTAATGCTGGCTGGATTCCAATTCCAAATTGTATATTGCAGTAATTACCAAGTTAACTTTTTGTTGGAGTCAGAGTACGAGACTGTTTTTAGAAGGGATTATAGTGTGACTCTTTCCCACTGTCTGTGAGAATAAATTAATGAAGTTGTCTAGGACTTGATTCTTTGGGCCCATTTGTGTCTCAGTTTATGTAGTTAAGAGAACAATACTCAAAGTAAATGCATGATCGTGCTGGATACAAAACAGGAGCTCAGCTTATTCAGAAGCTGGCATGTTGGCACTGCATTACTTAGTAAGGGTTAGTCTCTTACAAATAATATCAAAACTCCTATCTTCATTTATTTAAAACAAAAATCTGTGAATATACTGTGGAAGGCTTTGGGGCTTTTTTAACCAGAGACTTGAACTGATTAGTACCCAATATAATAGAGAAGGGTGAGCCAGTGTTGCTTTAGTTTAGACTCTGTGGTCCAAACTGGCTTCTGTTCCAACTTAGACATGCAAAGGTAGTTTTTAAACTGTATAGTTTATATTCTGCCAGCTTGTCATGTCCAAGACAGAGCTGTCCAGGAATGCTTCCCCTGTCAGGGACTGACATTGACTGACCTGCATCAACCACCCGCAGGTTATGCTACAGGAATTGGAGACCAATTAGGACAATCTTTCTGTGTTGCCATGGCACAAACTATACTTAAGATTAAATTCTGTTGCTGTATTTATTGCAAGCTTGGTAAAAAAGACTTTACAGAAAATAATTACAGCCATTTTGAAATTAAGTCCTCTCCTCCCTTCCATTACCCCAGGGCTAATGGTTGTGTGTTCTGCTGTGTGGCTGAACTGTGGTGTTAACCTTGCTTCCCAAGTTGCCCAGGAAGCCTATGAGTTCAAGCAAGTGAAAGCTTAAAAAAGCTAAATCATATATTGTTCAAGCCATATGATATGATTTTATACCTTAAAAATTAGTGTGTTTTTCAGGAGATAAGCCAGAGAAAAGTAGGAGTATGAAATTAATAGCTTGCTGTTAAATGGATTGGTTTATGCTGCAAGTTGTAAACTGTTTAGTAAATGTTTACTGAAAGTTTGTGTCTACATTTGCGTGGAGGGAGAGAGAATGTGTGTGAACTGATGTTTTTAAGTCTTGATCAAGGCTTAACCAAAGCAGTCTAAAGCAGCTTGAATTGGAGCAGGCTTTCAGAGGTGTAGCATAAAGCTTATTAACACCTAGGCCACCCATTGACTGGGGACTTGAAATGTCTTACAGTATATGGGAAGAACATCTTTAAAAGAAGCAGCTATGGATTTTTTTTTTTTAAGAGAAATAATGTAATAGTATCTTAGAATTTTTCAGAAACAAATGAATACTTGGCATTAAATCTTCACTCAGGTATACTTCACATTCTGGTGCAAAAAAAATGCCATATTGACTCACCCTGGAGGCAAAGTGGTAACCAAGAATCTTATAATGAACAAGCTTACTAAGATGCATTACCTGCCACAATATGGTATCTCAGTGCCTGTATTGTTAGGTGTCTTTTTAATCCATATGTAGACTTTGTTTCTATGAAACGTATTTTGATGCTTTTCTGTGTGTCTGAATGGGATGCTGTCTTGTTAAGTTTTTCAGCAATTTCTAGTAGATCTGTATAGTGCTTCCAGATTTACTTTAATATTTTCTTTTATCAAGGGTCATGATCAGAGTTCTACTCTTGCTCAGCACTCTGTTGAATTGACATTACCCAATCACCATCCATTTCACAGAGATTTACTTCGATATGCTAAACTGATGGAGTGGCTCAAGAACACAGATTATGGAAAATACGAAGGGCTAACAAAGGTATGTGAAGTGCTCAAATGATCCTAGAGAATGTACATAATGTATTATTTTATGAGAGTCAAAAGAATTGCCTGTGTGTATATGCATGTTCTTTTAACATCCCTTTATATTGAATTTAATTCACTGCTCTTCTTTTCTTGTTCCTTTTTGGAATAGGAAACTTAATTTTTTGGTATTTGTGATGCCCTGTTTTGTTTTGGTTTTTTTCCTGCAAGATTCTGTGTCTCTGTTCTGAAGTACCATAAGATACTAATATTTATGTAAAAGAAGTTTGCAATTTTAGTCTAGTAAGCTATTTTCATGTTGATGTGCTTATTGCCTGTGTGCATCTTTATTTCAGCAGATGTTTATTTCACTTGAGAAAATCAAATTTCAGAGGTCTCTTGTAAAGTAGATTAAATGGAAACCTTTTGGCTTTGTGCGTGTGTGTATATATATATATATAGATATATAGATATATATATATATATAACTTAACTCCCTTGTTTAAAACTGACATGGAATGAAAAAATTCTTGCAGAAGTATAGAAAATTATTAGATAGAAGTCAAGGGAAAGTTAGTCCTTGCAGAACAAGTTTTATTTAAGTACTGTCATTCTTAAAAACTCAAACATGGAAGATTTAAATTATACTCTTAAAATGGCTTTGAAATAGTTGTTCTTTTGCCTTCAGTGTAAGGCAAATGGGCAATGAATGGTTGACATCTTCATGCTCTTCTAATAAATTGAGAGACATATTTATGTATTGTGTGCTAAGTAACAACATTTTGAAGAACATAGAAAAAAAAATCTTGGGTGATCTTTGTTAGTAAATAAAATATTATTACAACCTTTGTACTAAAAATCTAAACAAACCAGATAATCTTCAAACTTATTTCAGTTGTGCCTCTTTTTAAAATTTGAGTTTAGTTTTGGCAGTGTTGCAAATAAATTATTTTGGGACTGATTGAATCTTTAAGTAGGCACACAGAGTTTGTGCCTCCCAGAATTTTCGGTCTTTTGTTTTCCTTCTGAGAATAGTAATAAAGGAGGTCACATAGTCAGGAATATGTGTAGGAATGGCATCCTGTTTGCTTTGGTTTGGCCATAGTAAGAGTCTAGTAAAAGAGGCTACAGAGAATGGTGCTGAATTCTCTACATTCTACCCTTGAATTGAATTACATAATGCTCTACTACTATATGTATGCACCACATTGCATATCTTCTTTTATGGAGGACAAGTAGCAGTTTATGATTGTGCATGTTTAAGCCCTTCCGGGACCGGAGAGCACGTTGCTGTTGCCCTTCCCCCACCCTCAGCCGGTCGGGCTGGAAGTTAAGCACAGACCCCGGGCTGAAATAAGAAGAAATTTAATACAACAGTGTGATAAAACAATCTGAATAGCAGCAGTGGCAATGATAACAACAATAAACAGCAATAACAGTAAACAAGACAAAAGATATACAGAGAAATACCGCAAAACGGTCAGGGAGCAAGCCCGCTGCATGTGTTGCAACCCCCAAAACCGAAAGTAAAAAACCTCCGCCCCTGGACCTGACATCAGCATGGTATGAATAACCCGGCTGGAGATCCCTTCCTCCTCTTTCTCTGCTGGGGAAAATTTGACCCTATCCTAGTTGAACCAGGACATAATCCACCCCTTTATTCTATACTATCTGCCTCATGTCCAGCTGCCATTTAGCAGTTAACAATAACAAAGTAATAATTTACACAGGCACAGCATAATTTACAGCATGTTCTCACCCAGAATCAAGTCCCCCTGTGGTACACATCGGACCTCTCCATTGTCCTGCATCACCCACCAGTTGCACCCAGGTCCTTGGGCAAAAGCAATCCCGTGGATGGGTTTGCCTTTACCTTTGCCTGGTGCAGGGCTAAACCAGACCATTTTTCCCAATATATTCCTCATGTGCACCACAGGGACTTTATCTCCATCTACAGCACGTGGAGGTTTTGACTGAGCCGGGCCAGCTCGACTGGCAGATCCTCTTGTGTTGACTAGCCAGGTGGCCTTTGCTCGATGCATGTCCCAGTCTTTGAAGGTCCCACCTCCCAGTGCTTTCAATGTGGTTTTTAACAGTCCACTGTAGCGCTCGATCTTCCCAGAGGCTGGTGTGTGGTAGGGGATATGGTAGACCCACTCGATGCCGTGTTCTTTTGCCCAGGCATTTATGAAGCTGTTTCGGAAGTGGGTCCCGTTTTCTGACTCAATTCTCTCTGGGGTGCCGTGTCGCCACAGGACTTGGGTTTCAAGGCCCAGGATGGTGTTTCGGGCGGTGGCGTGGGGTGCTGGGTAAGCTTCCAACCATCCAGTGGTTACTTCCACCATTGTGAGCACGTGGTGCTTCCTGCGGCGGGTCTGTGGCAGTGTGATGTAGTCGATCTGCCAGGCCTCTCCATATCTATATTTCAGCCATCGCTCTCCATTTCTCTGGGGCTTCACCCGCTTGGCATGTTTGATTGTAGCACACGTCTCACATCCGTGGATGATCTCTGCAACGGTGTCAATGGTGAGGTCCACCCCTCGATCTCGAGCCCACCTGTGTGTTGTATCTCTACCTTGGTGTCCCGAGGTCTCATGGGCCCACCGAGCTATGAAAAGTCTACCTTAGCGCTGCCAGTCCGAGTCCACCTGAGCCACTCTTATCTTAGCAGCTTGGTCTGCCTGCTGGTTGTGTCGATGTTCATCAGTGGCCCGACTCTTGGGTACATGGGCATCCACATGGCGCACCTTCACAACGAGGTTTTCCACACGGGCTGCAATGTCCTGCCATACTTCAGCAGCCCAGACGGTTTTACCCTTACATTGCCAGTTGTTCTGCTTCCATTGCTGCAACCATTTCCACAGGGTATTCGCCACTGCCCACGAGTCGGTGTAGAGGTAGAGCCTCGGCCACTTTTCCTGCTCAGCAATATCCAAAGCCAGCTGAACGGCTTTCACCTCTGCAAACTGGCTCGATTCACCCTGTCCCTCAGCAGCTTCAGTGACCCGTCGTGTGGGACTCCATACAGCAGCCTTCCATCGTCGATGTTTTCCCACAATGCGACAAGACCCATCAGTGAACAGGGCATATTGCTTCTCCTCATCCGGCAGCTCGTTATATGGTGGGGCCTCCTTAGCACGTGTCACCTCCTGTTCTGGTGACATCCCGGAATCTTTGCTCTCTGGCCAGTTTGTAATCACCTCTAGTATTCCTGGGCAGCTGGGGTTCCCTATTCGAGCCCATTGTGTTATCAATGCAACCCATTTACTCCACGTGGCATCGGTTGCATGATGCGTGGAGGAGGCTTTTCCTCTGAACATCCACCCCAGCACCGGCAGTCGGGGTGCCAGGAGGAGCTGTGTTTCAGTGCCGACCACTTCTGAGGCAGCCCGAACTCCTTCGTACGCTGCCAGTATCTCCTTCTCAGTTGGTGTGTAATTAGCTTCAGAGCCTTTGTATCCCCAGCTCCAAAAGCCTAGAGGTCGGCCTCGGGTTTCCCCAGGTGCTCTCTGCCAGGGGCTCCAGGTAGGGCCATTTTCCCCAGCTGCGGTGTAGAGCATGTTCTTAACCTCCTGCCCTTCCCGGACTGGCCCGAGGGCTACTGCTTGGGCAATCTCCCACTTAATTTGTTCAAAGGATTGTTGTTGCTCAGGGCCCCATTCAAAATCGTTCTTCTTGCGGGTTACATGGTAGAGAGGGCTCACAATCAGGCTGTAGTTCGGGATGTGCATCCTCCAGAACCCCACAGCGCCCAGGAAAGACTGAGTCTCCTTCTTAGAGGTTGGTGGGGCCATGGCTGTTATCTTGTTTATCACCTCCACTGGGATGTGGCGACGCCCATCTTGCCATTTTATTGCTAGGAATTGAATTTCCCTTGCAGGCCCCTTAACTTTCTTTTGCTTAATGGCAAAGCCGGCCTTCAGGAGGATTTCAGTGATTTTCTTCCCTTTCTCAAAGACTTCCTCAGCTGTGTTCCCCCATACAATGATGTCATCACCATACTGCAGGTGTTCTGGAGCCCCACCTTTCTCCAGTGCAGTATGGACCAGTCCGTGGCAAATGGTGGAGCTGTGGTTCCACCCCTGGGGCAATCGATTCCAGGTGTACTGGATGCCTCTCCAAGTGAACGCAAACTGTGACCTGCACTCTGGTGCTATCGGAATGGAGAAGAACGCGTTAGCAATGTCAATTGTGGCGTACCACTTGGCTGCCTTCGACTCCAGTTCATACTGGAGCTCTAGCATGTCCGGCACTGCCGCACTCATTGCTGGTGTAACAACATTCAGACCATGGTAGTCCACTGTTAGCCTCCATTCACCATTAGGCTTTCTCACTGGCCATATAGGACTGTTGAAGGGTGAGTGATTTTTGCTGATCACCTTCTGGCTTTCTAGTTGGCAGATCAGCTGATGGATGGGGACCAGGGAATCTCGGTTGGTGCGGTACTGCCGGTGGTGCACCGTCCTGGTAGCAATCGGCACTCGCTGCTCCTCAACCTTAAGCCGCCCCACCACTGAGGGATCCTCTGAGAGGCCGGGTAAGGTGGACAACTGTTCAACCTCCTCCAGGGCAGCTGCACCAAAAGCCCACTGGTACCCTTTTGGGTCTTTGAAGTTCCCTCTCCTGAGGTAGTCTATGCCCAGGATGCACGGGGCATCTGGGCCAGTCACAATGGGGTGCTTATGCCAGTCCCTCCTAGTCAGGCTCACTGCAGCTTCCAGTAGGGTCAGCTGTTGGGATCCCCCTGTCACTCCAGAGATGCAAATGGATTCAACCCCACTGTAGCTCGATGGCATCAGGGTGCACTGAGCGCCAGTGTCCACCAAAGCCTTATACTCTTGTGGGTCTGACGTGCCAGGCCATCGGATCCACACTGTCCAGTAAATCCGATTATCCCTTTTCTCCACCTGGCTGGAGGCAGGGCCCCTCTAATCCTGCTCATCATCACTCACTTCTTGCAAGAATGATTTACTGGTCCCCTCAAGAGGGTCAGACATAACGTTGGCCATTCTATTCTGTCTGGGGGATTTCTGACTGGACACTGGAGCTGCGCTCCTCTTGGAGGACTCCCCTTTTGTGATGGTCTTCCCTTTCAGCTGCTCTACTCGTGCAGCTAGGGCGGCAGTGGGCTGTCCATCCCCCCTCCTCATGTTTTCTCCATGGCTGCGGAGGAAAAACCACAGGGTGCCTCGTGGTGTGTACCTTCTGCTGCCTTTCTCTTGGGTGGGGAAACGTTTACTTCTAATGGCTGAGAACGTAGGACATGTCCTCTTCCACTTTTTGGACCCTCTGAGACAGTTCCTCCACAGCTGAGACCCAGGAATGTTGAGATGAAGGGAGATTTCCCTCATATTGCCGGAGCTTGCCAACCACTCCATCCACTGTTAGAGTCTGGGTGTCTGTCCACCAGGACACTATTGCCAATGCTTTTGAGTGTGCTTCTGGTGCGCTTTTCAGGAACTTTTGCCACATCAGGTGTGTGCAAGGGGCCTGATCTGGGTCCATGAGTGACTGTTCATTATTCAGATCACCATAGATCATCTCAAACACAGCCAGTTCCCTGAGGTTCTGGATGCCTTTCTCAATGCTGGTCCATTTGCCTAGCTGACGTAGGATATCATCCTTGTAGGGGTGCCTCTCCCTTACACTGAGCAGGAGTCGCTTCCAAAGACTGAGGGTTTGAGTCTGTTTCCCTATTTCCCTATCAATGCCAGCATCCTTGGCCAAAGATCCCAGCTGCCTGGCCTCTCTCCCCTCCATCTCAAAAGCACTGGCTCCATTGTCCCAGCATCGGAGCAGCCAGGTGCAAATCTGCTCACCTCCCAGGCGGCTGAAATCTCTCCACATATCTCGCAGCTCTGTCGGGGACAGAGATTGGATGATCACCTCTGGTCCTTCCTCCTGTTCCCCTGATGGGCCTGGCTCATTCTCATCCCTCACTCTGTGAACTTTCTGGTATATTTTGTTTTCTGTATCGGGGCGACTGACACTGGCACTGGCTGGCACTCTGGCTCAGTTGCTGTGCTGGTGGACGCGACTGAGACTGGCTCTGCCTGTGCCCCCGGTTCAGATATTGTTTGTGTGGCCTTTTCTGACCTTTGAGGGCAGCGGGTGGTATTAAAGAGGACACGGTAGGCATGGGCAAGTCCCCAACACATTGCAGCGATTTGTGTCTCCTGGGTTTTGCCAGCTTGGTAACACACCCTTTCTAAGCACTCCATCAGCTTCTCAGGGCTCTGCATTTGTTTAGGAGTGAAATTCCAAAGCATTGGGGGTGCCCACCGACTCAGGCCTTTGCCCATCTTTTCCCACACCCCTTGCCACTCACTATCATCTGACCTCAGGGCAGGTTTCTGGGCACTGCTATTGTTAGAGAAATGCCGCATGGCCAAAATTTAAATCAGGCAGGCATTCAGAAGGCATAGTGCTGCAATCACACTGGCCTGCAGGCTCCAAGGATAACTGAACCTCCCCAAAGCCAAGAGGATCTCTTCCCCTGGCTCACCCACAGAGGAGGGGGTGAGACCCCTAACAAAAGTCCAAACGGCAAACAGGTACCGGCCCAGCCCCCCCCCAGCGATGCATAGGCATTATAAGCATTCAGTAGCCCGTATAACAACATAAGACCCTTTATACATTTTCCACCAATAACAAACGCCACCACTGGGATCATACACTGGATGTAAGGATTAATCCAGCCCCACCATGCAAGCAAGTGGGCCAGCATTGCAAACATTTTCTTATCAAACAAAAATACAAACACAAAGATTACATCCAAGAGATTGCTCTATCACACTCTGGTCAGGGTCTGTCCTTTTTTATTCTTATTTCAGCTTTCATGCCCCACATTGGGCGCCAATTAAAAATGTGCATGTTTAAGCCCTTCCAAGACTGGAGAGCACGTTGCTGTTGCCCTTCCCCCACCCTCAGCCGTTCGGGGTGGAAGTTAAGCACAGACCCTGGGCTGAAATAAGAAGAAATTTAATACAACAGTGTGATAAAACAATCTGAATAGCAGCAGTGGCAATGATAACAACAATAAACAGCAATAACAGTAAACAAGACAAAAGATATACAGAGAAATACCGCAAAACGGTCAGGGAGCAAGCCCGCCGCGTGTGTCGCAACCCCCAAAACCAAAAGTGAAAGTAAAAAACCTCCGCCCCTGGACCTGACATCAGCATGGTATGAATAACCTGGCTGGAGATCCATTCCCCCTCTCTCTCTGCTGGGGAAAATTTGACCGTATCCTAGTTGAACCAGGACAATGATTACTCAATGAATTTGCTAGGAAAATGAATATAACCTACTTAAATATCATGTATGTATTTCTGTGCATGCTACATAAATCTCTCTGTCTATATATATAGTTCAAAACAGTTTGTTATTTAGTAGAACTTACATACTTGTTAGGTTTTAAGAACTGTTTAACTGTAATAGAACAAAGGCAGTATGTATACCTGTTAACTAACTTTACATTTCTCTTTAAAGAATTATATGGATTATTTATCACGACTATATGAAAGGGAAATAAAAGAGTTCTTTGAAGTTGCCAAGATCAAGATGACTGGCACAACCAGGGAAGGAAAAAAGTTTGGTAAGCTTCTAGGAGGCACATATCTTGCTTATTATTTCCTTATAATTTCCTTATAAAATCCTCACTACAACACCTATGCCCAACTTTGTAATGGTTTGAAATTGTTTACTTTTGGTATGGTGGAAGAAGTTGGATAAAAATATCATTGGTAAAACCTCTGACTTCCATAAGGCCAAAGTAGTACAAGTGAAATCTTTTGAAATTAGTCAGGATAGAAAGATAAAATATTTATATTTCTCAGATTTTTAAATCTGCATTCACTTTTTAACAGACTACCAACCATATTTTTATTACTTGAACTATCTCACTTTTACTGAAACTTGTTTGAAAAATCAACTCTTATATTTAAAGAAGGCTTGGGCAGCGTGTTTGTGTTCCTTCTGCTACTATTTCTGCTATTTGGATGGATTTTGAGGCAGCTAGTTTTAATGCTAATTCTGCATAAGGAAACTTATGTATTTCATTGTGCTTTCAGTGGGTTTTACCTATGTAGTCTGAGATTAGAAATCATACTTTATTATAGGCATTTCCATTTAAGGGAATATGTATTCCTACTAGGATTAAATATTCTAGTGTGAGTATGGAAATGAAGCTTTTAAAAACATAACCTGAATACTTAAAAAGTAATAGTGACATAGGTGTATTTATAGATTGGCTATTCTACATTTTAAAGTGCCCTGTTTCAAAACTTAAGACATTTATATTTGCCACAGTTCACCAGTTTCCAAATCTGAATTCAGAAATTATGTGCAGCTTTAACTAATAAGTTCTGTCAAGCCTATTCTGGGTCCTGATCTTCTGCTTTGAAGTTTGATGGTAGAGAATAGAAAAAGGTAATGAAAGGAAAAAGGCAGAAGAGTGGTGAGGCTTGATTGAGGGAGGGGGAAGCCAGAAAGATAAGTCTGGGCAAGCTGTTGGACATGGAGAGCAAGTGGTGCCATAATGTGTCATGGTCAGAACAATTAACTTCATAAATCTTGAAAAGCTATCTTACTGCAAGAAAAAAACTTTATGCGTTGATTTCTAAAACATTCTAAACACTTTTATCTTGGCACTTCTGTGATCTCTGTTTGTGAGGAGACAGTTTTTGTAGCAATTTCCTAACTTCTATAAAT
The DNA here is from genome assembly GCF_965140245.1 of Athene noctua. NCBI lineage: Eukaryota > Metazoa > Chordata > Aves > Strigiformes > Strigidae > Athene > Athene noctua. The sequence continues at coordinate 31,719,040 of NC_134040.1, forward strand.
GTTATGGAGTGATCAGGCATTTTGGAGAAAGAGGTCCTTCAGTTCATCTGCATAAGAGCTGCACCTTGAGAAGGCTTCTGTCGAGTATTTGTGCACATGTATTTATTTTGTAACAGCGTATAATGGTGTGTAATTTCAAAGGCTTCTATGTTGAAGGTAGTAGTTGTACTATTACTAGTTGCACATTAATTCAAAATACATCACTTCTTAATAGTAATGTTATTTAAAGAATAGTGTAGTTGCATAATGCTCCCATTGTACTTGGACACTAAAGATGACCTGTTTCCAGGCTGTGTTGGTGTGTGTTCTTGCCTTTTTTTTGTGCTTTGGGAATAGCACTGCTATTTGAATGCCTCAAACGCAGAGGGGATGCTGGGAGAATTCTGGCATTCTGTGCTACTGCGAGGTTCTTTGTCTGCATTTTTATGGCAAAAAAAAAAAATCTGGGTTGTGAGCATTCACACTTGTCTTAAGTAGTCTTTTTTTTTTTTTTCCTTCTTTTCTGATGAAGCCAAGACTTTGATACTTAAATACCATAAAATCAATGTGGGAAAGAGTGCTACTGCTGTCATATGCTTATTTGTGGCTTCTCAAAAGCCACTATGTCTCCCCTGATTGTCCAGGGCCTGATCTTCGCCTGTAGTTCTTTACATTCTGTGCTTCAGTCCCACGCATTTGGAAATTGAGGATGATGAAGTGGTGGGACCAATGCATGACAGATGCATATGCCAAATGTATCAGGCCTAAAATTTATTATTCAAAAACTGCCCCAAGATCTAAAAACTAGGCTGGAATTAAATTCAAGTTTGACATTACAATTGTCAGTAGTGTTGCCTACTTGAGAACATCTGGTATTTAAGACATGTTTGTGGCATTTAGAAGTATTTACTCATTCTATTACAGTAGGTTCTGCTTGTCTGCTCCATTTTGGGGGGCTTGTAGCATCCATCCTCATCAAGATCTTCTTAATACCACATACTGCTTTTAGTGTATGTATGCAAATGCCTTTTACTGGTTAGGGATTCTCTATGCAAATGCCAATTTACTCTAAATTTCATACTTGTCCACTTGAGGCAACTGTTTTATTCTGTAAAAAACAGGAAAAATAAAACCAAAAATTTGTAAATTTTTTTACTGTATACTTATTGTTTTCATCCTCTCCAAATTTGCAGTCATCAATTTTTGGTGCAGCATGAATACAAAAGATGTATTCTCTGTGTAAACATCCTCATTTGCAAACAACAGAAAAGGTTAGCCAGTCTTACTGTTGATATGAATGATTTTACAGTATTGGTGTGTTTTTTAAACTGAAGACATGGACAATATCTCTGACTCAGTACTAAATTACATAAGTAAATTTATATTTCTTTATGTCTATTATTGATATGATGATTGAGCTTGAAAACTGAGTCTTTTGCAGTATATCTGACAAATAAAACCTTAATTTAATGGACTTCTCAATTTTGGAGAACTTAAATATGTGTTATGAAAATTGTTCTTTGAACACACTATACAAGAAAAAGCAAAGTTTAATACCTAGAAACTTAACTTTGTTTTCTATGTAGCTTAGATACTGAATTTCTAGAATAGTACCTCTCCAACTAAATGTGTTTGCAATGTAGTTACTTGCTGCTTATGTTCTCCGCATGTTTCTTTCCAGTTAGAGCTTAACTTGCATCTTGTGCATGGTTTGTGCAAACTGCATTTTAACTTGTCTTTGTCTTTGCTTGCAACCTAATCCATCCCAGCTACACTGCCTCGAAAAGAAAGTGCTGTCAAACAGGAAACTGAGAGTGAGTATAACTAGTTGCATTAGTTGGTATTGTCAATGCATGTGTGTCAATGTAAAGATGTAGTGCTTCATCATGGAAAATCTACCTAACACTGAAGGACTCCATTCAGAATGAAATAAGCATTAGCAGAATCATTGTTTTTGCAAGGCAAAAATGAAGCACAGCTAAAATGGCCCAGCATAAAAGTTGAGAAGGTTTACAGGTAAAGGCAACATCTTTTGGTTTTCCTATGCTGCTGATTGATCCCCAAAAAAATATTTGTACCACCTTAGAGCTTCTCATAGTTTTCCAACTCTTCCAGTGGGTTGAGGTAACTTTTGTTAGATCTGTAGACTTTGTCTTGTGTCCCTAGACTAGAGGCCAACATAGCAGTTAAATGAAATTTCCAGGATTGCTTTTAAGTTTCCTTGTGGTTGAGATGTGAGAAGTTTATATGGGCATCAAATACTGATGATTTCTTGGTCTTTTTTGTTACTAGCTTTCTCCATCCTGTTCCAACATTTCTGAAAATTTAGGGGGAAAAAAAAAAAGATATACTCCTCACCTAGGAGAAGGCTCCACAATATCAGCATGAAACAGCTGAATGATAATTATGATCAAAAGGAGGGGGGAGCATTAGCAGTAGAGTTACTATGGGATTGCAGATCCATCAGAACAGCTGGAGCAAACTATGTAGACAAAAGGATATAAACAGCAGAAACATCAAGTTCAAGATGAAAAAGTGCCTGTGTGTATGTATATCAAGCTTTTAAATTTTTTTCTCTTCTTGTGGATTAATTCCTCTGTTTATGGCAGCCTTTACCCAAAATACATTCACAAAGATCATAACTGGTCTTTGCTTCCAAGGAGAGTATCTATCGCAGTGTTCCTGTATTTTACAGTTTTGGTCCTTTTATGCCTTTTTCCATACTTTACAACGAGGGCTTATATAGCTACATTGTACTTTGAAACTTGGTGAAGTATTTCAGGTACTTTGTAACCAGAAAATGATGTCTTTGTAGCAAAAGCATTTGCAGCTTAGAAAAAAATTAGTTGTTTGATTTTAATGTAGGACTACTAGCAACTCCTGATCTCATATGTTCTGTAATGAACCTGTTCATCCTATTTTATTCTGTCTTTTCTTCCTTCCTTCATAGTGTCTTTCATTTCACAGGTCTTCATGGAAGTTCTGGGAAGCTGACAGGATCTACTTCTAGCCTAAATAAACTCTCTGTTCAGAGTTCGGGAAACCGTAGGTCTCAGTCATCCTCACTGTTGGATATGGGAAACATGTCTGCCTCTGACCTTGATGTGGCTGATAGAACAAAATTTGATAAGGTAAAACAAAAATGTTGTATAGGATTCCTGCTTCATTTTGTATAGGAAGTGTCTTACATATCCTTCTTGTATAGTTTAAAAATCTTTATTGTTTAAATCTTAAAACGTGCCAATTTCAAATTCTGTATACACCACACACATTTAATAAAGGCAGTTTTGAAGAAATATGTAGATCAGAGTATTATTCTCTGATTATAACATTCCATTTAGTTTCTTTATATGCTGCCTGTGATCTTTAAAGAATATCGATCATAAAAATGTCTAAGTTTAAGCCCTGTGTGCATTTTTAAGCAAATAAGAATTGAACTGATGGATTCTTCAACTGATTGTATTTTTCTCAATGCAAATATTCATGTGTTCTGTTGCATTTTGCCAGTATGTAAGCAAAAGTGAAAGATAAGAAAGCATAATCTTCTTTTAGCCAGGACTTAAGATGTCTTAATATTAACTGTTAAGTTATTACACATCTGTAGCACCAACTTGTCTAGAATTAAAATGATAACTTTTAAAAACAATTTTATACAAGTACAAATATTGTGCTAATTTTTTTCAACAACTTCTGACTTCTCTCTCATACCCATTGGGTACGTGTGAGTGTGACTAATGTATACAGAGTTGTAAGCTATTGAGCTGACTTAGTAGGTTTTTTCAATTTTTGTTTTTCGAGGGTAATTTTCAGGAGTGTGAGTTTACTGTGTGGCTAGATTGGTTTCATTCATGTAAATCATTGCATATCTTAATTCTTAAACCAGTCCAAAGAAAATTGTGTAAAGATGACAGACGAGAAGTATGTCTAACACCTGACTTACAATTTCAGTAGTTAGTATTAGCAGAAAAGAGGGTGGCAGAACCCATGACTTGCTAGGCTGTGACTAGAAAACTTCTAGATGTGGAAAAATATAGATTGTTCTTTTCTTCCCAGTGCTATATGGATGAGAAGGGATCATGTTGAAGATGCAGATAGCACTTTTAAACATACAAGTACAAGCTGCTTGCATTTCTATTAAGTAGAAATAAGCCTTCTAAAGCTTACTGAAGATAAAGTGTAAAATCCTATGCATCAAACATAGGATTACTAGTATTAGTAATTAGTACTACTAACTGTTCATAGTATTTGGTGTGTTGATAAAATATTTGATTTTCTTTAGATTTTTGAGCAAGTGTTAAGTGAACTAGAGCCTCTGTGTCTGGCAGAACAGGACTTCATTAGTAAATTTTTCAAACTACAGCAACACCAGAGCATCTTGGGAACAACAACGGTATGACTCTTCATTCTGTCACTGAAGTAAAAAATACTGAACAGGCCTTATAAAGGACCTGTTTAAAAGATAACTTCTGATTTTATCTGGCAATTATATGATCCAGGTGATCAATGATTTGTTTTTTCTCCATTAGCTGGCAGAATCTTTATTTTTGGCTGACCAATAATACAAAATCTATTAAAGGAGGACTGACGTGTTTCTTGTGCCATGGCTTTGTTTTCTCATAAGATCACAGTAAACATGCCATCATGCTATGTAGGAAGGCAATAGGGAGTAATTGTGGATAGTGTTGAATTTGGTGGAACATCACCAGAAAACTACCAGAAACTTGCAAGCCTCTGTATGTGCTGCTTTGGGGGGTAGAAGCTGGTAATTATGTTGGTTTTGTCATATATCACTTAAATATAGAATTTGAGACAAGTTTTCAGCTTCCTTTGTATACATTCCTTGTTGTTACAGAATGAAGCGGAGGAGATAGATGGAGGAACATTATCTCGTTCATACACTTCTGGTGTTCCACAAACAATATCATCTGAGTATGTGCTGCTGATGTGAACCTACATGTGAATTTATTTGGCATATAAAACTTTTTTCCTATAATCAGAAATTGTTCCCATTTAGTGAAAGTGAATAGTGCTCTTTTTGTACCTAGACACTGAATGTGTCAGTAAATCTAAAAATTTTTGTATACAGGATGGATGCTTCTGTCTTGTAGTAGTGTAAAAAAGATGCTTAATTCTCTAATAGTTTGCAAAGTGAAACTAGGCACTGTAGTATGTAAAATAGGCAAATATGCTCTAGCAAAGTTCTGCATTTGATTGTGTGGCAGCTTCCACACAAAAAATACTTCTTGGAATATTTTATACCTGTAACTATTGATTTTTTTTTTTTTTTTAATTGTGTGGCATTGGCATTTCTTCCCTTAGCAACGTTCTTAAAATCATGAGACTTGTTGAATGCAAATGAGACTACTATATCCAATAAATTTATCCTAAAAATGTTATCAAAGAACATGTAAAATAGCCTAGTAAACTGTCAGAATAATATTTTTATCTTATGCATTTTTAATAGGAAGGACATGATCCGACAAATGATGACAAAAATATTTCGTTGTATTGAACCTGAGCTGAATAATCTGATAGCACTGGGGGACAAGATTGATAGCTTTAATTCCCTTTATATGTTAGTTAAAATGAGTCATCATGTATGGACAGCACAAAATGTGGACCCAGCTTCCTTTCTCAGCACAACACTTGGAAATGTTTTGGTGACTGTCAAAAGGAACTTTGATAAATGCATTGTAAGTTCTTTAGTTATTCCTTGTTAAGCTAACTATAGTATAGGAAGCCCACTCCTACTCCCTTTGATTTTGCATTTCTTTATGGTTACATTTTTGCTTTTAATTTGAAGTGAAAATGAGTAATTTTATTGCTCTTCTACTGGCCATACCTTCAAAAAAGATAAACTAATTGGTGGTTGTGTTTCTTTTTTCCTCCCTCTTCGAGTTTTCTTCAATAATTAACTATTTGTAACACATATGACCACTCATTCACTGCTGTGAGCTAGCTGACATTTTTAGTTGTTTAAACTTGTACTCTTACTGAGATTACTGAAGTCAGTGAAGTAAACTGTATCTCTGACTTCCTTTACTTATCAAAACAAAACCTCATGAATTTAGGAGGGTTTTGCTTTTCTCCTTTGAGCATACTATGCCAAACAGACATCTCTTCTATGTGTTCAGTTATTTCTATCTTAAATCTAACAAAAACTTGGTTTAGATAAAATGGCAAATCTTTTGGCAGTAGCAGAGGCAGCTTCTACTGTCAGAAACTTCCTTTTGCCAATACAATATCACCATTATATGAAACATGGCAAGTTTAATCAAAACATAGCTGCTGTTATAACTCTTTTGTATTGTCATAAATATAATTTGACTCTAGGCCAACATGAGTTTACTGCCTAAAATACTTTGAAGCTGACTTTTTTGGATTATAGTCAGAAATAAAATTTCAGTAGAAGATTAAAGAAACTTCCTGTAGCAAAAGGAATTGCTAGCTTGGCTGAATCAGAAAAGTGAAGTTCCTTGTTAGATTATAGAATAAAAATTGTTAATTGCTTCTGGTGGATAAGTTTGGGGTGTGTTTTTTTTTTTTCTTTTAATTCTAAGTAAACAAAGAATAAAAGCTGAAGATTTTACTTGCCCATCTTCCTTTTTCTGAGGGTAAAAAGGAAGACTAAGTAGATATACTAATTGAAAGATAAAATTCTTTCCATGTTTGAATAAATGCCAGTTTCACAGTATACCTGCATTTTTCTTTTATTTTACTAGTTGATACATGGTCTAGAGTCATATTAGAAGCTAACACCTGTTCCTGTTTTGAATTTAAGAGTAATCAAATGAAGCAGATGGATGAAGTAAAAATCTCAAAGAAGAGTAAAGTTGGGATCCTTCCATTTGTTGCTGAATTTGAAGAGTTTGCAGCCCTTGCTGAATCCATTTTCAAAAATGCAGAACGACGAGGAGATCTAGATAAAGCCTACATAAAACTTATTAGAGCTGTTTTTGTCAGTGGTAGGTCTTCTCAGGTTGTCATAGTTACAATGATTGTTTCCTCCCATTTATAATTATTCTCTAATTAACAGATTTTTTTTTAAGACTGTCTATTGCAAGCCACATGACCAATATTGTGCTGAAATGTTGGTCATCTGTGTTATCAGGAGGAGAGCAAGTGTAAACCTTTTGATTGTAATATACTTTTTATGAGCAAACTGTAGATATTTCCCTTTGTACATACCTGCAAAGTACATACCTGCAAAGTAACTTTCAGTTATGACAGAGAAGCGGTTTAGTGGGGGGAGAGAGGAGGTAGCAGCAACACAACACAATCTGAAGTGGTTTCCTGTCTTTTCTCTCCCGGTTGAGGAGATGAATCTTGATGGGATCCCTGTCATTTGACCCTTTCTTGGCAGGTTAGGTCCTTTGTGTCCTAGCCTGACACAGCAGAATGTCTCTCCAGTCCTCCTTATTTTCCCAGCTATGATCTGGAAAAACAGCAGCAACACCCTTGTTCTACTGGTTTTATTTAACATTATCGAAAAAAAAAAAAAAAAAAAAAGCAGCTGGGGCAAGAGTGATATGTAAGCCAATGAACTCTGGAAAAAATGTCATTCCCTTTTAAAATGGGGAGGGACACACAGATGGACCGGCCTCTCCATGCTGATTCACCTGCAGATTTTCACACTACTCCATGTATAGTGATTTCCAACCACTGAGACTTACCAATTTTTTTAGGGGAAGATTGGGCAAGAGGAGACAGTAGAGGCAATAAAGCTAGTTTGAGGAAATGACAGCATAGCGGTTCTGAACAGGTTAGGAAATCATCAAGAGACATTACTTCATAGTACAGTAGTCCAGAGTCCATATGTAGTCCGCAGGAGTATCCCAGCTGACAGGAAAGTCAATTTTGAAAACGTTTTCTGATTGATTGCACTCAACTTTTCTGTCCTTAAGAATTTACTGTTCAGGTGGTAAAACTAAGCAAACACCAATAGGTAGGCAAAACTGTACAATAATAAAATAACTAGTGTAGGAAGAATTTAGAAAAGTGTGTTTTAAAAGGGGTTCAAAATGATAGCAGACAAACACCGAAGAAGAAACAATCTGTTTCAGACAAGTACAAAGTGAAATTAAAGAACAAAGAATTATGATGGGGGAGGATAAGGGATAGAAGTAAATAATGAAGACAAAATAAAGTTATGTACAAAATCAGTGCAAGCTGTATTTTAATGCAATAGGATATTTCATTTACAGATAATGTTTGAAATGGTTCAGAAAGATGTAGTACTTCAGGTGAAAATGGGGATGTGGTATGGGGTAGAAAGTTATATGGGAAGAACAAAATTGGCAGCAGCAGAATGTTTAGTTGGCAATTCAGTGTTCTGACTGAAAGGAATTTGTGATCTTTATTCATACTCTGGTGGCCAGGATCATTTTCGTGGTGGGCATCCTGGTAGTCTCAGGAAAATAATTAATGGATGAATGGGCATAGAGACTTAATTGCCCTCTTGGCTGCAGCCATCCTCTTTTGAGCCTGCTTTTTGGTGCAATAAGGGAGTGATAGGTAGAATTTATTTTGCCTGCCCTGGGTTTGGGGAGGAGGGGGGTATGAAAGTAGGAGACCTATGTGTAGGATTATCCATTTTTATTATTAAATTTGGGGATTGACAGTAACTTTGACCATAAAAGTAAAAAGCAAAAATTGAGAGACTGAGAAATACACTTAAAAAAACCCCCACCACCTTATTGTAGATTTTGTTCTAGCAAAGAGGGAAATCAGTATTCTTTGGTTTTTCTTAAACAGTTTAAGAAATAGACTTTCCTTCAATTTTTTATCATGTGGAATTTATTAGGGATAATGGAAGCCTCCACAGAATGTGGGTTCTCCTGTAAATGAGATGATACGTGGTCACTATTTTGTATCTTTCTAGAAGGGACTTTTTGGCATACAAATTTCATGGTCTTAGAGCCTGTGTGTATTTGTTACTTCTTTTGAAGGCTGTCAGATACTGATGTATTTAGTGGTCATTACGACAATCACTCATACAAATGGTTATCACTGACATAAAATCCCAAGTTCCTTTTCTGACAGTATTATGACTATTGGTTATGTTTTTCTGAATTTGGTTGTCCTTTTGGTATTTTAAGTGTTCTGCTTCCTTTTTCTTTCAGTTGAGAAAGTAGCTAATGAAAGCCAGAAAACACCCAGAGATGTGGTCATGATGGAGAACTTCCATCATATTTTTGCAACACTTTCTCGCTTAAAAATTTCTTGTCTTGAGGCTGAGAAGAAAGACGCCAAACAGAAATACACTGATCATCTTCAGTCTTATGTAATCTACTCACTCGGACAGCCTCTTGAAAAATTAAATGTAAGCGTACTTGAGTTTGTATACATTTAAATGGTAGACAGTAGTCTTTCTCAAGTTTTTAGTTTGCACTATTTGATCTCTTTATCACTGCATCTGTCATAACCTCTATTTCATTATTTCAGACTCCGGTATGCCTGGCAAGAGTACTCATGAGGGAATAGTCTTGGATTAAAAACCCCCCATTTTTTCATGCCAATTAATAGTACTGCCTAAACATCAGTTGTGTCTTAAGCAAATGGTTTTGAGGAGGGAAAAAACAAAGGGAAAAGTAATCAGAAGCTTTGGGATAATTCTCTCCACCTCAACTGCAGAGAAAATTACTATAGTTTCTGAACTGTTCAACAATAAGACAAGTTTTAGGAAAGTTCTACATGTCTGAAGTTGAACTAAATGTTAAACTGAATGCTGACTTAGGTTCAGACTCAGTTCTGCCCACTGAATGTTTCTCATTGTTCACTGCTTTTTCTATAAGCAAGATTTCAGCCATTCATGTTTCTGAAAAGCCTAAATAAGATGTATTCTGTTTCTGAAAATTAAAATGCTTTATTGCTGCTTTCCACTTGTTGTGGGTTGACTCTGGTCAGCATCTAAGCTGCCACGAGTACTTGCTCACTCCCCCCTCCCCAAGCAGGACAGGGGAGAGAGTAGGAAGAGTAAAAGTGAGGGAGTGGAGATAAAGACAGTTTAATCAGTGAAGGAAGGGGGCGGGGAATAAGTGATACAAAGGCAGGCAGTCACTACCTCCCACAAGCAGACTGATGCTCAGTCACATTTCTGAGCAACAGCCACCCTGAAGACAACCACCACCCCTTCCCCCTCCCCTAACCCTGATTTTTATAGCTTGAGCATGATGGTACATGCTATGGAATGCCCTTGGACCTATTTGACAATAACCAAATAATGAGCAATAACCAAAACATTGGTGTGTTATCAGCCCTGTTTTTGCCACAGATCCAAAACACAGCACCATATGGGCTGCTGTGAAGAAAGTTAATTCTGTCCTGGCCAGACCCAGTGCACTGTTTCAAATGATGTTGTAGCTCTACATGCATGTTCCTAGGCATAGTTCTCTCCATTTTTATTATGTTGAGCCAACTGGTGTGGGGCAGTGAAAAGAGAGGGCAATTATGAACAAGTATTGATGTTGTGTAATTCTGGTTTAAGTAGAGAAATCGGGTGCTTACTCAGTTGATCTGAAAGATCCAGTATTTTCCCAGGCTACAGCCTCATTAATTGAGGATTTTGAGGCTGATTCAGCATTAGTTATAAGAAAAGCTTGATTGCTTCTAGAAATGCTTGATTTCAGTCTTACACTGGTACTTGAGTGCTGTATTGTTGGGCTGTGCTTTTAATGTTTATAACTGAGCACTACTTTATGCCCAATTGAAAAACAAAAATGGGGGGCAACACACAACAGTTGTCAAGCAGAATCAAGACTTAACTATACATATGCTTGTCCAGCTAATTAGTTTAGATTGGTGAAAATCATTAATGCTGTTCTTATTTGTTAGCATTTTTTTGAAGGTGTTGAAGCTCGTGTAGCACAAGGTATACGAGAAGAGGAAGTAAGCTATCAACTGGCTTTTAATAAACAAGAGCTTCGTAAAGTTATAAAGGAATATCCTGGTAAAGAAGTGAAGAAGGGATTGGATAATCTTTACAAGAAGGTAGATAAACATCTCTGTGAAGAAGAAAACTTACTTCAGGTAAACTAAATCATGGCTTAAAAACCTTGTAATGTTTACACAAAAGCTTTTTATTATTGCTTTTGCATATGTATTGTGAGAGCTGCTTAGCTTCAGCATAACTGAAAAACCATGAATTATGAGCAGATTTTTTTATAATCTCACTCTGATTCTGTTTGTTGTAACATTGATTTGAACTGTGGTGGTAGAGATGGAGGTCAGAAAGAAACTTCCTTCATGATTCCCTAGCTGATCATTAATGGGTGATCTCTGTTCTGCAAAGTAGACTGGAAGTAGAGAAAACAAGATCTAAATGAACGGTTAACCTGGTATGAAATTTAGCTGGTATGCTATAGCAGAATATACTTCGTTACATCTGTTCCAATAGTTACATTATCTGAGTTTTTTCTTATACTCTGTACATTTTCTCACTGGAATAAATGATAAGTAGATTTAAGAGTTAAACATGCATTAACAGGGGTTTTTTAAGTCTTAAATGTGAGTTAGTAGTACTGTTCTGGTTTGAGGTGATTAAAGACAAAAGCACTTCCTCTTTTAGGGCAACTTCCTCATCTTTACCATTTTATGCTTTGCAGATTTGATAGGAGTAATGTAAACATTAAAGATCTTAAACTTAATGGGTAAAAAGCTTCAATCTTTTTTCTTTTTTAATGCAGCAAGTCAGTTTACTGAAGTTTGTTGTTAGCAAGCTTTAGTTTTTAAAATGACACCTGAACTGAGAACCAATTAATGAGCCAGTGCTTTGTAGTTCACATATAGTGCATTGTGCTAGTTGACATTTCCTAAAGTTTGCTTTCTTTGGCAGGTTGTGTGGCATTCCATGCAAGATGAGTTTATACGACAATACAAGCACTTTGAAGGGCTGATAGCTCGCTGCTATCCTGGATCAGGAATTACTATGGAATTCACTATACAGGATATTTTAGACTACTGCTCCAGTATTGCACAGTCTCATTAAGTTCTACAAGGGGAAGGAGAAGCTAGCAAAGTTTGTGCCTGTGTATAAGGGAATCAAACACTATAAATGCTATTTGTTTTTAAAAAGGTAAATTTCCATGTGTCTGTGTAGTTAACAGCCATGTGTCAAGTTACACTCCCGCTTCCACTGTCTTTTGGTGCAGAATGAAACCTTCGGGGATTTGTTGCTCTTCTGGGTTGAAGTACTGCTAGAAATCATTAATTCTGTGAAACACTTGAGATATAATTTTCCCTTCCCCTAATATTCCGATAATTTTATTTATAATCCCTTCTCTTGCTAAAAGCAGTAAGCACTACCTTCGTAGTATGCAAAAAAGGATACTACTGTTTTCACTAATATTTTGCATCTTGGAAATTATGTGAGCATTAAAGACTGTAATATCTTTTCCCTTTCTTATTATAGAAAGTATGTATGTGGAACTTTATGCAGTGGGAATACTGAATTCATGCTCTGAAATGTAATGTGACAGTGTCTATAATTCTTAATTAAACTCTGTTCGTCATATTCTTTATGGAGTTTTATTTCAAAAAGGTGAAAATGCAGAGTTATTTCCATTATTTTGTCTCTGGGCATTGAAGTAGAATTGCTCTATTTCTCAACATGTTTGGGGTTTTTTTCTTCCTTTTAGTAACTGTCATGTAGCATGACATATATTCCTGCCTCATGTAATCCCATCTTCCACCTGGAGCTTCAGCTGCCTGTGATTCAGGACCTAGTTTTTCTGTAGTTTGAGGAAATTATAAAGTTGTTGGATAGAGCTGGGGTGTGCATAGCATAGAAACAGGTACAATAAAGGTAAACGTGCAGACAAAGGTAAGATTCAATTTTTGAGATGCAAGAATAAAAACCAAACAGTACTAGGAATGAGAATGTTGTAGAACTCAGAAAAACTAACCTGCTAGAGGGCAACTGCACCACTGAGGCACCTGGATTTGGGTGAGCATACTAATGCTTCTTATAGCTCATTAACTCCTAGTTGTCTTTTGTTTACTAATAAAATACTTGATCCAAGTTGTGTATAACCTGCTTACAGTGTCTTTGCATGTGACAAAAGGTAGCTGAAACAACCCCAAGGGGAGGTTAAGGGTTACACTCATCAGAGCTTCCCTTAAAGGAGTACAGGCAGCTTATGAAGGAGGAGTACCTGTCACTCTCACATCAGACACTGCACTCCCTGAAGTCTGGCCACAGCAGCTACGCACCAGGCAGCACCACTACAGGCCGTAAATGCAAGTAAGACCCTGTGGGAAAAGATCACGAGCGGCGGTAACCTCTGCTGCTCCCCTCTAGCCGGAGCTAAGCCGCCGCCAGCAGCTTCCAGGGGAGGCAGCTCGGCCGTCAGGCCGCGGGTCAGTCTGCCCGGTGCGGCCCCCGGCGCCGCTTCCCGCGCCCAGGCCGAGCGCGCCGCGTCACCCGCGTGCGTCACCCGCCCCTCGGCGCGAGGGCTGCCGGGCGCGCGGGGCGGGCGGCGGTTGGCTGGGCCGGCCGCGGGTGCGGGCGCGTGCCCGTTGCTGAGGCGACGGGGCGGAAGCGGCCGCTGCTCCGCGCGCCATTTTCAAACCGCCGGTGCGGGCGCAGGGGCCGCGCGGGGGCCGCGGAGCGGGCGCGCCAGCCCCAGGGAAGTGCTGGGGGCGCGGGCGGGGCTCGTGTCCGCTGGGGCGGGGGTGCCCGTAGGGGAAGGAAGGACGAGTGTGCTGGCGGCGGGACCGCGGCTGCCCGCAGGCGGGCGGCGGCGCTCAGCGGCTAACCTGGGCTCCCGCGGTCGCGGCGGCCGTTGCAGAATCCTGAGGACAGCGTGGCGCTGGGCTGCTTCCGTCTGTTCAGCCCCCGGGCTCGGCAGGTTCCCCTGAGCAGCCTCCCCTGGCGTCTGGCCTACGCTCTGGTCTCTTGTTCCCGCTGGGCGCTGCAGCCCCCCTTCCCCGCTGGAGCTGCATCTCTGCTGAAGCCTCACGGAAACTTATCGGCTACTGCTTAGTTCCTCGCCCGGCAAGAATTTACTTTTAACGGTATGTCTGGTAAAACCGACCCGGAGGGAGGGTGCAGAAAGTAAAAATAAACCAGTTTAAAAATGGACTGACTGTCCCTCGGTAATTATAGGTTGGGGTTACTGAAAGGTCTATGAATGTGATGAGCAGGCTCATAATCGCTAGGGTTCTCTTGTACTATAATGTAAACTTACAGGTTTTGGTGACAGTTTAAGGAAGAAGTATCTTTTTCTAGAGCAAGATTTGTCTTGCTACTGGCAAGGTGCTGACACTTCCTAGCAAATGTGGTGTATGAATACTGAGTCAAAGTGAACTCCCAGCAAATCCACTTGAAAACAGACTGCCAAAGCAAGTGCAGGTTCAGTCAGTGTATCTTGAAAATGGTGTTGCAGTAACAGCATTTCACAACGCAGCCTTCAGCATCCATGGACTGTATAGAGGCATGTATTAGAGCATTGCTGTAGTCAGATGGTCGGTGCACTAGGTGCATTTTTTACCTGGGTGAAAACAAAACTAGCTCTTTCTAGCACAACGAGCTATGTGACCAGTAATTACAGGACAGGAACAGATCTTTTGTAAACGTATTTCACACACGTGCAAAAAAAAAAAGCCTTTAGCATATCAGTTTTGATGAATGAATAAAGGATTTTGGTATTTCTCAGAACTGAGACTGGAGACTCCAGTTCATAATTGAACTATCCAGTTCATAGTGGTAACTATGACTATTTCATAGTGGTAACTATGGTCACAGTCCATAATTGAACTATCCAGTTCATAGTGCTAACTATGACTATTTCATAAACATCTAGGACTTCCAAAAGAACTGTTCACAACCACCCAGGCATGTCACAAAATGAAGCACATGAAAGTTGTTCTCTTTAGCAGTCTTTGTTTTTCTGGTTTCTGCTGGGATAGAGCTAATTTTTCTTAGTAGCTAGAATAGTGCTGTGTTTTGGATTCAGTATGGGATTTGGTATGAGAAGAACGTTGATAAGACTGATGTTTTCAGTTGGTGCTAAGAAATCAAGGACTTTTCAATTTACCATGTCCTACTAGTATGCAGGTGTACAAGAAGCTGGGAAGGAGCACAGCCAGAGCAATGGAGCCAAACTGGACAATGAAACATTCTATATCATATAACATCATGCTCAGGATATAGATGACGATCAGCTGGGAACCAGGAGCTCTCGCTTCCAGGATTACAGTTTTGGGATCTTTGCTTCTCTGGGACTGCTAGCCAGGAATGGGATGGGCATTGGTCAGGGGGTGGTGAGCAATTGCATTGTGCATTACTCGTATTTTCTGTTATTATTATTTTATTGCAATTATTAAATTTTTTTTTTTTTTTTAATGTCATCCTACAAGTCTCCTTACCTTTAGCCCTCCAAGTCTTTCCTCCATTCCCCAGGCTGGGGAGGATGAGTGAGCAGCTGTGTGGTGCTTGGCTGCCTGCTGGGTTTAAACCACAACATTTGTGAACAAAGGGGAAACCAAAAATGAGGCTATTGGCTGTGAATATCTCTTCTGTGAGTAACTGAAAGATGCGCTTATTTAGACATTTAGATAAATCCTTGTCTGGAAATACCTGAAAAGTACCATTTAATTTTCCCTTCTTGCTTGCTTATCTGATTTTCTGTTTCATCTAAAATGGAAGTTATATTTTCTTCCTAGTGGAACTAAATTATGTGAAATATTTAGATAATGAATGATAGGAACTATTTATCACATGGGAAACGCCAAATGTGTGAAGAGTGCTTTCCATTACTTCGCAAATTTACAGAAAAATCTAGTAAATTCAACATACCTTTTATCACAACTGAGTCATGATTCACAAGTTTATTAAGTCTCTTTAAAGAAAATTATATTCTGGATTGAGTTGACTGGGTAGGAATTATGTAGAAAACTTGGATTCCCAAGAAGCTTTTGAAAAGGTTCTTTACCAAAGGCTTTTAAGAAATTGGTCTCTTTCAGAAATGGAGGAAAGGTCATTTGGTAGCTCGCTTAAGTGGTTAAAAGAAAGGGTAGAAAGTACTACCTTATGGTGAATGTGCAGAAGATTTTCTGTTGTTTAACACTGATCAGTGATCTGAAAGAACGGGTTAACAGCGAGGGATGAAATTTGCTCATCATAGGGATCTGTTAAGAGCAAGTCCAAGGGTTGAAGAAGAGTATCACTGGCCCAAGTAATAAAGTGGGAGTTAAGGAACAATGTTGATACAGGCAAAGTAATACACATCATGGGCTCTAAAGTGGCAGGTATCACTTGGAAAAAGAGATATTAGTGTCACTGTGAATGCATCTAGTTGATGCTTTGAGCAATCAGAAAGGCAAATGATAAGTTAGGAATCATGAATAGTGAAGGCTGCCTCAAAGAATTGTTCAGAGTGATCTCAATCTCAGAAAAAACATGGAAAGGGAGCAAGCTGTACAAGCTGCTAGAAAAGTTTGGAAAACGGATTTGCTAAAGATGCCATCATGAATGACTGAAAGCATGAATAAGGAATTATTGTTTAGTATGTCTTACAGTAAAAAAGAAATGGGGGGGCGTACACACATACCCATGAATTTATTATATACTTTCCCAAACATACAGTTAAAATCAGGAATTCATTGCCACAGGCTATAGCAATGTAACAGTGCAAAAGATTCAAGAAAACAATTAGATATGTCTAAGAAAGGTCTATCAGGTACTATTACAATGATTTAAGTTCAACGTTAGGCCCATCAAGTCCCTGCACTATAGGCTTATAGAAAGATATGGTGCATAGGAGTAAGATTTGACTCATGTTTTTTATATTTTTATGCTCTTGCTGTGGCAACTCAGAGACATGGGGTATTGGGTCTGACTGATCTTGGATTCAACTGAATCAGTACAGCAGTTCATATATTCATTTTATATTTCCAGAAAACCAAATTTTCCTGATGGAGAAGTTAATTGAAAAAGTAAGTAAAAGTTAACTACTTTTTGTTGTCTTGGTAAGAGTAGTGATAGACTTTAAGTTTAGGATATGAGATTTATGCTGTAGTTGTTTGTAATGACAGAGGTCTGGAATTACTGACACATAATTTGTTTTCAACAATGAGTATGGTCTTTGAAGACTAAGTTCTCTGAAATAATGACCCTTAATTCTTCTTACTTTCATTCCTGGACATCTCTTGGACCTATACTCCAGCTACTTGTTTCCTGGACTAATTTTGGATCAGATGTGGCTTTAGAGAATATAAGATAATACCCTTTCTTCTTTGATTCTGGTGGCAATAATGTCTTGAATTAAAAATTCCTAGCCTTTAGGAAGGAGAGTGATTCAACCAGAAGGCTGTTGGTACCTCTCAATATTAATGTATGTTTAAGTAACTACACCTCACTTAAATGTCCATCGCAATGATTTAGCAAGATCCTCTATCTACATAGCCACAGTTACTGGAGTGATATCATCTGTCCATTTATTTTCTCCACAGTTATTGTAGAAAAACTTTAGTCCTTTACAAGCTGTGACACAGTTTTGTTCTTCTGTAAAACTTTCTCAATGTGATTAGTACAAAAATTCTTTGTCTTTACATAACACAAACTATTGAGTTTGATGAATGATTTTTAAACTAATTTAATCTTTTTAACTGATCTGGATCTTGTTAAGGAGAAGATGGGCTCAAGAGTTGTCAGCTTACTTCTGTAGTATTACAAGATGTATTAAATCATAGAATCACCTTAAACATCATCTAGTTCCACCCCTCCCTGCCATGAGCAGGGACACCTTCCACTAGACCAGGTTGCTCAAAGCCCCTTCCAGCCTGGCTTTGAACACTGCCAGGGAGGGGGCAGCCACAACTTCTCTGGGAAACCCGTTCCAGTGTCTCACTGGCTTATATCTAATCTAAATCTACCCTCTTTCTGTTTAAAACCGCTCCCTCTCATCCTATCACTACACTCCCTGGTCAAGAGTCCCTCCCCATCTCTCCTGTAGCCCCCTTTAAGTACTGGAAGGCCACTATAAGGTCCCCTGGAGCCTTCTCTTCTCCAGGCTGAACAACCCCAACTCTCTCAGCCTGTCCTCATAGGGGAGGTGCTCCAGCCCCCTGATCATCTTCATGGCCTCCTCTGGACTCGCTCAAGCAGCTCCATGTTCTTCTTATGTTGGGGACCCCGGAGCTGGACACAGTGCTGCAGGTGGGGTCTCACAAGAGCAGAGTAGAGGGGGAGAATCACCTCCCTTGACCTGCTGACCACACTTCTCCTGATGCAGCCCAGGAAACAGTTGGCTTTCTGGGCTGCGAGTGCACATTGCTGGCAGTTTTCCATCCACTTATACCCCCAAGTCCTTCTCTGCAGGGCTGCTCTCAATCCACTCATCACCCAGCCTGTGCTTGTGCTTGGGATTGTCCTGACCCATGGGCAGGACCTTGCATTTGGCCTTGTGGAACTTCATGAGGTTTGCACAGGCCCACATCTCCAGCTTGACCAGGTCCCTCTAGATGACAATCCCTTCTTTCCAGTGTGTTGACCGCACCACACAGCTTGGTGTTGTTGACAAACTTGCTGAGGATGCACTCAATCCCACTGTCCATTTCACCAACAAAGATGTTAAACAGCGCTGGTCCCAACACCAACCCCTGAAGAACGCCACTCGTCATTGCTCCCCACTCAGGCACTGAATCATTGACTGCAGCTCTTTTTGTGCAACCACCCAGACATTTCCTTATCCCCTCAGTGGTCCATCCATCCAATCCATGTCTCTCCAATTTAGAGACAAGGATGTTATTTAGGATAGTGTCAAATGCTTTGCACAGGTCCAGGTAGATGATGTCAGTTGCTCTTCAAGTCTTATCCACCAATGCTCTAACCCCATTGAAGAAGGTCACCAGATTTGTCAGGCACAATTTGCCCTTAGTGAAGTCATGCTGGCTGTCACCAATCATCTCCTTATTTTCCATGTCCCCTAGAATAGTTTCCAGGAGGATCTGCTCCATGATCTTGTTGGGCACAGAGGTGAGACTGACTAACATGTAGTTCCCCTTTTTTTTTTCCTTTTTATAAATGGGTGTTATGTTTCCCCTTTTCCCGTCAGCGGGAACTTCACCAGACTGCCACGACTTCTCAACTATCATAGACAGTGACTTAGCCACTTCATCTGCCAATCCCTCAGGACTGGTGTATGCATCTTTCTCATCAGGTCCCATGGACTTGTACAGCTTCAGGTTCTTTGAGGGTCTCAAACCTGATCTTCTACAGTGGGCGGTTCTTCCTTCTCCCAGTCCCCACCTGTACCTTCCGTGTCTCGGACTTTGTTGGGATGCATCGCTCCTGAGCTTGGAGGAGGTGATCCTTGAATATTAACCAGCTTTCTTGAGCCTCTCTTGCCTCCAGGGCTTTATCCCGTGCTACCCTGCCAAGCAGATCCCTGAAGAGGCCAACGTCTACTCTCCTGAAGTCCAGGGTAGCGAGTTTGCTGTGCGTCCTCCTTGGCTGCCTTAAGGATCTTGAACTCCATCATTTTGTGGTCACTGCAGCCAAGGCTGCCCTTGAGCTTCAAATTCCCCACCAGCCCCTCCCTGTTGGTGAGACCAAGGTCCAGCATAGCACCTCTCCTCGTTGGCTTCCCTGTCACTTGGAGAAGGAAGTTATCATCAATGCATTCCAGGAACACATTCAAACACTCACTGTGTTGTTTTCCCTCTTATCAGTGTGGTTGAAGTTCCCCATGATGACCAGGGCTTGTGAACGTGAGGCTGCTCCTATCTGTCTACAGAGGACCTCATCCTGGTCGGATGGCCTGTAGCAGACCCCCACTGTAATGTCACCTGTCCCTGCCCTCCCTTTAATCCTGACCCCTAAGCTCCTGGTTGGCTCCTCATCCATCCCCAGGCAGAGCTCCATGCACTCCAGCTGGTCACTGACACAGATGTCAACCCCCCTCCCCTCATCTCCCCTGCCTGTCCTTCCTGAAGGGCCTGTATCCTTCCATTCCAACACTCCAGCCATAGGAGCCATTCCACCACATCTCTGATGCCAAGAATATCGGAGCCCTGCAGACATGTGCACGTCTGCAGCTCCTCTCGTTTATTCCCCATGCTGCGTGCATTTGCACAGAGGCATTTAAGTTGAGCCCCCAGTGAAGCTGACTTAGTGGCTGGAATACTTTTGTGCTGCTCTTTGGGTGCTCTCCTGCTGACCTGTGACCCCTCTCCAGGCTCTCTGGGCATCTGTTGCTGGCACTGGCATCAAGCTGGTAGGAGTGGGATGGATTGGGGTTCCTCTCCCCTAGCAACTTTAGTTTAAAGCCCTCTTCATCAGCTGGGCAAGCCAGTGACCAAAGATGCTCCTCCCTTTCTCTGGCAGATGTGGCCCATCAGCCCCCAGTAGACCAGGTTTCTCAAAATGACCCCCATGATCTAAGTAGCCAAATCCCTGGCTGTGGCACAGGTCCAGTAACCAATTGTTGATTTGCAAGATTCAACTGGTCCTTTCAGACCCCTTCCCTTTGACTGGGAGGAGTGATGAAAAAACTACCTGTGTTCCAGGGTCCCTTACCACCACTCCCAGGGCTCTGTAGTCCTTCTTGATACTCCTCAGACTGTTCCTGGCTGTATCATTTGTGCCCACGTATTCCTGAGACTAAATCTAGACACAGTAAAAATCACTGTTTTCCTGAATTCAACACAGAATCCTTGACATTAATGCAGAAATGCCAAGGTCTCATCACTTTTAGCTTTCATCTTTGGCTGCCAAAGGAGAATGAAGCGCATTTTGTACGCTGACTTTAGTACATTGACTTCTGCTTAGTACATTGATGGTTACCATTTAGTGGTAACTTAACCATCCCAGTACAATATATAAGGGATAGTTCTCCATGCCATTGCTTAGTTAATATCTCAACATCCTGAACCTCTTCAAACAAATATTTTGGCAGTACCTGGAACAGATGCTGTGCTCAGAAGTCTGGTGATTTTCTCTCATCCAGTAGCTGGCAACCACAGTCCTGTTGCTAGACTTATTTGTAGTGTTTTGATACAATGAGATGAAATCTAACTTTCCAGCCTCACACATGAGAGAAACTTGCATGTTTTCTCATTTTATTATTCATAAATAGCTTTTTTTCAAATACCTTCATGTATTTATTTAATATCTTTTTAAAATCTGGGGAATTGTGAAATAGCATGGTTTAAACGACATCTGTATTCTATCCCCTTTATGTGAGATGCAAAGAATGCTTCATTGGATTCATAGTTTGGCTGCTGAGGTCTTTGCAGCCAGTAGGTGCATACTGAAACTCCCGAAGAAATGAGAGGGAAAATGTTTTATGAAAAGAACTATTTTTCAAAAATATTTCTGACTATTGAAGAGATGTTTTCATTGAGGAACATCAACTTTAGTATTCCATTTCTCTCCTCATTCTATCTCTAAATCCAAAAGAACATAATGATGTAAAAATTCTTCCTCCTTCAGAAGTACACCACAAAACCAAAATTCCCATCTGGATGCAGATAGAGTAGTGCTGATCCAGCCACTTTTAGATCAGGTTAGTAATAAAAAGGTAACTGATCAGTCAAAAGAAAAAAACCCCTCTCTGATCCTTGAACTTTATTTTCCAGAAAACGATGCAGGTAGGATTATAGTACACTGGTGGTTTTTTTCTTTCCTGTTTTCCCTCATAGAAAAAAAGATGTTCAAAGTTAATAATTCTTTAAAGTTTTAGACATTTCATGCAACAAATGGCTGGCATAAGTTATGTTAAGTACTGCCTTGTAAACTTTGAGAGTAAGATATATAAAAGAAAAAAGTATATGTTTTTTTTGAGAATAATCTGTCAATTTGCATTGTGGAAGATACCATGATGACCATGATTAAAAAGGATCAGAATCTACTACTTAGTCTTCCCGGATAAAGACCTTTTCAGAGTTCAGTTCTTACATACTGGAAAGAAAAATTTATGTTTGTACACTAAGATGTTAGGAAAGAGAAAACTAATTGCCAAGGCAATAATTCTTTTTAAAGAAACATGTAAATATGTTTGAACTTTTTAGTTGCTCTGTGATTCTCTTTTGGTTATTTAAATTTTAAGGACATGCTTATGCACTGTATTTCCTACACAAAAAAATGTTTTTTCCATTACTTTTTCCTGTATTATTCCTTCTTTAAAGGACAAATGCTGTAACAGACAATCTTTTGCAGGTGTCCTATTTTTCCTGACTGTGACAAAAGCTGCTTTGGAAGTGTGTTTACAATGACTACAACTGCAGAGCGAAGGTTCATTAATCTCAGGAAACGTCTAGATCAGTTGGGCTATCGGCAACCATTGGCAGTGGAGAGTTTACCTTTGGTGGAAAAGCTTTTTAGGTATTAAGTAGGAGATTAATTAAAATCATATAGTAGGTATTGTTTGACTGTTGACATATAAGGGGAATGCTTAGTCTAAAGATTATTTTCAAGCAATGTTATTTTAGAGCTTACATTCACTTCCTGTGTATGATGAAGTCAAATGAGTTTGATTAAGTGCTGTGAACATCTTAAGATTTAATTTAATTCAGTAGAATTATTTCTGGAGATCTATGGTCTAGGAAAATTCAACTTTTCTAACCTCATAAGAGAGCCAAGAACAGTCACTACTGATATGCGCTTAAAGGACACACTCTTATAACTGACTGTATAAAAAGTAATCCCTGTTGTCTGTACTGTGATTTAAAGTAAAACATTCACAGCTCCATTTTTTTTATGATCTCATTTGGAGAAGTTTAAATTTGCTATCCCTGCAGTTTTTACAGGTCGTGGAACAGAAGAAAAACAAATTTTCAGGTGACCTTATTAATGTATCTGCCATTTCATGGCTTTGATGTGATTACGAATATAGAAATTTCCACAGTAAGCCAGCTATATTTGGCTAAACGTGCAAATGGAGGTATTCTGGTTCTGTTGCTCTCTAGCATCTAATGCAGATGGAAGAACCATAGATAGGCAGATGTGAAGTAATCTGCCTTCAACATTGTCTTATTCTGATGCCTAACATATAGGTTTAATCTCTCATTCACTGACTTTGATCTTATTTTCACAAAAATGTTTATAGCTACTTACCACTAGTCTCTCTTATGGAGCTTCTGATCTCTATGTAAATACTAGTAACCTTCTGGCCTTTTTAATTCTTTACCTCAAGTTTCTTCTGTGTACGTAGTCCTACAATTTACGTAGTGCTTTGAGGAAAAATCATCTTGCCAATTTTGAATATCTCACTTTATGTAGAAAAGAGGGTTTATTGAATTATCAGGTGTAAACTCCTGATATGCTTTCTAAATGTCTTTATTTTTTATATTTTTCCTGTTCTTTCCTGTTTACTTTTTTAAAGAGTGAATGAATCCTGTCTTTCAGGTTTTTTTACATGAATGTTCTCTTTGCCTTTCTTTGAACCCATTTGTTCTACAGTTAACGTGATCTCAGAGAAAGGGTTTTGTTTCTCAGGTCACAATAAATATTTGCATCTACACTGTAAAGGCTATAACATTTCTAACATGTCTGATGCTCCTTTATTCTAGTGACCTAGTTCATACAACTGAGAGCTTGCGCAGTGCAAAGTTATCTGCTGAAAAATCTGAAAAAGAATGCAGCAATTATGATGCTATTTTGGAACCTTATAAAACAGAAAATGGTAAACTTACCAGGGAAAATAATGAACTGCATTTAGAAATATTAAAATTGAAAGAGCAATCTGATCGTCACGTTAAAGGTAATACAAGAGTCATGATACTTTTTTTAAATCCTTCCACGCCAAAATAAAATTGCAGCCAAATCATTGATCTGCAGATCCATTTTTCTGTACTTATGAGTGTGAGTGGTCATTGACTGTGGTGCCTTTAATGAATTAAGGGTCATGCATAGACAGTTGTTTTGTAGTTAAAAATCTTCTGAGGTCCTACAAATAACTGTTTCAATCAAACATGAAAATGTTAGAACTTTTTAACATAAACTTTCATACCTTGAAATGCTACTTTTTAATTTAAAATTAAATACTGTTATTAAATATGCCTTTATTTTACAAAGGGGTTTTATTTGTAACGTATAAATATATTTTGGTGTGGCTTTGTGTATATATATATATGCACATATGTATGTGTATTTGAAAATTTCATGTTATAGAAAAAGAATATAGGATTCTCTTTATGCGTATTTTGGTGTTACTAGGAAAAATAATAATGAATAAGAAAGATAATTCTGCTTTTTCTCTCCCTTGAAGATTTGAAAGCCTCCTTAAGGAGGGTTGAGCGTGAAACAGCTGACTTGAAATTTCTGAATAATCAATATGTACACAAAATTAAAATGCTGGAAAAAGAGAACAAAGCCAAAACTGAAAAAATTCAGCAGCTTCAAGAGAAGAATCTGCAAGCGGTGGTGCAAACACCTGGTGAGTATAAATAATCACAGATGATTTATACAGACTTTTCTCTGAGGTTTTTTCGGCTCTTCAGAACATAAGCTTTTTTTTCATCTAGTAAGAGATGTTACTACAGTAACATAACTATCCAATAGAATACCATTACCTTTTGAAAGTTTTGGCTCTGAATTCACTTTTTTTCTATATGGAAGAAATGTCATCACATCACCTGGATTAGAGACAAAACTACATACAAGCTTATATTCAGTAGAAGAGTATTAAGTTAAAATGTGACTGGAAAGCACTGTTAATCAGCAGCTATTTTTGTTTTTTTAATGCTGCACCTAATTTAGTCAGAGGCATGTTGTTTGACACTTGAATCTTTTTGGCAGCTAATTGATGATGCGCAAGTGACCAATTCAGAATTTTGTAACCAAGATCTAAAAACAGCAAGATGCAAAATATGTCTGCAAGCAAATATTCCAGCCCTCTGAAAGCTTACAGTATTTAACAGGTCTTTTGATAATTTACAATGTTCTGGACATTACTTTCAGGTTAATTTCTTTCTCTAGGGTTTCCTTTTTCTTCTTTTTTTTTTTTTTTTCAAGCTAAGGAAAATACTGAGAAGTATTTTGTGAAATTTTGAAACTGTTTTTTCTTTCCAAATCATTGAATTACCTATGTGGTTTTGGCATCAGAGTGCAATGAATAGGTAGTTAGGTGAAATTAAAATTCCTCTCTATTTTTCCACACCTCTCTGCATTTCATGCCCTTTGCTTCAAAGATGCCATGTTATGCTTTTGTCTGTCTTTCTGCATACTTGCTCCATGGTCACCAGGATTCTGGGATTTTTCTATATGACAGCATCAAGTATTATATGTTCTTATATAATATTGTGATGAAGAGCAATTGTTCCTTCTGGAAATAGTACTGTGTTTTGCTTTGGTTTTAATATAATGTTACCATCCAAGCAAATAACCTGTTTTGCTTGATATGCTTATGATATTCACTAAAATGACAGTAGGATAGAAGGAAAAAACCCATTACTAAACAATGCAGAGGTTAGTTCAGTCATAAAATAGTTCTTAAATGTGAAAACAAAATGTCTTTTGTGATGTTTTAATTTAGCTTTTTAGTAAGGTAAATCACTAACAGATTCAACAAGTTTGAACTGTAGAATATTTAGGGTCTGAAACATCAGGGAAAATTACTTATACTGAATTTTGCATATTTACATATTATAAAACTGAACTTTGACAAAGCTGATACCAACCTGAAAGAATGGAATTGTCTAGAATATACAAATTTTAAAAACTTATTACGGTAAGATTAAAATGGTGAAACATGCCAGTTCAGCAGCAGTGGAATAAATAGAAAAATTAATTTTGTATTAAAGAAGATGACTCCCTTTCTTTAAGTAATAGGCCTTTTGGTTTGGTCTTTCAGGTGGCCGAAAAAGAAGCATTCCCTTCAGACGTCAACGCATGCAGATAGACCAGCCCGTCCCCCCATCAGGTGTTAGTGCCTATCCAGTTCCTCAGCCAGAGGACCCTTATATTGCAGACCTTCTTCAGGTGGCTGATAATCGGTAATCTAAAGAACTTATAAATTTTGAAGTATAGGTGTTAAATATCTGCAGTGATTTTCCAACTCCCATTCTCTTTCTGCCTTTCAAATTTGCCTCAAACAAGATGCTATTTCATGATGTTTTAAGAGCAGTAGTTCTTAGATAGGATTTTGCTTAGTGGTTGACGGTGCTGCCTGTGACGGTTGCAATGGATATTATAAGCTGCTTATTTCCTTAAAGGATTTCTCTTGGGATTTCTATAATGGTTTTACTGTTATACCTAGTTTTAGATTGGGTATTCTGGAAAAAAGCTAGCTGTAATGTTTTGCGTAGTAGTAAACTGATTTTTCCTATTAATTCTGGAAGACTAAAGTATTCTTGATTTTTGTAATACTATTTTTGGCTTGGGAATCTGTATTATGAAAGGTTCACATAAATTCTTTTTTCTTATTTAGAATAGATCTGTAGAAAGTTTACATGGCAAGGTGGTTGGCAGCAAGGGTGGGGACTGCAAGGGTGGCCTCTGAGAAGAGACACAACCAGTTCCACCTGGCTTCAAAACAGACCCACCAGGGGTCACAGCTGAGCCTATCAGCCACGCTGGTGGTTTCCCTGTGAAAATGTATTTAAGAAAGGGTGAAAAACAGTGCTGTGCAGCAGCAGTGAGAGGGAGGAATAAGAAAAATATGAGACAAACAACTCTGCAGTCACCAAGGTTAGTGAAGATGGAGGAGGTGCTTCATGCACCGGAGTACAGATTGCCCTGCAGCCTGTGAATGAGACCGTAGTGAGGCAGGTTGTCTGTGCAGCCTGTGGGGAGCACCACATCAGAGCAGATAGCCACACTGCAGCCTGGGGAGGACCATGTTGGAACAAATATCCACATGCAGCCCGTGGAGGACCTCGTGCTGGAGCAAGTGCCCTGAAGGAAGCTGTAGCCCATGGAGCAGGCTGTTGGCAGGAACTGCAGCTTGTGGAGAGGAGCCCAACCAGCAGCAGGTTTTCTGGCAAGGAGCTGTGGTGTGGCTATGAGGGACCCATGCTGGGGCGGCCTGTTCCTGAAGAACTGTACTGCATGGAGATGAGCAGTTTTTGAAGGAATGTACCGTGGGAGGGACCCCACGCTGGAACAGGGGAACAGTGTGAGGAGGAAGGATCATCAAAGTGTTACAAAGCGTTATGAACTGACTGCAGCTTCTATTCCCCATTCTTGCTGCACCCCTTGGTCGAGGAAGGAGATAAAAGTCAGAAGTGAAGCAGTGAAGTTGAGTTTGGAAAAAAGCAGAGGGTGGGAGGAAGGTGGCTTTAGTTTGTCTTTGTTTCTCACTATCCTACTCTATTTTTAATTGATGATAAATTAAATTAATCTTTCCGAATTCAAGTCTGTGTTGCTCGTGACAGTAACAGGTAAATGATCTCTCTGTCTTTATCCTCACCCATGAGGTTTTTCATCTTATTTTCTCCCCCATCCTGTTGAGCAGGGGGAGTGAGAGCAGCTGGGTGAGGGTCTGGAAGCCAGCCAAGGTCAGCCCACTACAACGGGTTCTGCATTAACATTTTGTATGTTCGAAACTATTTTTTTGTGAAATATTTACATTCAGGAGCAAAGAGAAAATACTAATAATGAGTTGTTGTGTACATATGATTCTTCCTTGAATCCATATAAACACTACATTGCTACATTTCAGAATTCATGAACTTCAGTCAGAAGTAACAGAGCTACAGGAAAAACTGGAGATATCTGAACATGGAATGAAAAATTATAGCAAACAAGTATGTTTACAGATTTTATTATTATTTGGCTGTAGTAGCCTTGATTATAATTTGTGTTTTAACCTCATTGAGAAAGCGTTGTAGGGCTTATGAAATATAATTACTGTAACTTGCCTACATTGAGCTATTTCCTCTGCTTTTGGAGACAGCAGCAATGGTGAAATACTTGCCTGCTGCTTTTGCTGATATATTTTTGATATTAAAATTATGATAAATAAGCTAAATTTAATGATTGTAAGTAGAATTTGTGTATGTCTAGAGTTTTTTAGTGCAGAAGCATTAACTAGTTCAAAATAGTAATTTGATCTACAGATACCTCAGAATAATTATTTTTCACTGTTTGGACTAGTATTTTTTTAATTTTTAATTTTTGAAAGTTAATTTATGAACAACAGATTTTACAATACTTTAATTAGAGTGGATTGATATGTATAATATTTAGGTGAGGAAATTGCATCAATTGTCCATATGTTGTTATATCTTTCAGTATCTGGGGATTAGTGGGCACCATCCTCTTTTTTTATTCACATCTTGGTTTTCCTCCTCCAGCATTCCCTGTTTTCCAGTGATGGAAATAGTCACTGAATTAGCTGATTTAAAAGCTTTTTCCCTAATTTTAAGTGCTAGTCTTGGATGGTTAATTTGCAACATTTATTCACTTCACTTTAAAATTGTTGGTTTCTCTTCAAGAAAATAATCTAGTAGGAATTGTTTCAGAGTTTTTTTTTCCCCCAAATTCTATTTGATTCATTTATTTTTCTTTCAAATAACTTTTTTCAAAAATAAATTCCAGAATTTTAAAAAAAGTATATTAAAGATGAAAATTGCATTATTAGGTGCGTATCTTTTTACTGAATGTTATATAGGTGTTTATTTGAACAGAAATTTTATTAAATGGGATAAAAGATATCAAGGAACTTTTTTTTTTTCCCCCTCAAAGGTTGAGCTGAGAGACAAAGAAATAGAGCGCTTAGTGCTAGCATTGGATGGTGGGCGTTCTCATGAGGTTATCTCTCTGGAATCAAGAAGCAAAAGTAATGAGAAGCTTATCACCCATTTGAATTTGCAGGTAATGGATTTATTACTGTTGTTTAGTCAAAACTAAAAATTCCAGCAATCTAAAAAAACCCACAGAGCTTCCAGCTCTTTAAAAAAATAACTGTTAGATATAATATCAATCAATTTAACTTGCTTTGCTTCTTAGGTAGGCAGTGTTTCTTGTCTAAGGAAATTTAATTTCTTGTCTTAAAATGTCTATTAGAATGGTTTTGTTAAAGAATTCTATGAACTTAGATCTGTACATAGCAATATTAATCAGAGAGTATTCAGAAAAATTCTGTATGATATACTGTTTTCACCAAGTTTGAAAATACTTATTTTCTTTTGTTTAGATTTTATTTTCATACATACCATTTATGTTTTAGGAACTAACAATAGTATATGTACTTATGATAAGGAGGGAGTAGTCCTGCAGATAATCTCATCAGGTAGTGGGGAGTATCTTCCCAACTGAATTCAAATGGTGCCCACCTTTATTTCAACACAGACTTTGAAGGAAAGGATAAGCTTAGGGGAAGGATGTTTGTGTTTACTGTGCATATTAGCATATATTCAATACTGGTCTCAGAATGAGGATTTGAAAAAAATATTAGAAGACAGACTGGAGTACAGATCAAAGTAAAGCCCATCTCTGGATTTATACCATCAATTCTCTGTTTTTCCAGCTGAGTTACATGTTTTGTATACTGATGGTGCACGATATACAGTGGCATAAGAGCCACATTGCAGAGTTTATTAGCTTAGGTTCAGTGCTGCAAAAATACAAAATAAGCTATGACTTGGAAGCAGTACAGCTGTGTTCAGTGATCCCAAATTAGTAAGTCACACTGAACAAACTGATAGTACAAAGAGTGAGCCCAGAGCTGCCTAAAGCTGGTTTTGGGCCATCAAAACTATTTGCTTAGGCTCAGTGCCAATATACAACTTTTATTATCTGACAATAAATGGATGGATATGTCTATGTAGTAGTATTCATGACTATGACAGGGCTCAGACTTTCTTGGGTGTTTACAGTAATACTTCTTTCTGGAGTTTTAAGGAAAGTTGCATGGAGATGGAAGTGGAGCACCTCTGTTATCTTGAATCTTTCAAGATACTCCAGGCTCCTGTTTTCCTGGCTAGTGTAACTTTTGTGTTATTTTTAATTCCTACTCTCCATCCCTGCCTCTCTTCCCTTTACTCTCAGGGAAAGGTGTACTGGGAACAACAATGTCCGTAGAGCAGGATTTCTGAGGATGTGTTTAAGGTACTGAGATAAGCTTCACAGATCAGATTCCTAAAACCTCACTTTCATGAAGGAGTAACAGTGTGACCTCCAAAGCCTACCAAATATACTACAAAGCTGGAAAGAAGAATGTGCCCTCACATCTTGTGAAATTTAGGGAAGCTCTGAGTACACTGGGTCTACTGAACTGATGTCCAAGACAGGTTTCTATACAGTTCTCTGCTTTTCAGTACTTTGCTTTTAGAATAAACCTCAGGTTTTGGAGACTAGATAAAGAACAGCATAGTAATGAATTCCTTCACCGTGCACCTTTGTAAAATAATATTTTTTCATGTTGATAAACATTAAGTTCTAAAAATAGAAATGCTTGCCATTTTTAACAGGATGTTCCTTTTTTACTATGGATATAGAGATACTGTATTTCAGAAGATTGGGAGAAATGTTTGCTACCGAGTTTAACAATACTTGTTAATGTTTTAATGAAAAATATCTTTCAGGTTGAATATCTTCAGCAAACAAACAAAGAACTTGAAAATCACATTCAAGACCTCTTGGACACTAAACAAAATGTGACTAGTGAAGTAGTGCATTTAAGCAATAAGAATGAAGAACTGTGTCAAGAACTGAATGAAATAGACCACTTGGCACAGCAGTTGGAAAGACACAAGGAAATTGTTCTTGAGACTGCAGATAAGGAAATAGGAGAAGCAAAGGTAATCACTAATATGTTACAGTGTGAAGGATCTGCTCAGCTCTTAGGTGGCTTTATATCTTTTAATTGCAACAAATTACCTATTGGCTCATAAATGAAGATTAAAAGAATATTTTTTCCAGTTTATTTAATACAGAATTTCGCACTAAAATGTGATTAATCACAGCGACTTTGTTTCTTCACTGTGTTAGGTGAGATGAGTTTAGTTAAGAAGAAATCTGTCTTCCTTCCTCTGTTAGCTTAGTATGAAATAAAATTCTGAGATACTTAAAACTATTGATAGGTAATAGATATTTGCAACAGTGATGCCTGTGTTTGGAGGTTTTTTTCCTATGAGGAGTCATGCAATGATTTATTTAATTATTGCACTCCAAAAGAGCATGGATGTGTATACCACAAATTTCATGTGCTTTCAGTTCATAGGAGCTTTGCTGCTTAAAATTTATGAGATTACAAGGAACTAATTATACTTTATTTCATACATTCCTTAATTTTTTTGTAACAAAGCAATTGTCATTTTGAATGTGTAACATTTAACATATAGGTTAATTTTCATTGATAGAAAGAAATTGAAAGAAAACACAGTGAAATACAGAATCTTGAAGAAACAGTAACAAGGCTTAAATCAGTAAGTAAAAATACTTCCATTTCTTGTTTGTAGCATATTTATCATACTGTCGTCCACATGATTCTTTCATTTATTATAAAAATTAACAAGAGAAATTTTATAGTAACCCAAAACTCTGTTGTAATAAATTACTAATTAATAAATGAAATAGCTAAAGAAGCTACATCATATTGTTACAAAAATAAACTGAAAGAACCCACTGTAGACAGTATGGTTGACTATGTGCTTGTACCTTTCCTTATTTCTGCTATCTGAAGCTGTAATTTCTATGATGTAATCATTTTTACCACAAACGAGTTATGACATCCTGGAGGATTTTCTAGTAGCTTAGAAACTACTTTGTCTCTTAATCAGCATGTGGATAATTATGCAATACTTGGCTCACTCAGAAACAAAGCATGGTAGCCCAGATGAAAAATATCAGTATTATCAACTCCTTGAAGACCAAACTCTTTCCAGCATATAGCTAGTTGTGTATTAGTTGAGTACAGTGTTTTGTTTTAGTATTTCTAGTGAACTTGAAAATACAAAAATATTTCATTTTCACATCACCAGATTATAGGAAAGACATGCCAAATAGCATTTGATTATCAGCAGGGTTGGGTTGACTGAGATGCTGTATTGTGATGTACTTTAACACCAACAGTGTTACTAAATGCCATTAAAAATTATTTCTTGTTTTAGTTATCACTTTTTTCCATGTTTGTATCCCACTATCCTTCTGATTTGTTTCTTGAATTAAACAAGGCTTAATCTTGCTTTTGTTACTGATTGCAAACCATGTCAAAAGTAATGTTTACTTTGATGTAATAAAAAGTCATATAAAGCAATGATAGCTTTTAACGAATGTTAAAGCATAAAACATCCAAGTTAAACAGAAGTAAACAGTGTTGAATATTAAAAGTTTAACAATGTTAAATATTTTTTTCCAAATGACGCTATTGGAACTTCTAATTTTTGCAATAATATTTGTTACTTTAGGAGTTGTGCTCATGTCATAGGGAGAAAGAGAGACTGCGTGAAGAACTCTTTGGAAAAGCTGATGATAAAGAGAATCTTGAACTGTTGTTAAACCAGCTTGAACAAGAGAAACAAAGGCTGACAGAAAAAACAGAGAACTTAGAAATTAAAGGTAAATCATCAAATGTAGATTCCTGTAAATTATCTTCCTATAATTTTTGAAATAGAAAACATTACCTAGTTAAGATACAGTTAATAATACTAAAAAGACTTGGTATATGTAAATTAAAAGAAGACTGTAGGTCTTCAGTCAGAACTGAAGTGAAAACTTTTGTCACGGAAACGTTTTCATTCTGTATGTGAGAACTGAAAGTTGACCTTTTTACTGGGATCCCACAGGATATCCTAATAGTACTACTGTTGCAGTTTCATACAAAATAATTTCTTTTGTCCAAAACTGTTTTATTCTCTGAGTGAATTCAGGCAGTGTTTCTTGAGAGCTTTATCCAGCTGGATCTTGAAAACCTCCAGAGATAGAGATTCCAAAACATCTAAGCAACCCGTTCCAATGTTTGTTTATCCTCAAAGAATTTTCCCCTGTATTGCTTGTAATTGCCTGTAGCAATTAATCACCGTTGTTCCTTGTTTACCTACCTGTGCAGCTCCATGAAGAAACTGTCTCCATGTTACCTATAACCCCCTCTTAGTATTGTAAGTCTGCTCTTGGGTCCCAGCTCTTCCGCAGGCTGAACAAGCCCAGTTCCCTCAGCCATTCCCCACAGGGCAAGTATTCTGCTCCCTGACCGGCCTGGTGGGCCTCCCCTGTACTCACTCAAATTTATCAACATCTTTCTTGTACTTGGGGGAACAAAACTGAACACGGTATTGTAAATGTGGTCTAATGAGTGCTAAGTAAAAGGAAATAATCACATCCCTCAGTCTGTGTCTCTGCTGATAAAGCCCAGTATGCTGTTAGCCCTCTGTTGGTTCCAAAGCATGCTACTCACTCATGTTTAGCCTACTGTCAACCAGGACTCCTTCCTCCAGCAGATTTGCTGCCCAGATCATTGCTGGGAGTTAGCCCATTCCAAATGCAAATGATGTCTTTGTGGAAATTTATGAGGTTGCTGTAAAGTTGTTTTTATTTCTTCTGCAGAACGAGAACTTGTCCTAGAAATAGAAAGAATGAGATTAGAATATGGTATAGCCCTCGGAGACAAATCTCCATCTCGCCTAGATGCATTTGTAAAGACTTTGGAAGACGACAGAGATTATTATAAGCGAGAATTAGAATATCTTCAGAAAATGATAAAACGAAGGCCTAGCCCATGCTGTAGGACTCCAGAGAAGGTAAAGTTCCTGCTGTCAAGACAAGCTGAAAAAGTAATGAAAGTACTGCAGAATCATTTAAGGAGCTATCAAATATATTTTCAAATACAGTAGCAGTAAAGGACTGTATTAGTTTTTTAAATTATATTCTTAACATAAAATACTAACAGAAACTCCAGTGAACTTGGGTTTTTATTTTCCTTTTCACATTTTATGTAACATATTATTGGTCAGTTTGTCTGAAGTAAATAGAACTAGATGATAAACAGAAAAAGGTTAAAATCTTATTGTTAGATGTTTTGCTTTTTCTTCTCTACAGTTAAATCTTATTGTTTAAATTATACCACCAATGTCAGGCTTTTTCTTGCAATTAAAATATATTATGTAGGTATTTTTCCTATATTACTAATAATGTGAGTTCTTTATTTTTGTATTAATTATCCAAATATTTTAATTAGTATATTTAATGTAAATTTTATTAATCACTTTGCAGAGTGAAGATCTTAGATTGATCACCAGAGAAAGAGATGAGCTACGGTCCATGTTAGACAGATTTGAAAAACACATGATAGAAATTCAATCCAATGTCAAGTTATTGACGGCAGAAAGAGATAGATTAAATGTTCTTTATGAGCAGGTAAGAAGGTATTGTTTATCATTGAAATAACAGATTAACACTTCATGTACTGTTGCTTATTTCAAACAAAAAAACCTCTCTATAATAGAATTTGAGGAGTATATAGAATACAATCAAGAATAGTATATAGAATACAATCAAGAATAAAATATTCATCTATTTTTATTACATGTTAACAAAATTATGTTTTGTAAAGTTAGTGTATTAACTTCAAAGCCATTATAACTTGCTATACATTTGTAAATAAGATCAGGGAAAAAAATCAATAGAATGAATGAGAAAGTTGGGCAAGGATATAGAAAACAAGGAAGAAGTAGTAGTTAACTGCTTAGAACAGTAAAAGGGTGATGACTATGTTGGCAGCATAATTTGTCATTCCATTGGGAATATATTTTAGTTATCTAGGGAAAAAGAAGACTATAATAGAACTTCTGTTGTAATAACAGCATTGAAACTTTCTTTTTTGTTACTGTATGCACTGTGTTAATTGTAATCCATATATGCTAACAAACAATAATGTTTTGAAGTCTCAGGGTGAACTGAACAGTATGAGAAGAGAAGCAAAACATAGTTTAGTTTCTCAAAGTCATGTGGAAGAAGAAAGAGACATTGCACTGTCTGACTTTAGAAGAGTAATGGCAGAAAAAGAGAGCCTCAGAGAAAAATTAAAGGTGAGCTTTTTTAGTTTCTTTGCTTACAATGAGGTGGCATATAGGGAAGGCTTATACAGTAATGCTGTGTTTGTATCTGGCTGGCTGTCAGTTTCCCTCTTCAGTAACTTTTGAACTCATGATTTCAAACTCACTTGAGAGAGCTCAATGAATTGTGTGAATTATCCTTGTAAACACAGTTCCTAGGTGGGGACAGGGGGAGAGGACTATGCTTTAAGTGTCTGGGGGCAGGCATGGCATCACATCACTTTGTGTGAAGAACCTAGATATGAAGCCCCGACCACAGAATATTTTTGTGTGTATGCAGTACTTCAAAGATGCTCATGTGTCACATGTGGTTCTTACTGCACAAACTGGGGATTTTATGGAGTTTCTTAGATTAACTAATCTTTAGTTATTGCTGCATCTTGTAGCAGAGGATATTTTGAATGACATATAACCGAACCATCAAACATAAATTCATAGTGATCCAAGTTTAATTATTTTTAACCTTAAAAAAATACTTGTTAATGCAATAATTTTCCTGTTACTCTGGCCTTTTAATATCTGGTATTAATGTACATTAATATCTTATTTGGTTGTAAGTCAAGAGCATATGATTTCAGGGTGCTTTACCTGACTTCTTTATTGGGTCATTAATAATGTATACAGGTTTTTAAAATGTCCTTAAAATTCAGAAATTTAAAATTGTATTAATGGACTGATCCAAAGACAACATATGTAAAGATTGGCTATACAATGAATGTTTCCATAGTTCGGTTTACTACCACAAAAGATAGAGAACTGTAGAGTATCTGAATGCAGCAGCAGTAACTGACCTCTTTGTTTAAAGCATGTGCATGCAATGGAAGAGATATGCTTCCAGCTCCATCCTTTCTTCTTGTAGGTGACTGCCAACATTTTGTATGTGTGTCACTTTGAAATACCTGCACAAAAACACTTATCTCGTGCGTTTCTAGGAAGTTTGAGAGTTTTAATAATTTCATTGCACTTATGCAGAGAAGTCAGAGAACAGACAAATAATTTTAAAAAAATTTCCTCATAGACTTGGAGAAAGACCAGTTAGCTTTGTAATCTGTCATATATTTCATATTAATGGTAATTTAATAAATTAATTTCAAACCGCTTAGGTCATTAACCTATACATCCTTGCAACCTTTCATATGGCCCTGGAGCTCAATGATGTTCCTTCAACAACTCACAAATATTAATTTGGTTGGGACCAAATATAAATATAAATTTCTCAAAAAAAACCCAAATGCACAACCAAACACCAAAATCAAACTCAGTGATGTTATATTGAACTGCAGTGGTATACTTTAAGCTAATGCTCTGTAGTTTTAGAGAGAGAATTTGGCACTTGGTCATTCATCTAAGAAAGCAGAGCAATATTTTCTTAAGCATTAATCTTAAATTTCCATGGTTAAATCTAAAAATGTGTATCTTATAACATGTAATTCTATATTTCTGTCTCAGATTCAGCAAGAAGCAGCTAGCCTTGAAAAATCAAAGATGCAGCATGATATTTCAGAACTGGAGAATAATATTCAAGGAGTAAGTGCATTTCTAGGAAGTAAGCTTTTATTACTTCTAAAATAGGATAGGCTTTGCAAGCAATTAATTTTGCAATCTGTTTTCAACTTAAATTTATTTAAAATTTGTGATAGCTTTCTACAACAATAACATGTTTAGCTATTGTTTTTTTAAATTACAGTTTGAGATGGAAAGGTGTGAACTAAAGACTACAGTGTCTATCCTGAAAGAAAGAGTAAACTCTTTGGAAAATGAATTAAAACTGAAGTCCAGTAAACTTGCCCAGACATCTGATGATTCTTCTCAATTTAAAGCTGAGATTTGCTCACTTCAGTAAGTATAATGCAAAATGGGGTTGTCTTTCAGTGATGCTAACATAATTTTGTTTGCTCTGTGACTGTATAGAAGAGTTGACTTTCTGGGAAAGGCTATAAAATATTTTCAAAATCACTTGGTACTGTTTTTGTCCAAGGAAAAATATGAGTAAGGAAAGTGCTGTGGTGGCTTTTCACAGCAAGCTCCTCCTGGACTTACTTGATGATCAGGTATACTGAAAATTTTCTCCTCTTTCTAGAATTGTTTCCTGTAACAACCGTGTTCTCTGCTTATGAACATAGCAGAACTGAAAATCTCTAAAAGGATTTCCAAATGCTGTGTGTTAAAAGGAAGACTTTGCAAACAGCAGCAGTAGGAGCAAACTGTGCCAGTTTTACAGGGTTGTCAGCAATACTGCAAATTTTGTGCCAAGCATTAGGCAATAATATTCCACAATTGGGTGGTTCATGGAGAGTCATTTTGTAATGGCATTTTACTTGGACTGGGGTTTTTTGTGTCACTTTCATGTGCTAATACTATCACACACATACTACAGTTTTGAAAGTTGACATCTCACAATCCATATACACAGCCTGTGGGGATTTGACCAACTTGCTCAGAACTGGAGGATCAAGTATACCCATGTATTTTAAAGGCCTATTTAAACTTGAAGGATCATTGTTGTACTCTTTTAAAAAGTTGTTTTAGAAAAAAGGTCCCAGCATCTATCAAGGTGTGATGGAACAAGAAGGAGACTTAGAGAAAGTGGAAACAGAGTATTGAATAAATCTGGGCAGAAATTTGGAAATCTGGTATTTGGTTTAGGTGGAAATGACAGACTTTGATGTAAGAGGTCACTACAGGATAGGTAATACTATAGATGAGACCTTTTGGATGTTTTACAAGGGAAACCAAGGTCTTTGGCACAAGCCCCCACCTGAACAGTACTGTACTGCACTGTATAAACAGTACCATAAATAGCAGGGGGATAACTGAACTGAAGCTGAGAAGCAGGCCTTTGAGTTCATCTAATGATCCCAGTTGCACAAAGAAGGCTGTTAGCAGAACAGTTAGTGTATTTGTTGCTAAAATAGTGACAACGTTCATAAAAGTTAAATACCCTATTAGGTTCCTTGTAATTTTAGTGGAAAGCATTGATATTATTAAAAGGAGGACATAAGGAATAGAGTTACAGAGATTTCAGCATTTGGTTCTACTTTGTGCATGGTATAACTGTGTTTGAGTTCCCCCCCCTTTTTTTTTCCCCTCTAAAGTTTCACTCTAAACTGAGTGAGAGCAATCTTTATCTGACGACACGTTGTATTCCAGATTAGTGTATTTTTAAAAAATTATAAGCTTCTCTAGCTTTTGTGGTATCCCATTTCAGAGTGATTTTTATTTCCTGACCTGTTTTGTAACTAGTCCATTTAATTACTTTGGAGTTTTGTTTTGCATTTTTTTTCCTAGGTCACTCAAGTATTTATTGCTAAGCAAACA
Source organism: Athene noctua (assembly GCF_965140245.1). Taxonomy (NCBI): domain Eukaryota; kingdom Metazoa; phylum Chordata; class Aves; order Strigiformes; family Strigidae; genus Athene; species Athene noctua. The sequence continues at coordinate 31,757,272 of NC_134040.1, forward strand.
GCTGTGTGGGTTGATGGTTTCATGTATCTTTCAGGCTCTATATTTCTTAAAAGTAGGATCTGAACTGTAACTGTCAGTTTGGTTGTTCCTTAAAACGGGGTGTGGCTGATAATCACAGCTATGAGCTACACGTCAAAATCTTTATAAAGCGAAGAGTCAGAAGACACAAGTAACAAGAGTTACATGATGAAGAGTGACAGAAATCAGAGGAAGTGAATGTTTCAGATTATGGTGGAGGTTCCACCAAGGTTGCATCACTCTATTTTTGGAATGGTGTTGAGGTGGACTTGATGCAAGGGTCCAGAGCAACCGAGTGGTGTTGGCCTCAGCAGTCCTCCAGAGCGTGAGAGAGGAGACTGGTTAGTATGGCACAGTTGCTGGCTGGTATGACACAAGCCTGTCACGAGGTTACACTGGAACTGTTCCAGCACTTCAAGCAGCTTAAAAGCCATCAGCTGATGACGCTGAACAGGTCCCAGACTTATTTCAACTGCATACTGATTTTCCAGGCTCTTAAATGACCGGCTGCAGAGGTCTGTTGAAGATTTACAGCACCGACTGTCCCTCAAAAAGGATGAACTGCAGTCAGCTCAAGAAGAAATTGTAAAGCTAGAGGAGGAAATAGGTAATCCCTAGTTATTTTTATGCTTATGTCGTGTTTTTAAAATAGAAAGTACTTATTTGTGTATTTATAGATAGGTTAAACCAGAGGAGCACTTCGCAGGATGAAGCAGTCAGTGTGCTTAGAAGTACTATTTCTGTCTTGGACAAAGAAAAGGACAGTCTTCAAGAAACGGTAGATGAAAAAACGGAAAGAATTGCATGCTTAGACGACAACTTGGCGAACAAGGTATGTGCAGTAAAAGTGTTACTTTGCAGTTGTTCTGGGGATTTTAAAAGCAGTTATGGTTTAGGGAGACATTTTGCCTTGATAACAAAACCTGTGCAGGGCTCTAGGCCTCACATAAACGATCTGTTTAGACATGGCCAGCACAAAGGGTCATTTGCCAGCTCAACAGCATTTTAATTATGGTTGTTAGTGTATTCCCTAAACACTCCAAGAAAATAAAGGTTTTTTTGCATTTTGCACTAGGAGGTATTTATTGAGATATAAGGTTCTAGCCTGAGGTGACAGAATCTATAACTGACTGCCATTTTTTTGATGACAAGGCAGTAAGCTTGTAAATTTGAATGTGCAAAGATGGAATTACTTATTGGTGAAGGGTAAAATAAAGGTTTAAATGTAATGTTCTTTAATTTGAAGTATTCTGTTATGCTGCAGTATAATAATACCTAATACAACTTTTGCTTTTATTTTCACAGGAAAAAACAATTACTCATTTACGTCTAACTCTCTCTGAGCTGGAGTCCTCAACAGAGTAAGTAAAGATTAGGGTGCCTTCCTCAGTGGCTTTATTTTATCCAGTGGTTTTAAAGTAAAAGTAGATGGCTATTTTAGTTATCTAGGTGAAATGGAGTTAAGTCAGTGTAAGTCAAGTAAAGGACTGTAGTGTGATGAGAAAGATATACACAACTTTTGAAGAGACTTTCCCTGCAGTTATATTGCAGGCTGCTAAAATACAGTTAAGCCAGCCATTTTTTGTGTCTCATTTATTTTCCTAAATTGGTAACATTTCTTAATTCTCAGTTAAGAAGTAGCTTTATAGTATTCTAATTCCTCCACTAGATATTATTAGATTGACCTAGGTAAAACTCAGAGCTGAACTCTTAATTATTGGCAAGCTAATTCTTCCAGCTTAAGCTGCCAGTACACTCTTAATTAAAATATGTAGTTTTTAGCTGGGCTTTATCTGATCTTTCTTTCTTGCCTCTTTTTAAGTATGACTTTTAAAGCTATAACTTTTAAAAAGAAAATATTTAAACATCAACTTTTAAACATCTGAAGACCATTGTAACTATTTTTTACATTGATGCATGATGTATCTGTGGCAAAGAACGAATGCAAAAGTTTACTTCAATTCCCACATATTTAGATTTCTACTTTTTTGTTTAATCTCTTCCTTACTGTTTAAGACTGTTGTCTTTCAAATGTAAGCTATCTGCATTCTTTCTTTATGGTTTATAAAATATGCAATGGGTAACATATTGTAGCCACTACGAAACACATATAAACATAAATGTCTGTACTTGCTGTTTGCATAATAAGGTACATCTTAAATGTTGATTAATTCCATTTTATTTGTGCATATTGAAATTTTAGATCCTTATGTTTATGTTTAGTCTTGGTTTGTCAGCCTTCAGAATTTTGTCTGAATTTTTTTTTTAAAAAGCTTTTCTATATCCAAAATCCACGTTTGATCATTTTCAGCAATATATCGTATAGTATGAAAAGGAAGAACTTAAATAAGATTTTCACTTGATAGCCAGATGAACGACATGCTGAGCAACAGAGACCGTGAGATATCTAGCTTACGTCACCAGCTTGATGCATCCCATGTAGAGCTTGCAGAAACAGGAAGAGTAAAGGAAATAGCTCTGAAAGAAAACAGACGTCTGCAAGATGACCTAGTTACAATGGCCAGAGAAAACCAGGTATGAAGGCAGTACGTAATACTGAAGTAGTAAACTATTTATTGCTTGATTACATCTAGTGGTACATCAAAACTGCTGTATCCTCAATTTTGATTTGGTATGTTTGATTATCGGTATTTCTTGAACACTGGGATATTAAAAATGACTGGGCAGAAATTGTGAAAGCAATTACTTTAGATACTTGAGCATCTTGTCAACACAGTGAAGGAGTAATGGACAAACTTTCAGTTTAGTCACCCTTCCCCAGATTAAAAAAGGAATCTAAATAAAATAAATCTGGGACATAATTGTTTATACTATAATGAAATTATGCCAATTAGTTATATCACTTGGTAGCTGCTATTTAATTGGTAAAAATTGGTTTTTATTATCTGTGGAACAGGAGTTATTGAGAGAGAGAAAGAAACCACAAAAGCAGGTATCGGGTTATTAGCCAGGTGAAAGGGAGAGGGAGGAAATTGCTAGCATGTTGGAATTCATTCTGGTGCACAGCGATTCATTAGCTCCCTTCATCTGGTTTCCATGAAATATTGGATGTATTGAGTGGGGTATGCCATGTTTTGAGATTAGAATGTTTTGGAATGTAGATGTTAATGTTTGTGTTCTGTGAGCCTTGGTAATGGTGGTGGTTAAAGAGGTATTGGCAGGTTTTGACTTTCCAGTTCTGTCAAGGTTAGTTGCCATGCATGTGTGTTGCTCTGCAGGGACTTTGCTTTCATTGAGGAACAGGGAAAGGTTAATGTTGTGGAAGTATAAGAGGGCTTAAAAGCTATAAGACAAGGGATTGAAGAAAACTTATTTTTAAGGTATGATAGTCCTGAATAGTCTGAATTTGTTTCTTGATTTCAGGAATGGATAAGGATGCACAGTCGATGGGAATAGGAGGGGTTCACCTTCCATTATGTCAGGGTTGTATGGGGTTTTTAGATGGTGAATTCAAAGGTACCATCTATTTCCCTAGCGGAATGTTTTTATTGGATTGTCTTTGCCTTGGTAAGGTAGGTGTCATGGTGAGGTGGTATCTTAGAGTTCAGCTGTATATTGCAGCTTTTTTTGTGTGTGGCTTCTGTTTTTTGTGGACATTCTGTCCAGGTACTTTATTTGACTGCTTGCAGAGTTTTCTGTAGTATCTTTGTATTTGTATTATATGTTTTCATCTTTCCTTAGCTCTGCAGTAGTTTAGAGCCATAAGGTACCTCTATGCTAACAGCTAGCCAGTCAGTAGCTTTAGGCCAAAAAGCAGGTGGGAAGTGGGTTATGCTTGCCCAGTGGACACTTGAGTTGGTTTATGTGTATTCACAGTCAGCTTTCCAGTTGGGAGGTATACGGTACCTCTCAGCTGCTGATGGGCAAATACATTCCCTTGTAAAGTGCATGCTGTAAAGCATGACTTCACTTTACATCAGTTATGGAATGAAAGTTGAAATAAAATCTTTAAAGCCTTGAGGAAGGCATTTTCGTAGGGTATCGTTGAATATTTTATTGTAAGACGAGCTATCTCAAGTTGATGATGTAGGTTAAATGAAAGTTTTGCAAGACAGAAATAGTTGATAGACTCAGTGAATTAAACTGTTTGATTATCATCGTTATTATTCTTGTGGCATCTTGATCTGGAGGTGTTCTCTAGGGGTCCATAACTTAAACCAGCCACTGGTGTGTAAGGCTTATTCTTCCAAGAGCATAAGGGGCTTATGTAGTATATGCCTGTTTGCACTCTTCCCAATCACCATTGCTCTGCCTCTTTTTCCTTGGAATTCTCTGGGTCTGGGGTCCATGGCTTGGAGAGCCTGAAGTGCATTCAGTCTTGTTAATCCCTTTCATTATTTGAGGAATAATGAGTTAGTTTTGCGCACCAGCTGGTTACTGCTGCCCAAAAGCCTTGTACAATAGAGGTTTCGTATGGACAATATGTAACAAAAATGTCCAGTATTTTATAGGGCAAGTAACATTTTTTTTTATTGGGCTAAACATTAGAAAGACTATGTAGAGAACATGCGAATGTGATTTACAGAACTAGCCCAGAATTTTTTTGTAACTCATTACATTCAAGTTGTATAGCAAATACAACTATTGCAGCTCATCATGAGACTGAAATGCCTTGTACAGTTTTGATGCTGAGATACAATTGTTTGTTTGAATTCTCTGTAAATGCCAGCACTAAAAATAATCAGGGCCTTGTTAGCTAAAACATTTATTTCAGTTCCCCTCAGTCAACCCATCTGAGTCAGGCTAGAAAATACAATATAGCAAGATGTTTTAAGTGATGGAGTACCCTGAATAGTTCTTGCAAAACCTACGGTACAATACATAGATATGTGGGTGTATTATTGAAATTAGAGATGCCATTCACACAGGTTTCTAATAAGATGAAATATGAAATATTATCCTCATGTGATGAGGAAGCTTTCTCAGTGTGCTTGGGAAAGCTACCACAGAAACAAGCAGACTGTTTTCAGCATATGCTAAATAAGGCACACAGTTCTAAGGCTGCTGTTATTGAATATCAAGATACCACAAAAAGAAGATGGGAAAGAAATAAGGCAATATCCTTTATTTCCCCTACATTTGATAGTGGGGATAGAAGAAGATATTTGCTTTTTTGGCTCTATGGGCTAGAGGATTCAGAGACAGGTGAGAGCTGAACTTGAAAGGGCCAGAATTAGCAGTTCCAACATCTCAAATTCCATGGTGCCTTTTTTGATGCCTAGATATGTTCTTAATAATGCATTTAGTTATTTTATCTTGCAATTATACTTTAAAATAAATGTTATTTTGTTATAAAGTTAACTTCCTAGTGACACAGAACTTGCCTTCACTCAGGGATAGTGCATCTTAAGGCTAGAAGAATCCCTGCTCCCAATGTCTGTATGTTGAACTTTCCAAAGATCAGTAGGGAACCAGCAGATTTTATGAACTGGTATGATATTCATTGTTTTCTATTATTATTCTTGCCCAGAAAGCTCTTTGGTGTATCTGAGGTGGTAGGTGATATTTCTGAACCCTACAAATCAATCCCCAAGGGCTTTGGCTAAATTACTTAACAGTAGACTAGGGCATATGCAATTACTTTGATTTAGTCTCATACAGTAATATACAGTGATTAATTTACTCTAATCCACTGTTTTGCCTTTACGTAATCTCTTTAGGCTATCAGTACTGAGCTTGAAGATGCAATACGTGAAAAAGAAGAAATGAAAAACAGGGTTCATAATTACATAACTGAAGTGTCCAGATTTGAGACCTTGATGGCTTCGAAGGTAAAAGTATAATCTATAGGCAGTCATTCCAGTTTTCAATAAATCCACTGGGTTTAGAGTATAACACATTCTCTTTAGGATACAATAAAAAAATAAGGAATGTATGGTTTGGGTCCTGTTGTCCCTGCCTGTCCCACTTTCTTTTTTTTTTTTTTTCCCTTCTTTGCTCTGCAGTGTTTCAAGCTACTAGTGCATTCATACAAACCCTTATTAGATCTGAAGCACTGATATATTCTGGCACATCACAATGTCATTGACAATGTCATCACAATGTCATCACATTATGTTTCAGCTGGCCGTAACACTGGAGAATAACAAACAAATCATATTTGAAAGTTGTTTTGCTTTTTGAGTTTTGACAAGGCAACTAGTAAAATATCTGGTACTATTTCATGATTGTAGGTAACAAGCAGCTTATACCATGGTTTTTAATATTCTACACCTTTTAAAATGAGAAATTTTATATGTAGTTCTGCAGGAAAGTGTAAAAATAGCACACTGAAATGTTTTCTCTGTGAATAAGAGTTCAGCATTTTTGCTGTACTGACAAAACGGTTGTCTTGGTAAATGTATTTTATCCTGATTATTGGGTTCGAAAGTGTGACATGTGTATTAAAACTTATAATCGTTTAAAACAAATAGAGTTTATGATAAGACAACATGAACTGGCAACTTTCAATGGGAAAGAAAGAGTTTTGATCTGACTTTGATTTGCATGTCTAGATGAATGCATGTAAATTCAACCACATTTTACAAGTAGGAACTGAATCATAGAGAAAAAATTAAGATCAGTATTATGTTAGCTTAGAACTCTCAGTTTAAAACACTTGGAAGTTTAGTTTTTAAAAATTTTATATGTCCAAAGCTTTTCAGCTACAGATATGGTCACATCTTTCACAAATGAGTCCAGTTATTCAAGTCGGGTACCAAGAAGCTGTAGAATATACAGCCAGTGACCAATTACACAAGGATGGTTTCAGGGATTTGCCTAGTGCTACATCAGGATGTTGCCTGTGGAGACAAGGATTTACATTCCTGCACAATATTCACTTGCTTAATCATGAGTTTCTGTTTCCTAGTGCCCTGCCTCATTCTGTCTGCACCTTTCAAGTTCTGCAGGAAACAATGAATTTCAAAATCAGTAGCTTTTCTCATTGGATAAGTTTGGTTCATACTAGCAATGTGTGTATCCTGCTGTGCATTGCATGAACAGGGGAAGAAGGGAATGGAGCTAAATAAAGAATAATAATCACTGCTTTATAATATGCACTTGCAGTTGAGTGAAATGAAAATTCACAAGCAAGATTTGTTATATCACTGCATAACTTGTAAGCATACAGGGTTTTTTACATAACTTGTAAGCTTACAGTTTTTACTTTTATGATGGATTGCTTAGGTGAATATGCCTGAATGGGTTATCAGTCTTTCAGATACTGCTGTAACAAAAATATTTATAGGAGCACAGCAAGTAAAAGAGCTGAATACAGACTCCTGCTAGAATTTCTTGGAAAAGGCAGCACCAGGATCAGTACACCTCAGTAATGTTGACCCTTGACAATGCAGAGATCTAAGATAAGCCCTCCCCTGGGAGCCTTGAAACTCATTAACAACTGCTAAGTGTAAATACTTCAATTTAATAAAACTGAATTCCATCACTGCATTTATTTAGTATTTGGATTTGCAAAAGGGATGATGCCCTTTAGTGATAGCCAGATAGTGGCATTAAGAAAATTGAGAACATTCTAGTTTCTTCTGAGAAAACTAATAGATTTTAGGGAGTAGGCATGAAATAACTTTAAAGACCTTGAAGATATGTTGATCACTGCAGAGTAATTTACTGTTTCATCTAGGAAAAAGAAAACCAAGAATTGCTAGAGAAGTTCCGAATGCTGCATACGCAAGCTGAAGACTGGGAAATGAAGGCCCATCAAGCAGAAGGAGAAAGCAGCTCAATCCGACTTGAACTCCTTTCTGTAGATACAGATCGGAGACATCTTCGAGAGAAAGTAGAACTGCTGGAAAAAGAGATTCAAGGGGTAATAATTTGTACAATGAAATGCTGTCAATGAAAGTAGGATACATTCAAGTGTTTTTTAATAAAGTCAACATACTATTTTTAATGCTTTAATGGAAAATAATTCCTATACATGAACGTTTCAACTGTAGACACTGAGTTCTTGAAACAGTAACTGAGTTTGGTTAGATGTGCTTTCCTTTTCCCTTCCTTGCTTTCCCAAAATTTCAGTCACAGGGTATACCCTAATACCTGTAGATGTCTTCTGTTGGGTGATCATTGCTATTAGATTATTGTCTCTGTAAGAATCTTTTGTTTTGTTGCTTCAAAATATTTGCACATAATATTATGAGTGTTTGGTAAGCTTAGTTCTTACATTTCTTCGAAGCTTTGAAGGAAGCATTTAAAGCATTGGTGGCTGGAGTAAAGGTGAAAATCTGGAAGTAGTAGTCATAGTATTTCAAATCCAGAATCAGGATTCCATAATACCAAAACCTAGAACAATAGCATAGAAAATACTGAGGTTTATATTTTAGAAGCATTAACTTCATGGAGATCTAGGAAGTTTTAGAGTCTAACAGTTGTGGATTGACCATATTTAGTCTCATGCTTTTAATTACCCCAAAATGTGAGAGACTTTACTATTGTAAGCTGAATAAAGAATATGTTATATTGTGTGGGGTTTTAAGCTTTTAATTCTCTTCTGAAGCCGGAATCCAGCCTCTTTCCACTCTCATATAATACTTGTGTAATTCTTCACAATGGTGATTAAAAATTACAGAGATGGTTTATCAGTTGTTCTTATCTGTGATTTAGGGAGAAGAAAGGAATATAAATGTAATATAAAGTTGATCTTAAAGGAAAAGTTGATTTTGAAGGGAAAAGAAAGTATTAAAAAAACCCTCCTGTTATCAAACAGAGAACTGTTTACATTTAACACTGAAGGGGTATCCATATTTGTCTTTTTTTTAGCATATCGTTGCACATCAAGCATACGAATCCCAGATCTCTGCCATTACAAAAAATATGTCCAAACTGGAAGAGGATGTTAAGCGTGAAAATCAGGACAAGTCTTCTGTGTTGGCAGACCTGGCTTCTGTGAGGGAACTCTGTGTAAAGCTTGAATCTAACAAAGAACTTTTATCTCGACAGCTGACATCCAAAAGCATGGATTATGAAAGGGTAAGCAGCAAAGGCAAATTTAATTTGCTATAATAAAATACCTTCCTTTGCTTTTAATGATTTTTTTGGGGTAAAGAATAAATTACTTCTGAGAGCAAAGTAAGATAATTTTCATCATTAGTTTTGCATTTATATACAAATCTTGCAGAATACAGATCTACGTCTGTGGGTTTTGTACAAGAAGAAAGGAGTTTCTTTCATTCATTATCACTACAAAATGTGGCAGCAGTGGTTTTTGCTATACCACAGAGACAAATTATATTTATTTGGGTTTATGTACTGGTTTTTAATTTACTCAAATTTTAAACTGTTTATAAAAAGTGAATAGTGTACATCTTATTTAGCCATTGAAGACTTTTCCCTAATGGATTTTTAAAATTAAATTGAAATTTAAACTCAGCTGAAGCTCATAAAATATTTTGAAACAGTTTAAACACTTCTAAATATCCATGATTTCTGAACTTTTTTCTTTACAGCTGATTGTTGTGTCTAATTAGTGACTTAGTCAAGCTTTCTGTTACTGGAATAGTTAAGACCTTGAGAACAGTAGTTCTCATCCCCACAGAATTTGTTTATATTCATGGAACTAATGAGGAAAACAAGCATTCTTACCTTTTCAGCAAAAACCAAGAAGCTAATTGTGAGCTAACCTCATCAAATAAAATAAAGTATAGTAAATACTATTTTTCTACTTGTGCAAATTCCTACTGCTTTTAAAAGCCAATTAGTGTTCTGGGTATTCACCTAACCATTTCCAGCACTCAGTAGTTCAGTCCCCAGAAAAACATCTAACAGATGTACAGCTTGAATAGTTTTTAACTAAGTATAGTTTTAAATAATTGTAGGCTTTAATTTGTTTTGTGAGCTCAATTTCCTATTCTCTTTTACACAACTTCCAGTCATTTCAGTTTTTATAACAACTCTTTGTGAAAGTGTGTTTGTAAACCAGTGTATTAATAATGTATAAAATTTGTGCTTTAGGTTCTAGGTGAATTAGAAGATATAAAATCAGAAGCAGAGTTGTTGAAAAAGCAGTTATCCAGTGAGAGACTTACAGTTCAGAATCTTGAAACATTGCTGGCTACTAGTAGAGACAAAGAATTTCAGAATCATTTAACATCCCACGAGAAAGATTCCGAAATTCAGTTATTGAAAGACAAGCTAACACTCGCCGAGAGCAAACTGTAAGTTTTAACAAGTGTCTTACTTGGTTTACAAATAAACTTTTTTCTGTGTGGCAGTACTTATTCACAAACTCAAATTCTTGATGTTCAGTATGGCTGGGCAGATTTTTGCATTAATGTCTTTTGGCCTTTTTTGGCATTGATCACTTGAAGTGATCTTTCCTATTGCTTTCATAAGTCAGGACTGTGGTGGACAACACTAGTACAAGCAGTAAACTTAAACAGGAGTTCCAAAGGAAACCTACTCCAAGAGGAAGGAACACCCTGCTGAGTTTTCACAGTCTTGAGAATAAGCACTCAGTTTCTCTCTGGATTTGTCCCCAGTCTGACTCCAGAAAGTTCGCTTCACTTTCTCTGCTTGGTCATGACTCTTTCTACCTCAGTCAGGTACAGGAGGTGATACCTTTCCTGAAGTTCACTTATGTGATAGAACTCTGCCATCTTTTCAGTGCAATCACTCAAATCCTTTCCTTCTGATCTTCTTGGACATAAATACCTAATGGTGACGTAGCTGATCTGTTGCAGACATAATTTCCACTACAGAACCAGCCAACCCATGATAATTTGTAAATTACTTTCTCTGTTGAGTACATCTATTAAATGTATGTATGCTTTGCAGCATGATTTGGATATTTAACTTTTCATCAGAGTCTGTCAATTCTCAAAATACATAACCACCTCTCTCACAGGTTGTGATTTTCTGCTTAGCTTCAGGAAGCAATTTAATTCAACTCTTTTTAAGCAAAACATATTTTTACTTGGCTTTGAAGAGTTTAACTGTGAGTTTAATTATTAAGAGAACACAAATTTTCTTAGTCTTGAACTATGTTTTATGTTCTTATATTAGTGAGTATTCTGAAGTCCTAGCTCCTTTAGAACAATGTGGATTCATCAAGCATCTTAAAGCAACTTGAAAGTAAAATTTTAACATATGTGTACTGCTCACAAAAAAATACCAAGTAGATTAAACCCATGGTGAATGTGAATACCTGAAGATGTCTGTTGTCCTTACTTTGATTAAAGTAAGAATCACTTACATAATAGTGAACTCATAGTGCTTCAAAAAAGCAAACGTACTTTTGCTGCTATTAACTGTTAAGGAAAAAGTTTTGTATCATTTATTGTTCCTTTGAAATATAAGTGGAACTAAACCTGACACCTACACTAAATGGGGCCAGCATTTTCCATTATAACTATTAAAACTTCTTATGCCATGCATCTGCCTGGAGTAGAAATAACTTTTTAACACTACTATGGGAGAAAGACTAATCTGTTTGGAACAGTTAAGTTAAGAGGGGGATATTTTGTGTATATGAAATTTATATATGAGAAGTGGGGGATTTAAACAATTTTCTTCATGATATGGAGCAGGGAATTTGAAGTTTCCATGATATGTGTCATCATGACATGGTAATTCTCCTGGGCATGCACACACTAGCCAGTGACTGTAGTGGTTTCTGCATTAAATAGCAAGAAGGAGGAGTAGCAGCTGAACGTATATGGTGGTGAAGAGTAAAGTCAAAGTAGAATTTAATGAAAAGAAAACCAGATACACCCACTTAGTAAACACTGAGGTAGGGAGAGAAAGGAAACATATGGAAGGTAAAAGGACAGATAAGCTTCCTTATGAGATATAGAATATAGCATACCTAAACAATTAAAAGCTATCTGTAACTTGGTGACACAAATGTGCAAGAAAAATGCTTTTGGTTGACTTACATAAAGGCTACAACTCACCACTGATGATGGTCCACCTCAGGTAGCAGTGATCTCAGGGAATATGTACATGATGACACTATTAATCCCCCCTGTGCAACTCATTGCTTCATGTTTTAGAATTGTTGGGTTCTGTTTACTTGGGGAAAAAAGTTAATTGTGAAAAAAAAGTTAATTGCATACAAAGAACAGGAACTATTTGAGTGTCCTGACTATGAAATTAAATATAAAAGTTGCAAAAAAAACCCCAAACCAAAACTAAAAGACAAATCTCAGAAAGGAAAGGAGGAGTTTTCATTTAACTTTATTTTAGCTTCTTTGAGTACAAACATTATGAAACTCTGTTTAAATAACTTCAGAGTAATTTTTTCACAGTTTTTCTTCTACATACATTGTAATGTTCCTTTCTTGTTTGTTTTAAATATCAGTACTTGCATTGTTAATAGGATGGGATATTGCAGGAAGAAGGCAAATGTTCTCTTGGCAGAATAGTGGCTATTCTGTTGAACTGTTTTCCTCTGTTTATCTCAAAGGTTCTGCATGTTGCTAGGCAAATTTTCAGGTGTTAGAAATAGATAGTTGTATATACCTTATTTTTTACTGTTCAGTTTGTAATAGTTGCCGTCTAAAGAAAAGGAACTTAAGATGCTTACAGCCATGACTGAAGTATGTGACAATTATGTTTGTGTCTTGCAAAATATAAAATTCATTTGACTTGGCAAAATTTCAGTTCTAACTGACAAAAATCATGTGTCAATATTTTTGGACATTATTTACAGTTTTGGCCTTATTGTGCCTGTGCTTCCACTCTATTTATAAAATGATACTGATAGAACCTCTGACTTCAGAAGGATTTTCAAAATCAAGTTTAACTTAGGAAGTTCTCCAGTGCTGTAATTTTGAGCTCTGTGAAGAGTGAGTAATTGTGTCACTTAGTGCTATTTGGGTGATAGTACAGTAAATGAGATCTTGAGGCTCGACAGTGATTAATTATTAAATAAACAGAGAATACTGAATAGCCAAAATTATTTTTGAGAGCTGTCTGTATCTAGTGTGAAAGAGCCAGATGTCCTGTGAACCAATAGTATATCATCATGTAATCGTACTATATGTTTATTGCTGTGCATAGGGGTTCCAAATGAAAATATATCTTAATTTTTGAATGATATACTTCATGATCTTAATTTTGTTTAAATGTCATTGACATGGAATAACCTCAGAACTCACAGAACTATCTGCTTTTCTTTATTTATTTTACAATAACCATACTGGGCCCTGAATTCTTACCTCCATCCTGAAAGCATATGCCTGTCTCTGAAGGACTTAGAATAAGATATCATCGAGACCTCTTGTCTTCTGCATCTGTTCTCAACATACTGGATCAAGATACCATTCTAGGAATTTTTACTGATGAATAGGGAAAACAATTTAAAAATATTCTGCTATTCTCTTTGGATCAAATCTCAAGTAGTTTCCATCTTCCTGGAGTCAGAGACCAGCAGGTGCCAGACAAGAAGTCTGTGACCAAGCTAGGAGTGGAACTCGTTTTTCAGAATTCAAGTTCAATGCTTTAGCAATAAACTAGTACATCTCTGCCTCTCCAGAAGTGACTTTTGAGCACTCCACCTCATATTGGCTTTGAAGACTCTAAGGAATAATATATCTGTTTATCTGTCTAGATTCTGCTTTAGACTTACTGTATGCTCAATGATTTGTGGTTTTTTTGGCTTGCTTTATAATGCAGTTGTGCTTAGTTGCAAAACACTGAGTCGTCCAAGCTGATGATTTTTCTGGGAAATATATTTAATTATGTTACTAAATATTTTTAAGGCTGCTTTTCATTTTGATTCTTGAAGTTGAAACAGTTGGGCCCAAACACCAAGGGTGTGTAGTTGACAAGCTTTCAGATTCTGAGTTTTGCTTGTCTGAGTTTGCATTAATACAGCCTTTACTTAGTTTTGGTTCATTTGTGTTCATTGCTAGCCAGATACTTCCAGCCTACTTGACAGAATTTTTACTGAAGCCATATTTGTTATGTTTGTAGTTTTTTTGGATAGTTACTGCTTTTTTCATCTTTTTTTAAGTGTACATATAAAGACCAACTCGCATTGCACCAGAGGACAGTAAAACAATAAACTGACGATTTGTTTTGTCTGTTTTTATAAAACATGTTTGTGTTCACCTTTGCCTGAAAAAGAACATGATATATTGTAGTAAGGGTTTAGTGAGAGGCTTGCCAGCTTTTCACTTCTCACCCTAGGCTCTTCCAGAAACATACTGTTGCATTCACTTGGTTCTTGCTGCTTCTCATTTGTCTTTGATTTGAGCTGTGTGACACATGTTCAGTATCTTATTTCTGTTTTATATTGCTCCAATTTGTCTAAGCTCCTAGCTGGCAATGTTCAAAGAAAACTTTGTTGCTTCTCATGATTTTTTTTAGAAGCAGCTATAATAGAGAGGTTCCCATACTTCGAAGTAAAGTTGCACAGCTGCAGACTGACTGCGATGTTTTAAAAAGGCAACTGACAACTGAACGATTTGAACGGTAAGAAGCTGTTTGTTCAGTGAGGTGACTCTCATTTCTTCTTTCTCACTTTTAAAACTGTAGTTTTTTTCCCCATAGTGAGAAACTATTAGGGAAAATTGTGTTCCTGTTATCATGAAAAATCTCATATTCTCATCCTGAAAACTGCTTAATTAAAAAAAAAAAAATTACACAGTTTCTGAGTTCCCTTATAAATTTTCTGAGTTTACCATTGCACCTAAAAAAGAAAAAGCCTTTTCTCGTGAAAACAAGAAGTTGAGTGACATTTTGAGAAAACAAGGCTCTTTGAAAAGTGTTGTGAAAATCACCAAGTAAAAAGATGGAAGAAAAAGTTACGTTTTCTTCCTTTAACATCCTGCATTACCAGAGTGTTATGTAACTGAAATTGCTATCTGTTGGTAGAGAGCGTGCAATTCAGGAAATGCGTCGACATGGTCTCTCTACATCATCGTTACGTGCTTCACCTCCTCTCAGCTCAACATTAAGGTCTCCCTCACATTCTCCAGAACGTACCATTGTAAGGACAACTGATCAAGCAGCAGCTGAAAGTAAGTGATTTGACTTTAGCAGATTGTTTCTGTGTAAGAGTTAGGTTTAAACTGTTTCTAAGTAATACTTTTTTAATTACATTAAATTTTCACACACTTTAGGTGGTTCTAAGTTCTTCTTTTGTTGACTCTCCTGCTATAAAATATTGATTGGAAATGATAGATGCAAAGGGCTTTTCAAAGACCATGTAATGGATTCCTATTCTTGTTTTTGTTAATGGTCTTGCACCAGCTGACAGCTTCCACATATATTTCACCTGCTTATTATTACCACTAATTATATCCAAATATATATTGCAAATCTAATATTGTTAAGTTATCCAAACAAATGGCTCATATTAAGAGAAATGCCATGAAACTCTCTCCAATGACAGCAAGGAAGGAAAGGCATTCTGTGGGAGAGAATCCAATTAAAATGCATTTGAACCCTAAAGATTAGATGTGACTGTCTCTAAAAAAAAGTGCATGAAAATAATTAATGCATTTTTCATTGTTAATACTTGAATGGTATGAATGTCTTAAGATCATGGTCACTAGAGTCCATAAAAAAGAAGTCAAAATCAACCTCTCACCATTTTCACTGACATTTTAGTTCTTTTAGAGATCGTTGTTTTAGATTATGTCAGTTATGTGTTACAGGCTCGATTATTAACTTTATAACCCATCAGTTCTATAATGCATAATAAATTGCCATGAAGAGTGGAAGGATAGGGAGAGAGAAAGAGTAATTGGTGATTGTTTTAGGAAATATGTGTGCTATAACGGCTATACGGTATACTAGAACAACTCATGAATCTAACTGCTAAACTTCATGAAATGGAATTCCAAACTTTTTAAAATTAATTTTTGTTGATAAGTACCTATGGCTTGTTCTTAAGTTTACTTTAAAAACGCAAGTTTCCTGAGAACTGAGGTTGGCATGGCATGATCCACATTGTCAACAATTTTTCTCTTCTGTGAGTTTTTGGACAAAGCAAAAAAAAAGGGAACTGTAGCAAATGAGATATTGATAGTAAGTATGAAACAGAAGTTATGACTTTTGATTTACTAGTGAGACATTAGGCAAACTTTGTTACATTGCAAATCAACATTTTGACTGAGATAATGACAGATAATATATTTCTGAGAATGAGTATCATCAGTAGAGAATTGTCTTTAGTCTTCCTGGCTTTCCAGTGAGTCCCAAAGGCAATAAGAATAGTCCAGTTGCTATACTTGAAGAATACCATACAGTGAAATGTTTTTATCCTGTGTTTGTATACATAGTTTTAACAATAAAGAAAATACCACATTTTCATTAAATATATATTTTTAAAGAAAGTGGTATTTAACAACTGAATTTATACACAGTTTAATTTTTTACTATCTTGCCTTTTAAACCTATCAATGAACTATTACAATAGAATGATCTTGCTAGTAATATCACCATCTTTCACCCTACTTATTTATACATTCCTGGGAGCTTGCCACAGTAAAGTGTACTCAGTAATTACCATTCTGTAGTATTACAACTGTTTTTTTTCTCTAATCTGATTTAATCTTCTCAATGATTTTCTCTTCCTCCTTATCTCACATTTACTTTGTTAAGCATTTGAGCAGTGAGTCAATGAACTGAATGTAGCGTCTTAGATAATATGCTAATAGCTGATATTCAGGAATAACAGAAGAAAATATGGGGCTAAGTTTAAGTATTACTTTTGATCCTAACATTCATTATTAAATTATAATAGATAATTTTATTTTTAAATTTTTTCTTTCTCTGCCAGAAATGTGAGCTTCAAGGAATAACCAGTACTTGAGCAACTGAAGCATTACCTTATTACAAGGACATTTTTTTGAAAATTATGAAGGCTGACTTGTATTCTACCTCTGTTTTCTTCAAATCGGTGATTACCCTTGAAATTTCTGAGAACCGGTGAAGTAATCAACTTTGCAAAATTCTGGTTTCCCAACTGGCTGGGGTGACTGGTTTTTGCTGGCTGTTTGACATGTTTTATATAAAGGCTGGCTAAGTTTTGTTACTATTTTGCAAATACAATGATTATAAGAAGGAAACGAGTACTTGATATGACAGTCTCTTGTTTTCATTTTACTATTTTAATTCTGTTTGCTTATCTCAAATGGTGACAGAAGTTTGTTCATCTTAGCGTGAGCTAACATAGAATAACACACAGAATTGTCTTAATGCTGAGTCAGTGTAGGTTCTACACTCACGATGATTTCCTGTTTGGGCTTTTAACAAGTGTTTTCTGTTTACAGGTCATTCTTCATGGTATTTAAAAGCACTGATTATTTTGTGAATGCATTTTGTTTACCTTTTCTTAAGAAAAAAAAAAAAATTATTGTTTTTGTCATCTAACAACTTCTTATCTCTTTTGTTTAATCTTTGTGTGAAATTGCATTTTAAATATCCCAATATTAAATAAGAAGTAAAGAGAAAACATATCTTTTAAAAGATGTATTTAAATCATTTAAGTAAATGTGTGGATGGTCACACCTATGAGCTACACATCAAAATCTTTATAAAGCGAAGAGTCAGAAGACACAAGTAACAAGAGTTACATGATGAAGAGTGACAGAAATCAGAGGAAGTGATTTCAGATTATGGTGGAGGTTCCACCAAGGTTGCATCACTCTATTTTTGGAATGGTGTTGAGGTGGACTTGATGCAAGGGTCCAGAGCAACCGAGTGGTGTTGGCCTCAGCAGTCCTCCAGAGCGTGAGAGAGGAGACTGGTTAGTATGGCACAGTTGCTGGCTGGTATGACACAAGCCTGTCATGAGGTTACACTGGAACTGTTCCAGCACTTCAAGCAGCTTAAAAGCCATCAGCTGATGACGCTGAACAGGTCCCAGACTTATTTCAACTGCATACTGATTTTCCAGGCTCTTAAATGACCGGCTGCAGAGGTCTGTTGAAGATTTACAGCACTGACTGTCCCTCAAAAAGGATGAACTGCAGTCAGCTCAAGAAGAAATTGTAAAGCTAGAGGAGGAAATAGATAATCCCTAGTTATTTTTACGCTTATGTCCTGTTTTTAAAATAGAAAGTACTTATTTGTGTATTTATAGATAGGTTAAACCAGAGGAGCACTTCGCAGGATGAAGCAGTCAGTGTGCTTAGAAGTACTATTTCTGTCTTGGACAAAGAAAAGGACAGTCTTCAAGAAACAGTAGATGAAAAAACGGAAAGAATTGCATGCTTAGACGACAACTTGGCGAACAAGGTATGTGCAGTAAAAGTGTTACTTTGCAGTTGTTCTGGGGATTTTAAAAGCAGTTATGGTTTAGGGAGACATTTTGCCTTGATAACAAAACCTGTGCAGAGCTCTAGGCCTCACATAAATGCTCTGTTTGGACTTGGCCAGTACAAAGGGTCATTTGCCAACTCAATGGCATTTCTATTATGGTTGTTAGTATATTCTTTCTCTGCTGGTCATGACTCTTTCTCACCTCAAGCAGGCACAGGAGGTGTGTCAAGGTTTTGAGCCCAAAGGGCAAGTGAGCACCATGAAGCTGCTTGATCTCTCCTTCCCCCAAGGATGAGAAGAAAATAAAACAGAAGACTCAGGAATTGAGATAAGGACAGGAAGGAACACATATTATCGTCATGGGTAAAGGACATACTCATTAGGGGAAGAAAAAGAACAACAATTTAAAGCCCATCACCACATAATTTTCAAATCAAACAGATTAGGTCAATGAGAAATACAATCACATCTTAAAAATGCTTTTCCCCCACCCCTCCCATCTTCCTAGGCTCAGCTTTGCTCCTGATTTCTCTACATTCTTCTCCAGAGCAGCACAGGGGGGCTGGGAATGGGGGTTGCGGTCAGTTCATCACATGTTGTTTCTGCTGCTCCTTCCTCCTCAGGGAGAGGACTCCTCACACTCTTGAACTGCTCCAGCATGGAGTCTCTCTCACAGGAGACAGTTTTCCACACACTTCTCTGACATGAGCCCTTCCCGCAGGGCTGCAGCTCTTCATGAACTGCTCAGCATGGGACCCTCCCATGGGCTGCAGTCCTCCCAGCAGCAGACTGCTCCAGTGCAGGCTTCCCTCAGAGTCCCGGCTTTCTTTGGGTGCAGCCACCTGCTCCAGCGTGGGCTCCTCCCCGGGCTGCAGGTGGAGATCTGCTCCACCGTCGTTGGGCTGCAGGGCACAGCTGCCTCACCATGAGCTGCACCACAGGTTGCAGGGGAATCCCCCTTTTTCACTGACCTTGGTGTCTGCAGACGTGTTTCTCACTCCTCTACTCCCCTCCTCTCCCCTTGTCCAGGGGCTTCTTCACCTTCTTAAATATGTCATCAGAGGTGCTCCCACTGTTGCTAATGGGCTTCACCCTGGCCAGAGACTGGTCTGACTTGGAGCTGGGGGGGCTTCTAGACTCTTCTCACAGGGGCCACCACTGTAGCCCCCTCCCCTGCTACAAAAACTCCCATCACACAAACCCGATGTATATATTCATAGGTAAATAATTGCTGTTGCAAGCTATATAGATACATTTAATTTTCATATATTGTATTGTCAGTTTTGTTATTTAATATGTCTCTATGTATTAAATTTTACTAACTAAAACCAACTTAGAAGGCCCATTCAGAAGTACCTGAAAATTACTTGTACCACATTAGGCTTCTGAGCCATTGGAAAGAATTGTTTATTTAAAGTGGGTGCATCTCATACTTTTTAGGTCTTTCATTTGCCAGTTACAGGAATGGGGAGATCGTCACCTCTAAATGTTACTTATGTATTGATACTGTTTGTAATTAAGTCAGTAGTTTCCACTGATGCTAATTGTTGTTAATTATTTGGGATGGAGCAGTTCAGTAAGAATGAGAAAAGAATTCATGTTCTGTTATTGACATCTTCAATGGTGACTTTTAAATATTTTTTTATAGAAACCCCTTTAAATTGGAATCTGAGTTTTAAAAAAAGCAAGTGTTCCATTTTATTGAAAATACTGTATTTCATCTTATAAAAAAAATGTATATTTTTACATTACAATTAAACCCACAGCACTTCAATTAATAGTAATTCTTACATGAATATCAGCTATGAAGAATTATGACTCTCCTGTACTCTACTCCAGGAAGCTTCTGTGCTGTCCTCACCTCCTGGAAGATCAAAAGATCATGGAATCCTCATGACCTTTTTTAGTCCTCAGCTGGGGTGAGTTGAAGACAGAGTGGGGCAGACATTAAATCATGGAAGACGTCTGAATATTCAAGTTGTCTTGTCTTCTGTTATCTGTAGTTGGGGATGGGGGAAAAATAACATTAGAAAATGAATAAAAGAGAAGCAATAATCGTTGGGGCTGTTTCTCTACAAAACAAAGTGTAGTGTCAGAAGCAGAGGCATCGGGAGACAATAAAAGGACACTTTTTCTCAATTTATTAAAATCTAAATTGCTCAATTACACTTGCCACAATGAATTAGGTTTTTTTTTTCTTATAGTATGTCTCTAAAATTTAGATAATTAACCTAAAGTTAAATAAGCAATTCCAGGGTTCAGCTGGAAAACCCAAGTTCTTTTTTTATCACCCTAAATCTGAGAAACATTGAGATGCTTATGTGATGCTAATTAAAAAAAAGTTGAGATTAGGACTTCAATCTTTTAATTTAAAATATTTTATAGAGAAATAGGTGCACATGTAGCAAGCCTGACCTCTTCAAATACTATTATTCCTAAATGAAACTATATGGCCACAGACTCTTTGTTTTTTTAAGCCATTCTTTGGGACAGAATTTTATACTTTCTCTTTTTCTCGGCTGACAGTGTAAGAAGTCAATTGTGTGCAGTTTGGTACCTTAGTCTTTTGGCTTTATATATACAGGCATTCCAGTTTCATTTCATCCTCAGACCCTTCCTGGGCAATGTAATGATCATAATTGCTGCAGCAGTATTAATTCCCAGACAAAAAGTCATACCATTCATCCTCCAGTATAATTATCTTGTCAGCTAAATGGGGGAAGAGAGAAAGCCTTGGTGCTGTGCAAGCACTGTTCAGCAACAGCCGAAACACTGGTGTGTTATCAGCACTGTTTTAGCCACAAAGGCAAAAACTCCCATCTATCTTGGCAGGCTGTGATGTTATCTCTGTCACAACATCCACCAGTGTGCAGCACAGGGCATTCCAGTGAATCTGCTGCACAGCGGCCACTTGTGCCCACTGATGGGCTACTTGCGCCTAGTGGAGCAGACTCTGCTTGCCCAAGATAACTAATGCCCCAAACACAACGCCCTCCATAAAGCTCCCAATACAACATGGATCTGGACGTTCTTGGCAAGTCCAGCAAAGGACCCTGAAGATGATGAAGGGATTGGAGCATCTCTCATGTGAGGAGAGGCTGAGGAACCTGGGGCTGTTCAGCCTTGAGAAGAGAAGGGTCTGGGGGGAACATCTCCATGCACATAAATACCTCATGGGCAGGAGTAAAAAGATTGTGACGGTCCCTCCGCAGTGGAAGTACTCATGGAAGGTCCAAAAGACAGGGGGCACAAATTGAATTCCATTTAAACAGATGAAAAATACTTATTTTTCCAGGAGGGTGGTCAAACAGTGGGAGAGGCTGCCCAGAGAGGTTGTCGAGTCACCATCCACAAAGGTATTGAAAGCTCAGTGGGACACAGGCCTGGAGAGCCTGCTGTAGGCTCCTGCTTTGAGCAGGGCATTGGACTAGGAGCTGCCCAGAGGGGAAACGATTTTGTGACTTTGGGAAATTTTCCTCACAGTAGTGTGATTCGGCAGGTGCCTATCCAGCCGTAGTGAAATTGTCCCTTATTATCTATACTGTGATATTTGGCTTTTTAAAAATTAAGAGTATAAAGATAATTGTATTGCGATTGTTTTGTCTCAATATTACATTTATCTACATTAGAGCTCAGATGGATTCTGAATTTTGGAATTTATCATATGACAGTCGCCTATCCCACCTGAGTGTGCTGCTAGCTCAGCATCATCTGAGTAAAGTTTCTCTACCAGGTTGGTCAGTGGTGTGTCCTTTACCATTTCAAGGCAATGGTGCAGGAATTAGACTGTTTGCTTAAACTAACTAGAATGGCATGACTAAAAATGGGAGAAAGTGGGGAAAACGAGAATGTCAGTGGTTTCTTGGTTTTAATACTGCTGAGCAGGGACAGCTGTAATTTTCCTGAATGCAAACACAGAGTTGAAAATGGTGGTTAGTCAGACATGAGTAAGTCAAGGTCTGTGGGAGCAGATAACTGCTCTTTGGGGAGGTTTTCACTGGGCCTCTAAGTCCAAAGGAACACACTGACATTTGAGCCTCTTTTTATTTGAAAAGAGATGTGTGGGTTACTGGACTACAGCTGTGTGCCATCTATCTGTACCCATTTGCTTTGCATAAATGCATAAATAAAACATGTTGAATAGGGGTTAGGTGGCCCTGGCTTGCTCCTTGCTTTTAAATGGTGTATTTGTGCCACCTAGTGGGCCCATGTCTTTTCTAGAGATCATGGCAAGTACTTAACAGGTTGGGGTTAAGCTGTAGAAATTGTAGATATATCTAATAAACTCAAAGTGAAAGAATTGCTAATAAAGACAGGTGTTCCTGAAGCCCATCCATCACTTTTCTATGGAGGTTTGTGACTGCTTTGCTTTCCAGAAATTGTCAGTTTTTTAGATATAAACACCCTCATTTTATCTTATTTTCTCCTCCAGGAAAGTGAAAAGATTGACCTTTGTTGAGAAAGGTCTGATGTAATTGAGCAGTTTGACAGATCTGAAGGAACTGGGAAAGGCTGGATTCACCTCTTTCCTCGTGGCTACTTTTGAAGTTTTCTATCTGTACCACCTAATTCTGTGTAAGTGAAAATGTGTAAGTGCTGCAATAGCAGCAAAGCAAAACCCCTAAATGTTTCAGAGAAGTGCTGCAAAATTCAGCTCTGGTAATTGAGGTGTTTTGTATCTGTCCATTTTGGATATAGATACGTGTAATTGCTAATGTAAATACCATTTCTGAGTTCCTTGTGCCCTGTATACTGTGACTTCAGTCATGAGCAGACTGAAAAGGGAAACAGACTGCATCTCTCATGGCTTGTATGACCAGTCATCTCTAGAACACTGCAGGTGGAAAAGTAATTTCTAGCAATTAATATTTATTCCAGAGTCATGTAGCTGGTTTTCTGCACAAACATCACTTCTGACTCAGGAATTCACTGAGCTGCAAAACACCAAGGAGTGCGAGAGTGTTAGTAAATGCTTGCCCAAACTGACAGTCTTAATTTAAAATATCCAGTACTGGCGAAAGCTGGAGACAAAAAAAATGTGTGAAACAGCTCTTTGGTCCAACCCAGCATGGATCTTATTTTTCTGTAAGACTCAGGTCCTTTTAACAGAAGGACCACTTCTGACTGGGCCAAAACATTCAGGAGAAGGCAGGATCCAAAGCTGTATGGCCCTTTTGTCCAGGGAGCATCTGAATCTGGAGAGCTGACTGGCAAAACACATCTTAGCAGTGGAAGAACATGAATCACATCTTCAATTTCGGTTCAAAAAGTGGCAGCTTGGGTGGAAATAAGTGCACCATCTGTTTTTGTCGAGCTCTCATTGGAAAATGGGAAACAGTGTTCAGCACTGGTAAAGTCTTGGTGTAGACAGCTGAACTGGAAGAGGGGGGCTCCAGAAGAGCGAATACAAACACTGGATTTAAGGGTGTGGGAAAGAAGGGAGCCTGTTTTCTCTGCTGCTTTGATGGAGAACAGCAGATTTTTGGTTTGTTTCTTGTAGTTCCTCCCATGTTTTAGTAAATGGAGGGGATAAATATTTGGTTATAGCTCTGGCTTCAGACTTTGGTCTCGCTGTGAGATGAGAACAAATTGGGGTTCGGAGCCGCTGAATCCGGAAAAATTCCTTCCTTCCCAACAAAAGGAGCCGAACGCTGCTAGTTCGAGGGCGAAGGCAGGGGTCCGGGAGGGGCCAGGGGTGAAGGCAGGGATCCGGGAGGGGCTGCGGCTGGTGCTGGGGCTGCTCCCGGTGTTGGGCAAGGTCTGGGCGAGGGCGCGGACAGGGCCATGGGCTGGGGCTGAGCTCGGGCCTGGGGCTGGGCGGGGGCGCGGCGCTGCGGGGCGCCCGTGAGCGGCGGCGGCGGCGCTGCCATGGGGCGGCATCCGACGGGCTGGGCGGCGGCGGCTGCAGCAGCCCGCGCCGGCAGGAGCCACCGGCTCTTCCCTTGTGGCAGCGCGGAGAGGGAGAGCGGGTAGGAAGGACCCTGCCCTCCGGCCGTCCCCGCGGCCCCGCCGCCGCGCCGCTCGCAGCGGGAGGGAGCGTCGCCGCAGCCCGAATCCGCGCCCCCACTCACCTCCCCCCGCGGGCGGCGGCAGCGCCTTGCCTCGGCGCAGCCTTCGCCGGGCCTCGGGAGCGTTGGCCGTGCGGGGCCGCCGGCTGGTGTGCTAGTGGCGAGGGGGGTGCCCTCCCGGCTCCTGGCCGCTCGGTGCTGCCCGCCGGGCCGGCGCTGGCTCCGCGGCGCGTCTCGCCGGATGGTGCCGCCGAGGAGCGAGCGCGGCGGTGCCTAACGCGAGCGGTGGAGGGAGGCGAGCCAGGAAGACAGCCCAGGTAAGTGGCGGTTACCGGCGGTGTTGGGCGCCTTTGTTCGGTGACAGGTGCACCGGCCGTGTGGGTGCCTTTCGGAAGGTGGCTACTTCATTGCTGCCGGGGAGTTGAATGGCTGGGCTGGCTCTTCCCAGTTCCTCCTGCTTTTCCTTTGTTAGCATCTTCCCAGAGAGTCCCGTATTCTTTCAGCTTTGCTGAAAAGCAGGAGCTGTCAGAAAGATGACTTTGATTCACACGATGCTTCTCCAGAGCAGCATTGCTTTGTTTAAGCTCCCGTAAGCCATTTATCATACAACTGCCACCCCGTTTTAATGAGCTATGAAATCTGCTGCTTTGCACGGTTGAAAGGCAGTGCTACGTCGCTTCTGTTTCTTATCCTTACCTTAGGAACTGGAGCAGGTAAGCTAGAGGTAATATTTTGCACGGGAAACTGTTGTCTTACACAATCCCGTTAGAAAATGTCTATTTTAGAGATAGAAGTTTGTGTAGCAGAAATCTTTTCTATGTCATTAACAGATATTCAACTAATGAGAGTCTGGGTTTTTTTAATCAATTTTGCTGGTATTACCATGAGTCAATTACAGATCTCCTTCTCTGTAGTTGTAGTATGCTAAACAGTAGTATGCCTCCGCTCTTGTCATTTTAAGTGTAAAAATGCCCAGTTAAAAGCACAGTTCAGGGGGTAAATAGAGACCTGGAAACCACAACTGTGCATCCTGAAAATTTAATACGCCTGACAATAATGGCACTGAAAGTGATCTGTTGGGGGGATGGGGGCATGGAGACAGGGAAGAGTAATTTGCAACCATAGGCCTAATAACAGGTATTCTGTTGTTAACAGAGATACAGATAACATAATTAAATACATTCCCAAAGAGATTTTCTGTACATACCTTAAATGGTGTATAGCAATTGTATGAGAAGAGCTCTTTTCTTGGAATCTGAGCTATTTAATCTACCTGGCAGCAGTAACATGTAGCAGGTCCTGTATTTTAGACAGATTAAAGATGATAAATTGAAGTAAGAACTGACTTTTATCTGGAATTTAGAAATGCACACTCAAGAAATTCCCATCACCAAAATAATTCTAATTGCACCTTGCATAGAAAATTAGATCTTTTAATTATATCAAAATATCAGTAAGCAGGCATATATGTTACAGTGAGTTTCTTCAGCAAAGCTATTGATATTTTTTAATATAGGTAGTAGTTAGCAGTTCTGCATGTAGCTTACTTTATGTGGTTTGAATCCAGGTCAGGAATTCATCAATATGACAAATCCAGCTCTTTCTTGGCTGCTATCGGTTTATCAGATTAAAGGTGTTTGGTTTTGAATAGTTCCTTGCAACAACGAGCTTGAAGGTAACACTGTGAAGTGTATCAAAACTTTATAATAGTGATTTTTATATTTATTTATGTCCCAGCTTGATGATAATAACAAGCATTACCTTGAAATCTGTATTAATAAATATGGCACATAGTGAAAAGATTGCTGCTGATTGTTATTGGGTCTTTTCTCTCCAATAGGAAAATGTATCTCGGAGCATCCTGTTCTAAAATGAAGGATGCTTTTCAAATATCCATTTGAGCAATCCTGCATTTTAGAGAGGATTGCTTCACACTCATAAGCGATTATTACTTTTTCCTATATGCTGTATAATGATATTTTTAAAAGTGCGTTGGTAGCAAACACAGTTGGTGTAAAGTATGAATGTTTTGCTGTGTTCTGTGTGAAGACATTGACTTTTTTGTCTCTTTTTTTTCTACATTTATTCCTTATATGTCTTATTTTGGTCTGTTGTCTTGTGAGGTTATGTAGATAGTAGCAATGGTGAATTGGTAATGCATTAGTCAAAGATCTTTTTTTAACATTCAGTTCCTGAAAACTTGAACAAAATATATTTACTTTTCAAAGGGACTGTTACATTGGCAATAATATATAATTTTAATTGCAGATACTAAAAAGCAGCCTTTTTAGTTCCACACTTCTTATTACAGCAATAAGAGTATCTTCCATGGTTTCTTCTGCTTTGCCTCTTAGTCACTCTGAATACTGTTTTGCTGGGTATCTCAGTCACTGAAAATTGATATGTCTGTGTAAGTGATGTAATTCAGGGTTATTTCAATATATTTCTACTGTAGATGTGTCAGGTAAACTCTTTTTAAATGAGAAATACATGGCATAATAAGCGTTGACTGAAATATGATGATGAGTTTCTGAATATGAATATATTTGTTTGTTGTTTTACAATGAAGTCTAACATAAACAGAATTTTTGTGTAGACAGCATAAGCTGAAATGATGTGTTTTGAATTTTTTCCTCACAAGCCAAGAGAAGAAAAAGATTTTTTTTCATATTCTGAATTATTCATATTTGGAAATTGCTTATTCTGATTGTTAAGAGGGATTTTTTTTTTCCTTGCACAAAATCAATGCACAGTCTTTATTCTGTAAAGGCCCAAATAAGAGAGTTATAACAAATATGGATAAGCCTACTACTGGCATGTTAGAAAAGTACAGTTGATTTCTTTAGAGTGAACAGACTCGGGGCAATGTAGTTGCGTAATAGCTTCCATCAGCATGATATAAATGTTGAGGTGCTCTGAACACCTATATCATGTCATTGATCCCATGTATTTGAATTAGATTCAGTTATATGAAGTGCATGTTAGAGTTCATTGGTTTTGAAGAATGTGATAGAAGGCAGCCTGACGTTACAGTGTAAACTTTACATTAATGCCTCCACTGAAGGGACCGAATTCTATTTTTTTATCTAAATCAGTTAGTGATTGGTAAAAAATGTGTTTGTTTCCACGGAGACTCTGTGAGCTCTGTCTTTAGGAAACAATGAGTTGTTGTGTAGATCTTACACTTACTGTTTCCCATCACTTCCTGAAGGGACTTTCACTCCTTTTGATTCTCTGTGTTGCATATCACACAATTTCGTTGATTAAGAACCAGAATATATTTTGTCAGAAGCACACAGCATTTACCCTTACTTTACATTCAGCAGTTACACTTATACCGATGAAGTCTTACAAAGAAATAAAATTGACTTGTAAGAAATAATTTTTAATTAATGCTGTTCAAGACCCAGTGTGTTGGGGTGAATCACAGTGATTTATTAATTAAGTTCAGTGGGGAGAAAAATGTAAAGATCTTGCTGCATGTTATCCATGGTAAATGGCTTAATGCTGCAGTTGCACAACACATTAAGTAATGATGATTCAGATGCTGCTATAAATGTATAAAGTGCATTTTTAGATGGTTCAGTTTCTCCTTTGTGTATGCATGCTGTATGCCAAATTACAGAAATACAAGTTTCATGCCTCTAACAAGGCCATTTAAGAAAATACTGTTATATTCAGCTGATTTTAGTTAATGGGAGTGAGTGATTTAGCTAAGTAAGGGTAGTTATGACTTTTCTGTTGACTACCTTCATTTGCGATAACTGATTTGACTTTATGTTTTGGTTAAGTGAAATGCTTCACATCCCAATGATGCTTTGACATGGTTAATCTTATCATTTCAATGATAACACATATGCAGGCTTTATTTTCTTCACGTTTATTGTCTTAAGAAAAATGATACAATGATCCAAATAAGTAAAAGCTTTCCTCGCACTTTAGTGTTCAGGTGTGCAAAATGCTGTGTACGTTGCTGACCTGCTTGAACATCTCTTTCATTACTCAGCATGTTTTGAAAGTCAGCAGTCCGACTTGGGCAGCTTCATAAAGCAGCTCAATCTAGTGGTTTGTGGTGAGTCTTCTGTGGGAGGATGCTGCACGTAAGAGATTACATTTATTGTAAAGCTGAAAAGTGGAGGGAGTGTGATGAAAAGAATTAAAGTGAACTGAACCATACGAGATACTGACTTTCATGTTGCTCTTCAAAGAAGGTTGATTTTCTTTTAAGTAACATGCTGTCTTTCTCTGTGGCCTTTAATAAAACCACATTTGGAACTCTGGCGCGTGTGCGCACACACACGCACACGTACAATTACAGTGATGTGTGGAACAGTTTGGCCCAGGAGAGAAAAATAGTGAATAGAAACCCATGTGAATACATAGTATGTGTGGGTATCTGTTGGTGCACACATGATATAGTTGGGTTGAGTGGCACCATCTGCCAACAAAATTGAACTGTCTTCCCCATTGTAAAACCTCTTTTCCATTGCCTATAACTTTGCCAAGTTTTAACCATGTGGGTTGTAGTTCATTGCATCTCTTTATGCCTCAGGCTAATTTTTATTTTAATGCAGCTAAATGATTGAGAATTAGTCTAACTGTTTTGTCTCATTAAAAAAAAAAATAAAAATCCTAAAATCTTTTCTGGAAATATGGTATTGTCATTCTGCTTTGTATCTAGGCTACAGATCCTGCTGAGGCAGCATCCTGTTGCCAGAGTTCTGCACTTTCACTGTCTTTGTGAAAACCTGCCCAAATTTTCTGCCTTATGTCTTCAGAATATTGTAGTTTTTACTCATTCACCTGTGAAACTTTAGCAAATCAAATGAGAGATTGCATGTTTATTCAACACCCAGTACTACAGAGTATTTTTAGCAGTGGCCACAGTGGTGCTTGCTACATCTGCGGTTGACATCTAATCAGAGAGGGACTGTGAATATACTGGAGAGGGAATTAAAATTATGTTATTCAACAGGACAAAGATATTGTCGTTACCAGGTGTATAAGGAAGGAATTAGGTGGTAATTCTTTAGAAGACCTGTGGTTTATGGTAGATCACTTGAGGAGCTCCTGCAATAAAGGCAAACATCATATTGTGATATATAGATAGGACACCAGCATGGAAGACACAAGAAGTGACAATTCCACTCCATGCAGTAGTCTGTTGGAGAATGGCTTGCAGAGAGCAAGGCCATGGGTCTGTGCAGGAGCTGGTCACAGCCACCTGAGGTAAACAAAGGAAAAAACCCAGGGTACAGTTATGCTAACAAAGGACTGTTATGTTAACAAAGAGAGAAACTGAGGTACACAATGGCCTTGATGGTAAAAACAACCTTGGGAAAGGAGGCAGGCCAGAAGAGGGAAGATGTTGTGACATATCTGAAATGCCACAAGGGGCTGGGATATTATAATGTAGCTTTTTACATGTATCCAATAGATTTGTGAGTAGTATGCATGATTATTGTAGAGTGCTTATATAAGGTGTGATTTCTTTCAATAAAGTGGAAGCTTGCTCTATCATTCATATTGAATCGGCTGCTTGCTTCCTCCGCCCGCCGCAAGTGGCGCACCGAACAGGGTTTACCCGAACCCTGCTTTTCCACCGAACGGAACCCGGGAAGCTGCAGGACGGACTCGGAGTAGGAAGGCAATGCTGCCACCTCCTCAGCGCCAGCTGCAGGTGTTCACTCCGAGAAGGGCTACCCCGGAAAGGCCGCAATAGGGGACTTACCCAGGAAAGGCCAAGGAATTAAGGAATTAAGGAACCTGGTCCTTGGCTACTTGATCGGATGTTAAAGAAGGTCGTTAAACTACACGGTCCAGCATTTTAAGGAATTTAAGGAATTTTCGCCTGGGCAGGAATATTTTGAATGAGAGGTAGTCCTTAAACTTTTTGCTTTTTAGAAAAGCGGGGAGTAAGTCCGATAAAAAACTTAGCCCCGCTGATTGGTCTGGGCAAGGCTGAGGGACACTTTAAAGAGCCAAATTTATTGTTTGAAGAAGCAGAATGGTGTGATAATCTTTTAGACCCTGATGCTGTAAATCCTGAAAAAGAATCTGAACTGTCT
Organism: Athene noctua; assembly: GCF_965140245.1. Taxonomy (NCBI): domain Eukaryota; kingdom Metazoa; phylum Chordata; class Aves; order Strigiformes; family Strigidae; genus Athene; species Athene noctua. The sequence goes on from NC_134040.1 coordinate 31,787,597, forward strand.
GGTCTGTATCCTTCTTTAATTGGGGATGATCCATAGATAAAACTGAGGCGAAAAAAACGTAAAAGTGAGGCGAAAAAACTTTGGTGCAAGGGAATATGGACATGGCAAGAAAAATTCTTACTCCTGTAAGCTATGAGCCGAGTCATCAGCCACGTTGGAGAGAACGGCATTTTTCTGTTATTAAAGATTTAAGCATTAATATGAACGGGCTGCAAAAATTCAGACTACAACAGCTGTACTGGAGGCGATGGCTATCGATTGGCCCCATAAAAACTGGCTAACACTTTTAAGAAAAAACCGGCATTCACGGCGGCACAGTGCTCTATCTGAAAAAACGAACGTGTACATCTCTGTGCTCAGCGTTCGGAGCTGGCGGCGGCGGCCCGGGGCCTCCCCGACCCCCTCCGCCACGAAGCCGCCGCCTGCGGCTGAGCCCGGCACTGCGCTCTCGGCACCCCCCCCGCCAAAAGCGGCAGGGTTATGCAGCACAGACTTTAATATGTTCTTAATGGAATCTTCGTATTTGTAATATTTGTCACTTTATGTTGTGAGTGATGAGTGTAAGGAGCTCCTTTGTGTCCCTGTGTGATTGTGTGTGTGTGAGCCGCGGCCCACTGCAGCTGCGGAGTTCTCCGGCCAGGGAAGCAGCCGGCCAGGAATTACAGGGTCCTAGTGCCCGCCCGCTGGGTCATCGGTGCTTCGGTTGGTTTGGGCTCAGTGTTCTCAGTGTTACAGGTAAAATACCTCCTCTAGCAGGAGGCAGTAATTCTGTGTTGATTGTTGTTTTGAATTTAGGTGCATACTCTACGGAGAGAGTGCACTTCTGAACCATCTGCCTAATGAAAATATTGTTAAAAAATCATCTGCAACCTTACAGAGGTTATTTGTTTTACCAGGGGTCGTAGATGCTGATTATGAAGAGAAAAATCAAAACTATGGTCTGTACCACTATGTTCAGTAACAAAAAAAAAAGTAAAAAATTGTTCAGCTTGTTAAAGAAGCTGCAATTACTCAGGATTTGGATCAGCAGGTACCCCTTAAATATTTTTGGACTTAAACGTGACACAAGGTTAACTTCTGGTAAAATGTACTTTCGTTAAAGCTAAAAAATCTGTCGAGCTGACAGGCATTTTAGATACTGGTGCAGATGTGACCATAATATCTGTGAGCAGATTGGCTGTTAGCCCTGGTACCTCAAATGCTTTTCAGGGTTGGTGTCATGCTGTAACAATTTAACGCAAGGATCTCATTCATGTAAGAGGCCCAGAAAATTGGGTAGCAAATATTCATCCATTTATATTGGAAAACCCCTATTGCATTTTGGGGTCATAACTGTATAACTCAATGAGGAACTCAAATTGGATCAAATTTGTCTTAATCACCACTGTAGCACAACCCACCCTGAAACCCACCCTCACACTCACCTTGTGAACCAAATCACCTGTGTGTATTGTCCTGCAACAACTTAAAACTGTTATTAAGACTTTAAAAGATTTACAATCACTGTTAGGAACCATAAATTGGATACAGCCGTTGTGGGCCTAACTCATGATGATCTGCATAGCTTTTTTGGTATTTTGTGAAAAGATCCTTCAATGACATCACCCAAAGTACTTACAGAGAAAGCAAAACAAGATCTTCACCGTATAGCTAACAAGCATCGCAGGTATACTGCATTCCCCCACAGGACAAGCCATCATAGAAAGAACACGCTAAACCTTGAAAGTGCTTTTGCAAAAACAAAAGGGGGGAGAGATCTTGGCTCCAGGTCAACCATTTGCTCTGCTGTAAAACGCATGCATTTTTTCCACCAGAATGTCAGGGCAGTACAAAAACAGTTTTCTTTATCAAGGCATCCAGCTAAAAACATCACTGCAACTTGCCCTGAATACCAGAAAGACTCCATCTCTTCAAACCTTTTAAACACCTCCCCTGTGTTACAGGTGTCACCAGTATTGTGTCATTTTTCATCACAGATACCAGATCAACAAGAAGTCCAGAGCAAAGCTCAAGTGTTAACAAAAACCTAGAAAGGGGTAACTGGGAAGGACCATTTTCTTTAATAACCTGGGGAAGAGGTTATGCTTGTGTCTCCACAGGTCTCATCTCCAATGGTCACCAGCAAGGTGTGTGCAACCACACCTGAGGCGTGAGAGGCAGCCAGCACTCAGGATCCAGCTGTGGGTGCTGTGAGTGCCCCTGTGGGGACAGTTTGCGGTCTCTTCGACTGATCTTTTAAGCAGAATGTCTGAGTAATGTTTGCTACTGCAACAGGACAAACTACACTACAGTTGCCAATTCTTTTAAGAGAAAATGCTAACAGTAATTGTAACTCCTTAATGAAATATATAGGCTTACTAGTCACTTGTGCAAAATGTAGTTTAGATAAAATATAGTTATTAATAAGGATAAGATGCTGTAAGAATGTATGTATTCACTTTGTTTAGTAATATTAAGAATTAAGAGCTCAAGTGTTTAACCTTATTTAGAAACTCCCTTGGTTTTCCCCCTGGAGTACTGGCCAGGCTCCAGGTGGAACCCAACAGGAGAATGAAATCAGATGTTTCTGCTCAAAGAAAGTTGCCAGTTATTTTGGCCTGTTACTTTAAAGGCTGGACCTGCTTGCAGCGACTTTGGATGCCTCACCTACGGATGGACGCATCATGTAGGGTTTCCAGTTTGTGAGGAAGGGCACTCTAAATTCTCGCTGTATCCAGGGTTCCCCAGCAATTGCGGATCTGAATGTTAGTACCGTATTTTCCTTACTGTTTATTTGTGTACTATTTAGTCATATCCCTTAAATATGGATAGTGAAATTAGTCTACTCTTTTTAATTAGAACTATTCTAAGTATGCTGTGTTTTGAAGTTTGTCTAACCCTTAATTGATACAGCTCTCAAACAAGTCTTGCAGGTGCCGCAGCAAAACAAAGAAAAGGGAGGGCTGGAAGGCATCGGCCTCACAAAACTTCTGACAAACAGCTAAGCTTTGATGAAGAACAGGCCTCGTAAGATAGATAAGAAACTGCAGAGTGTGCCAAGGTGGCAGGGAAAGATCAATCAGGACAGTAAGCATTTTGCCTGGGCTTAGCAACTGCTGCCGACCCATCTCAGACCTGTTTGGTATGCCATTTGTACTAGTCATTATGGTTGGTATAATCAGACAATCTGGCTGAGATGGCAAGATGTGACTCCTTCAGCAGTACCGGTGAATAGCACTAGGTTTTGTAGTGGTGTTTATACAATGAATTTACATCTTGAAGAAGGAAGAGGGTTTAATAATGATTTGACTAAAAGGTTACCAATTATTAGATGGTTAAAAAATTTTTATTTTTACATGGAATAACAGTTTAAATTGTCATTGTAATCCTTTTAATGGTATTAACCTGTGTGTGGAAGTGTTTTATGAGAACGATGGACTGAACAATAAAAGGGGTCTGGATCACTCAAAAACAAAAAGGGGGATTTGTGGAATGCCTGGGAAACAGCGGACATGTTATGAGTGATCCAGACTGAGTGGCATCACTGTAATCAGGCTGTAGCTGTTGGGAAGAACACCGGCAAGGCCAAGAGGATGAGAAACTGCGTGAGTAGCAAAGAAATAAGGATGCTGGGCTGTGGGAAATGTTTGCCTAACAGAAGAACTACGTGTGAACACCATAACGGGACCAACCATAGAGGGTGTGAAGGCTTGTGGACAGTAGTATAGAACCAATCATAGTTTGTTTGCTTTCATGTGATTGCTCCTCGATAGTATGTGGGATACTTTGTACTTGATAAGGTACCTTCGACAGTTTAAGTCACGCTGTATTACAGAGTCGAGCTGCCATACACTTTCTTTTGCTTGCCCAGGGGCATGGATGTAAAGATTTTGATGGGATGTGTTGTTTTAATCTATCTGACCACAGTCAATTAATTCAAAACCAATTACAATGGATGAAGCAGTGTTTAAAAAAACCACAAGTGGTTGTCAATCCTTGAGACAAATGGTTACAATCTGTGTTTGGTTTGTCCCTATGGCTACAAGGTCTGTTACAAGAAGGATTGCGGTGATTAGGAATAGTACTATTGATTGTAGTAATTATTAAAATGCATATAGTTGTATGATGAGAAATATTAGTAAATTTATGCTTGTGCAGCCTGCACAAAAAGAAAAAGGGGGAATTGTTGGAGAACGGCTTGCAGAGAGCAAGGCCATGGGTTTCTGCACGAGCTGGTCACAGCCACCTGAGGTAAACAAAGGAAAAAAACCAGGGTACAGTTATGCCTAACAAAGGACTGTTATGTTAACAAAGAGAGAAACTGAGGTACACAATGGCCTTGATGGTAAAAACAACCTTGGGAAAGGAGGCAGGCCAGAAGAGGGAAGATGTTGTGACATATCTGAAATGCCACAAGGGGCTGGGATATTATAATGTAGCTTTTTACATGTATCCAATAGATTTGTGAGTAGTATGCATGATTATTGTAGAGTGCTTATATAAGGTGTGATTTCTTTCAATAAAGTGGAAGCTTGCTTTATCATTCATATTGAATCGGCTGCTTGCTTCCTCCGCCCGCCGCAGTAGTCCTCCTCAGCTGTAAAACCATATCTAGTTGGAGTGCACACTTCAAGAAAGATGTGGATGAACTGGAAAGAATCCAGAGGAGAAGATTTAGAAAATATGGCCTATAAAGGAAGGTTAAATGGTCTGGAATTGTTTCAGCTCCAATGAAAGAGGAGTGGCAGGGTGAACAAGACATGATAACTTTCAAATGTCACAAAGCTGTTGTGAAGCAGTGTGCTCCATGCCTATGGTCAACCAGATGATACAGAATGGGTTCAGCATTAATGAAACTAAAGCAATGGAATAGTTCACTGAATTGGGATTTTCAGGATTTTAGCATCATTAAAACCTGTTTGAATATTACTCAAGAACAACATAGATATAGTTGAAATCTTTTTGGAGGAGTGTGGTGGAACACATTACTCTTTGAGGTCTCTTCTAGCCTTATGAAACCTCAACATCTATGCTCCTGGTGTTGACCAGGTTGTACCTTCTTCCCTCATGAATGTTGTGGCAGGATTGCCTGTATGTGATGTCTCCAAAGTGAGCAGGTGTGTGAGCAGAGAGGTTCAGAACTTTCCCTGTAATCTCTTGTTAGGATCAAATCTGACATCCACTCCTCTCTCCTTTCATAGTGGTTCCTCTGCTGGTCCTTGGGTAGAGAGTGTGAGGAATCAAAGGGCCAGGTGGCTTTGGGAGGAATCTGAGAACCAAGTGACATGGGGAAGAGGAGGATTGGAGAGCATGGGTACAGGTCTCACAAGAAACTGGACTGTGTGATGAGTAGGATAGTACGTGAACATAAGACATGAAGAATGTGAAGGGGAGCTAAGACTTTGGGGCAGATGACTGGAAATTGATAAGGAGTAGGATATGGAACAAGCTAGTAGGTGGAAGGTCAGGCTGTTGGCAGAGACTCCTAGTATACCTTGGGACAAGCCTTTTGACAAGTGCAAACTGGGATTGTGAAAGTAAGGAGAAGATAACAAAGAGCCAAGGAAGATGAAATCACATGACTGGGAAAGTCATGTTGGAGACTATGGGACAGAAGTAATTAAAGGTTGGAAGAGAATGGCAAAGAGTCTTTCTTCTGAAGATTACATGGTCTTCTAAACCTTAGCTGGGAGCCCATGGTTTTGTCTTAGTATTCATGCTTTGGGAGATCCACCATAAGTGATTTCTTGGTGTTTTCAAGTGGAGAATGACCACCTGTTACTGCAATCAGCTGTTCTGTTATCTCGATAACAGAGATCAGCACTGGGGATGTAAAGACTGTACTGCTCCTGGTTGGGTATGCAAAACAAAAGATGCAAAGGAAGCATTTTTCAATTTTTTTTTTTTTTTTTTTTTTGACAAAGGGGATTGCCAGATTTGCAAGTGAAAGAAGGGAAGTGCCGGAACTAAAGTGCCCTTGTAAGGATTTAGCCTCTGCATGTATTTATTTTAATTCAGTCTTTAATTATATTACTGAATGTTCTTTTGCTCATGTAACCCAAGCTTTACTGAGTGCACAGAGTGGATCTGCCCTCAGTGTGAATCACAGCGTTACTGAAGGAAGTTGTGGTCTCTGGCATCTGTGACATTTGTTGCGGAAGAAGATATTTGGAGAAATTGAGGCAGAAATGTTAATTAAATGTTAATTAGACATTTTTCACACACTCAAATAAAAAGCTTAGCTAAAGGCACCAAAAACTAATTAAGGCTTGCTATTGCAGTTGTGACTTTTAAAAATATTTGGGTTTTTGCTTCAGTGGGTAATACTGATGTACATAAAAGACCAGGTACTAATTCCCACATAGCCCACTTGTGAAGCATCAGTACCTCCCAACCCTTGCAAATGACATGAAAAAGAGCTGCCTCTTATGGCAAGCAGATCAAAAGACAAGAGCTTTTCCTTCACATTTCTGCTTCTAGTGGCAAATAAGGCACTTTTTTCATACCTTTCTTGAGGAGAAACCTTGTACTTGGGTTTCACAGAGCTGTCAGAGTACCTAAGTGGCTAAGAAAAAAAAATGAGGCTGATTTTTCTTGTTCTTTCAGGATCCTGTTTCAAGCTTGGTAGATATTGTGCAGTAGCCTACACAGGCCCATCTGGGGGCTGTAATGATGAACGGTGCCATACTGCTTTCAGCCCAGAAACTTTGGCAGTCACTGCTTCATTCGCTGCTCGTGTTTGGAGGAAGGACAGGCACCCTCAGCTCATACATGTGGGTTTTGATGTTCTTCCCAACCATCCTGTTCCAACATCCCCTGTTGACAGCGCAAGGGTGGGTTGTACTAAATAACCCTGCTATGTTTTTTCTGGCAAGTAGATTAATCTTTCAACCACCCACACAGCCTGCTCAACACTGTCATGAGTTACTGGGGTCTGGTATCCTGATACCATCTGATATTTGACAAACTCATGCTTTGGGTAATTGTGTTTCATCTGATAAGATGGGGGAAAAAAAAAAAAAAGAGTAGGTAAGCTTTGGAGCACAGAAATGTTTCTTCATGTGTGAAGCGAAGGCTCCATTTGACCTGGGATTACATCCCCTTGGACACTGCCTGACGGAAAACCCTTTCCAGCAGTTAAAGGATGGACTCTGACAGCCTTAAAGCTCACTTTCCTGGGACTCTTCTGGAGCCTTTCCAACCAGAGGCTGCATCAATAAGGGGAACTGTGCTGCAGGCCAGAGGGGTCACTGAAGTAATTTTTTCTCAGCCCAGGTGTTTTCTTGGAACTATTCTACATTGTCAGAGTGAAAGAGAATGTGAAGACCCATTTGTGACTCTGAGAGGACCCTGAATGCTTTTGTTTGTCAAACAGAACAGTGACAGTGGCATTAGCTGCTAGATTGCATTTTGCATAGTTTTATCTGCAGCGGGCTTTTTTACAAATTGTAGCTTGACTGGTTTGAGAAATCACCTTCAATTTGCTGTAGTCCAGATCCAAAAGCAATACAGGGTAATACCATTTCCGCTCTAGGTGGCTCTCAGATTCTCTTCCAGGGTGTTTGTGACAATGGTTGTTAATTTTCAGATGCATGGGGTAGCTCTTGCATCCTTACAGCAGTGACTGATTAGCAAAGGGCAGTTCTGGGCAGGAATAGAGCTTCTGCAGCTCACTTTCTGTAGCTTTGGTTCTTTGGCTGTCACACTGAACATGAGAAGCATCTCATCTAATGGTGCACTGCAAGCCAGGCTTTGCAAGTATTGTCCTAGATTTGATGACTGGCAGCTGACCTGGAGATAGGTCCACTGAGGAATGGAGGATATATTCTGCTTACTCTACTTTGCTTACACCTCATGTTTTGTCAGCACAAGAAAGATAAGAGTCTATGCTTATGTGAACATGACTGCATATTTAGGTGAACCTTGTGATATACGCAGATCTTCAGGTATTACATTTGGCTTTGTACTGTCATGACTTGAAAAGATTCCTGGTGGCAGGTTGACTGCAACTTTGTGGTCAGATTTGAACTCTTTTTTGATTATGGAAAGTCCCGTCCAATATTTTGGTAGGAATGACTCTTTATTCCTCACCCTCATTTCTTCTTTTGTCAAGAATTTATTGAGACTTGGTATCTGTTCGTCCAACACCAGATCATCAAACCATAACTTTTGTCTCATGGGCCCTGTGTCATCCAGCAGATGATCTGAATCACTTCAAACCAATGGACCATGAGTAGGACAGCATTTTAAGAACTGACTTTTGGAACTGAGATTTTGAAGTCAGTCTTGTTTTCTGTAACGACAGAGGGATAAGGAGTGTGCTGCTCATGGGTAATGCTGGAGTCAAAGGGGTTTTTTTACCAAAGAGTTTGTTTACATACATATTCTGAGTATGTGAATGTACACATAAGCCTATATACCTTGAAGAAACTCCAGTTGTTGGTAAATTACTTTCCATCTCCACGGATTTTCTGTCTACCTCTATGTTACTTAAACTAACACGGGATCCTAAATTCAGTGTTCTTCAGTTTGCAGGTGCCTCAGTTAGGAGTTTCAAATAATTTTAATTAAATTCATTTAATAGAATTGCTTAACATTATAACTGACTGCAGTCAACAGTTGTGTTTTAAATGTGTCAATAACCATATAGCATTAAGTAGTCTCGAAAAAGCAAGCACAGATATTTTAAATTGGACACCCAAAATTAGTGACTATGTTTTTACCATAATTTTACATGCAGCTCTACTTCTGCCAAATAGGACACAAACATCCTCCTTGCTTTCAGGGTGCTCTGCAGTGCTGACTCTCCCCATCAGAATTTGTTTGTTGCAGTGACGCGTCTGTCTCACTGGCCACTTCTGATCTTTGGGCCTTTGGCTCTCTGAAATTTACACTCTGGTATTACTTCTCACTCATGGCACGGGACATGACTGACCACAGGCGTCTAATCCCACTTCTCTCGGGGACCAGACTTGCACAGTTTTACCCAACCACACAACTGAGTTGCATATTGAATTTGTCATGTGCATTTCTTTTTGCAGAAGTTTATTTCATGTGGCAAATGTAACTATCCTATAATGCACAACAGAGTCCAGGTGTCCAGCAGTAAACCCACAAAAGCCCAAACAATGACTCCATTATGTGTACGGAGTCAGTTCTTTATAGATTGTATCATAGACTCTGCTGTTGATTGTGATCTTTTATTGTATAGCTCTTAGAAATTTAAATTCATTACTTTTGTCATATGCAAACTACTAATGCAGGTTCCCCACATGAGTAGCACTGTTTTTTCATTTTTTGTAGCTATTAGAAGGTGTCATTCTTAAGCTTGCACCTACTTAAGTTGCATGGCTGTAATAATTAACATAATTTAATCTTTTCTATATAAAAATACGTTCTATAAACTATATATAGTAGATCTGTGTCTAGTTCTGCATGACTAGAGCCTGCATGAAGCATACTGATGATATAATACTACTGACTGTACTACAAAGGTTTCTGAGGAAATTAATCGTTTGGTCTTCAGAGCAGAGCATGACTACTGTGTGGCAAATCAAGCCTTTGTTTCTAAACAAGAAGAAAAATGTTGCATAACTGGCCATTAAGTCAGCTTCAGTTTTTCTATTCTCTAACCTGTTAGTACTTATCTCATGCATAATAATGATTTTAGGTGTATTTTGGGTGCAATGTCATATTGTTTGTATATCATTGAATCAATTTGTGCAGTGTTTTGGGCTTTTTTTGGTCAGTCTCCGTCAACTAGATGTCTCCTGTTCTTCATAGCTGCTCTCTATAATTCACTTTACTCTTCATCTTAGGCATTTTCTTTACTTGGACCATGAAGGCCTGAAATCTCAGAATGACTTAGCCAAAATATGAACATTTTTATTTTTGAGACACAGCTAATGTTCTAAATACCTATACTGACATTCTTAGGATTTTCAGAAAAAATTAATTTTAAAATATTTTTTTTTTTTAAATTGTAGATAACCCTAAATGAATGTGAAGGAAATTTGACTACATTTCTAAAGAAAAAGCATTTCTTAAAACAACCCCCAAATCTCAATCTTGCTTTCTAGTAGGCAAAGAAAAAAATAATCAGAGAAAACTATTGACATTTAATTTAGTCCAGCCTGGCAGTGTTGTATGATTGAGGATACAATACTGAGTTCATCATTTAAAGCTTTAGAACACTATAAGTTCAGCACTTTTCAGCTTGTGAAGTTGCTTCACCCAAAATGAAACAGAAGGAAAATGGGGATAATAGGAGAAACACCCTAAGAAACTCTTAGGCTTGTCTTTAACTTCTGTCATTTAGTAAATCAGTTTTATTCCCTTCTATCCTCTCTTCCAAATGAACAAACCACCCCCACTTCCCAAAGAATCCTGCCTTTTCTGTTTTGATGGGGTTTTTTGTTCTTTTTATCCTCAACAGAGATACAAATACAGAAAGAATTCTGGCACTAATAGTATTTTTCCAAATGGAGAGTTTACATTTGTGGTGCTAATTATTAAGGCCTATTAAATTATATAATAATGTATTTATGAAAATATTATAACACAGTAAATGTGTGTGTGTATATATAAAACTACAAGTGTATTGTTAAAGTAATAAATCATATAATTAATTCTTATCCAGAATAACATGTTAGGGAAATCACTTCATGGACCATGATTTTGTCACCAAAATCCGGGATAAAAATAACTTATCGACACCAATTTGATGTAGATAAGCAGACACTTCTTTATTGACGGCCGGACGTGTAGGGGAGTGCTCTCACCAACAACACGTGCCGGGCACCAGAATCATACAGCTTATATAGAACTTACTCATACATATTCATTAAGTCTTCATACATAAGTATACAACTTCCAAGAAATCATTAACATATTCTCCTCCTACTTCCGATTCTGCGCAGTAAAGGTTAGAAATGTCTAGAAATGGGTCTGGGGTGTAATGTGAGTAGGTGGTCCATGAGTCGGTGGTCACGATCTCCCCCTGCCGGAATTACCTTCTGCTTAAGGACACAGTTTTCTTGGCAGGTACCTGCAAGCTGTTACGGTTACTTCCCTCAGTTCCCATTAATCCTGGACCTTGACAACTACTTGCATTCTTCTAGTCCTATGTATGTATTATAAATCAGATTACAAATCACCTCATGTTTTGTTACCGAGGTTCTAACCGTTCTTACTAAACAATTATGACCAATCCCTTCAGCCTTGGTACAGGGCTGTACAGGGAATTTTAGAGTAGCAGTCGGTTGCTAGATTCAAAATACAATAAATGTAAAATGATTTTTACTAAAATATCCCTTAATTCTATACTTATATTAAAATCAAACACAATTTAATTTCAGTCGATAATAAAATCAGTAACATTTCCCCCCTTTGAAAGTGTTGAAAATTATTTCAATACTTTCACACTTTTATTCATTTTCATCTTTGAGGCCAAAGTTTGTCTTGCCAGATGATGGTGGTGTTTTGCGGAGAAATTACTCTATAACTTTTGGAGTTATAAAGTGGGTATGTTTATTCAGCGCTGGGCGCATGGGGGATCGCTCCACCACAAGCATGCGCATCGTTTGCAGCTCCCGTCTGGCTTATATGTTACAGAATAGTGCATATTCATAAAACGCCTATACATATACATAGTCTACCCCCGCCTCCCCTCGCCTCTCATGGTAATCAGGTCTCCTCCTCTTGCGCCTGCGTTTTGAGCTCCTTTGGCCTTGTTCGGTGGTCACAGGTTTATGGGCGAGGGTCGCATAGATGAAGTATTTCCTCTTCCTCGCTAATGAACTTTTCACCTCGTTGTTCTGCGCAGTCTCAGTTGTTCCCTGGGCCCTGGCCAAACCGCCAGGTCAGTTTGTGCTAGAATCTAGGATGATTTGTTGCTGGAACATACAACTTCAAGGACCATAAGAAACTTCTGTTTGGGCTAGGAGATATTTGCCTAGCAACGTTATCAACACCTGGTATGTCTTGTTCGAACAGTCCCATACGCCTCCCCTTGTTTTTGTGCAGACCTTGCACCATCAATCTAAGATTGTTTAGACTCCCTGTCTCATTCCCCCCTTTTCTTCTTACTTAGTAAATTCTTTTACTACCTATTTATCTACTTCTTAACCTATTTCCCTTGTTCTATAACATGTTAGTACTATCCTACAAATTAGTTAGTTTATTGCTTAAAGCTCGGATTGTGATATAAAGCGTCATACATAGCTTGCAAGGGTTTTGTAAGTCTCCAGATCATACATATATAGCTACAGTAAGGATCAACAAAATTGCTACAGATATTAATAAAGCAATCACTGGGTGAAGGGCTGTGTTTAAGATGCCAGTAGTTGTCGGCGACCATCCAAAGAGCGTATCCCACCAATTATGTTTCCCTTCCTGCTCAACCATCTTTAAGACCTTCTTTATCCTTTTCCCATCATGAAAGGTTGTGAGCAAAGTTTCTTGCCCTTTTTCCTTAACTTCTTCCAGTATCCGGTGTAAGTCTGGGTGTTTTAATAGGCTTTCTATATGACTGACATTTAACCCTATGGGGACAGGAAGTACCTTTACCATGAGGCTGCTTTTCAAGAGGGAATGTGTAACCACTGGGGCAGAATAAGTGAAATTACACTCCAGGATGATGGTGAAATTACAAATACAATAATTTAGATGCTGTATCAATTTGTCCTCTCGCCCATCTACGATTATTGTGTCACACAGTGTCCTTAAACATGCACATCCCTTTCCGGTATAGACAACAATGGTCCTCAAATCTACGTTGGGGCGTGCTTCAAAGTGGCAAATCTTTTGGTCAGTATCTAAGCAGGTATCCTGGGTTATTAAGGTATTACTTTCACATATAAATCCCTGTTGTTCTTTTATGATACAGGGTTCGAGATCTACTGCTTGCTATTTATTACCAGTATTCATAGCCCAGGTCTTATGTTCAAAGGGGTACAGTAGAGTCCCGTTGTAATTGACTCCAAGACTTACAATGGGGTGTATGGTGATTAATTTTGCATCATATATTGTTAACACAAAAGTTGTTACTGTATGCGTGTCAGGCCTATAGGTGAAGTTGACCATATTCCACCATGATTGTAACTTTGTCTCTGTGGCACTATCCCAAACTATTTTTCGAATTTCAGTTGGAAGTGTACCCTCCTCTCCTTCCCTTATTACAGATTCTGCTACTGTTTGCATCCATAACTGAGCTTGTATGCAACTTAAAGCTATGGTGATACTACCTTGTAATGCTCCCAAGGTTTCAGCAATAAGTATGTGGTCTTTTGTTTCTTTTTGCTCCCAATCTGGCATTATTTTTGACATTGCCCATTGATGTACCCCTAATGCTGATAGTGAAGACCTCAATGGCTGTTGTAATTTTGATATATCCTTTGTAGTAGCTGCTAATTTGTTCATGATTACTTCTGAATCTATTGAATTTAACACTCCCAATTCGGTTCCTAATACTCCGGTTAGGTCCCTCTGTGGTCTTTTCCGGTAGGTATTTCCCTTTTTCCTTAGCCAAGTTGTCCCTCCTTTGTCTGAGGTTCATAAGAAGGGGGAACAACGTGGCTCTATATTAGAAATGTTAACTTGCATCTGTAATTCTACCTTTTTTAGAGACCATTTTGGATTGATCAGCACTTGCTGTTGGTCTAAGTGTCTGATCACATATGGGCCGACCTCGTATACGTTGGGTGTAAGGTTTACAGTGATTGGTGTGGTTGTCATGGTCACCGTGCTTTCAGTTGTGGTTGTCACTAGGGTAGTCACCATGTTAAACTTAAAGGATAGCCCTAGTTTATCTTTGGTCCAGAGACATGTCACAGAGACAGCTGGTTGAGTCAAAGTAAAATTATACCAGCATTCTAGATCTTTTGGATCACATATGTGACCAATACTTGACACAATATATTTGGGATTTAATATCTTGATCTCAGACACTGTAATCTGACGCACTGACCAATGGGTGATTTCATTCATTACTCGACACCCTACTCTAATCTCTTGCCCTACTGTTCCCCATAATTGCAGTACTCCATTGACGTCTTTCCATTCAGTTTTTGTATACACCTCTATTCCCCGCATCACTACAGTAGCTAAAGTCAAGGTTGAGTTAGTATTGGTTATACCCATGCTTCCAGTATACCCAATGTACGCTTGGGACCATGGCCATTCAGCAAACCTTTGACCAGGCATTTGGGGAAAGGAGATTATTAGACTTATCGTGAGAAGCGTAGTCTTCCCGGCTGAGTTTGTGTAACCTTCCATGGGGATTTGTGGGCCCTCTTTACTCGGGTGTGATGAATCCAGGCTGAGTATTCTTTAATCTTGACGGCCGTAAACGTTGTGAGTAGCACTTGAAACGGCCCTTCCCATTGTGGTTCTAACGTCTTTTCTGTAAGAGACTTAACATACACATAGTCTCCAGGCTGAATGTTATGTACAGGCCTATCTAACCCTCTCCCCCGAGTTCCACATACATGTTTCCTAATTTTATTGAGTTGTTTACTTAATGCTATCATGTATGAAGTCATAGTTTCCTGCTCAACTTGCATCGATGTTCCTCTCTGTACCGCGTAAGGTCTGCCATATAACATTTCAAAAGGGCTCAACCCTTCCCTGGCCCTCGATTTTGCTCGTATGCGCAAAAGTGCCAGAGGGAGAGCCTGAGGCCAGGTCCGGTTTGATTCTTGTCCAAGTTTTACTATTTGCTGTTTAATCAAATGATTCATCTTTTCTACTTGGCCACTAGATTGGGGACGATAAGGAGTGTGAAGTTGCCAGTCAATACCCAGATGGCGACTGATTTGCTGAACTACTTTTGAGATAAAGTGTGGTCTTCTATCTGAGGATATAGTTGCTGGGACCCCAAAGCGTGGAATTATTTCTTGTACTAATATTTTTGTCACTTCCCGAGCTTTGGCAGATCTAGTGGGGAATGCTTCTGGCCAACCTGAAAAGGTATCGGTTAATACTAGTAAATATCGATACCCCCCTTTTCTTGGAAGTTCTGAAAAATCAATTTGCCATTGTTGTCCCGGTCAATTTCCTTTTCCAATCTGGCCTACTTCTAGAGTGGGGGTATTCTTAGGATTAGTCTGGAGGCAAATGTCACACTGTTGAGTCACCTGTCTTACTATGGTATACAGATTTCTAGCTCTAATACTCTTGACCTAATATCGGTATAGGGTCTCCACTTCCCGATGCCATTTCCTGTGTTCCTCTTGCACCAGGTGTCTAGCTAAACAAGAGGGAATTACTACCTTCCCTTGGGGAGTGATGGCCCAACCTTTTTCATTATATGATCCTTCCAGGTCTGTAAGTAACTTTTGATCCTCTTTAGTATAATTAGGCTTATTTTCTGGGATGATTTGCCTATCAGGAACTAAAACTCCTTCTATTTTTACCTCTCTTTTGGCTGCTTGTTTTGCCTCTCTGTCTGCCAGTTCATTTCCTTTTTCAAAATCTGAGTTCACCTTTTGGTGGGCCTTAATATGCATGATTGCCACTTTTCTTGGAAGTTGTACAGCTTTTAGCAGTTCCAGAATTTCCTTCCCATGTTTGATGTGTTTCCCTTGTGAGTTCAACAGTCCTCTTTCCTTCTAGATCACTCCATGAGCGTGGACTACCCCAAAGGCATACTTCGAATCTGTGTAAATATTCACTGTCTTGCCTTGGGCTAATCCTAAAGCACGAGTCAGTGCGATTATCTCTGCCTTTTGTGCAGAGGTATTCGCAGGCAGTGGTCCTGATTCCAGTATTTCTTGTGTGGTACTAACAGCATACCCAGCATACCTCTTGCCACTCAAAACATAGCTGCTCCCATCTGTAAACCAGTTCTCAGCATCTTCCAGAGGGGCATCCTTCAGATCTGTGCGGCTTGAGTATGTTGCCTCGATGGTCTCCAGGCAGTCATGTTGTACTGGTTCTCCTGTATTTCCACTTAGGAAAGAAGCTGGGTTAATAATGTTAGTTACTACAATCTCCACATCATCTTGTTCTACTAATTCCGCTTGATATTTTAAGAACTTTTGGGGTGAAAGCCAATGTCCCCCTTTAATTTCCAATACTGCAGACACTGTGTGAGATACAAATACAGTCATTTTCTGGCCTAAAGTGAATTTTCGTGCCTCTTGTATATTTAGGACCACTGCCGCAACCGCTCGTAGGCATCCAGGCCAACCTTTAGCGGTTGTATCTAGTTGCTTGGAGAAATAGGCAACTGCCTGACGATATGGGCCTAAGTCTTGTGCCAGTATTCCCAATGCAATTCCCTGTTTCTCGTGTGAAAAGAGAAAGAATGGTTTACTTACATCTGGGAGTCCCAAGGCTGGAGCTGATATCAGAGCCTTTTTTAACAGGTCAAAGGCTCGTATAGCTTCCTTATTCCATTGGAGACTTTTCTGTTGAGTGGCGGTTAGTGCATATAAAGGTTTAACAAGCAATCCATAATTATAAATCCATAGTCTGCACCACCCAGTCATTCCCAGGAATGTTCGCAGTTCTTTCACTGTCTGTGGCCTTGGAGTCTGGCAGATCGCCTCCTTCCGGGCTTGTCCTAAAGTTCTTTTTCCAGCACTGATTTCATAGCCCAGATAAATCACTTCACGTTGCATCACCTGGGCCTTTTTCCTGGATACTCGGTAGCCCTGAAGTCCCCAAAAATTTAAAAGGCTTACCGTCCAAGCCATACAGGTTTCTTTCGTCTTGGTGGCAATCAGGATGTCGTCTACGTATTGTAACAGCCTTCCCTCCTTGGGTGGGGTTGGGGCTTCCCACAATTCGAGGTCTTTTGCTAGCTGGTTACCGAATATAGTGGGGCTGTTCTTAAATCCTTATGGCAGCACCGTCCAGGTTAACTGGGTCTTCTGCCCACTCCTAGGATTTTCCCATTCAAATGCAAATATTTTCTGACTGGCTTCGAGGAGAGAGAGAGGCAAAAGAAAGCATCCTTGAGGTCTAAAACAGTAAATCAGATTAGCTCAGGAGTTAATTGTGTTTACAAAGTGCATGAGTTTGCCACCATTGGGTGGAGATCTATTTATTAATCCTATTTGTAAAAATTTTTCTATAACTGGCTGGATCCCTTCCCGATCTTCCTTTTAAAGGGTATTGTTTAATTTTTACCGGTTGTTGTCCTTCTTTGAGGTTTACCTCTACAGGCAGAGCGTTCTTTGCCCTTCCAGGTGTATCAGTGTCCCACACCCCGGGATACACTTGATTGACAATTTCCTCGCTAATTTCTCCTTCTGTGGGAATACTGGTTAGAGATAAGCTCATGAGTTCTATGAGTTCTTGGTCATTTACCTCCAGAGTAATCTCTTCCTTGTTAAAAGTAATAGTCGCTTCCAATTGTTCTAGTAAATCCCTCCCCAAGAGTGCTTTTGGAGAGTTAGGCATATACAAAAATTTGTGTATACCTAACTGCTTTCCCAACTTGTATTTCAAAGGTTTGCAAAAATAAGCCTTTTCACTTTGGCTAGTAGCTCCCTTATAATCTTTTCCAGGGCAAGCACTAAAGGATCTTATGGTGTAACTAGTCCACAGTCCCTCTGCCACCCCGGGTGATTTCGGAGGGTAAAGAACATGTCTGCGTTATAAGACACCTCATCCTACTTCCCTTCCCTCTGTAAAAATAACATTGATTGCAAAAGCGTGTTATAGTCTAAGGTCCCATTCAGTGGCCATTTAGCTTCTTCTTCTAGTTTGTAAAGTGGCCACCACTGATTACAATATTTAATCAGGATTTTCTTGCTTTCCGTGCTTCCTCTCCTCGCTATATCTTTCCAGTTCGTGAGTATGCAATCCAATGGGCGTTTCTTTACAATTTTTCCCTGCTTATTTCCTATTATTATCCCTTCTTCCCAAAATCCTTTCTCTCCACTTATAGCAGTTTTTACACTGTTTTTTTTTAACCTCCCACTCTTCCTCCTTCACTTCCCAAAGTTCCGGTATCTTATGACTTCTTCCACACAATAATTATTGACTCCCGTCTTTTGACCGAGAAGTCTAACGACACCGCTTCTTCCCAGCACTCTGCACACCTCGACCTACTCTTATCAGATGCATAGTACTACTTACATTGACAATCTACGCACTCTGCTAATACCCAAGCTTGATGAAAATTACTAAAGGTAGGAACATAGGAGCACAGAGAAAGCAGGGGATTCTCCCATGAACTCAATCTGGTACTACCAGTTGCCCAGAAGGAGCTGTGTACAATCCTTCTAGCAGGTATAAATCATTTCCCTGTGCCGACCATTCACTCTTTCTACACAAATAATCCGACCAAATCTAACCCAAACCGACAAGGAAGGGATTCACTTTCCCATCTCCAGCTCATACAATGTTTTCACAAGACATACAAGGACAGTGTATTATTTAAACAAACATAAACTTCTCATTTATCTTGCAGCAGCTGCCTCTCACTCACACAGCGGCGGCGGCGTCTTACTCACACCCTGCCCCTGCAGGCACGCAGGCACACAGCAGCGTCTCACTCATGCAGGCACACAGACACACAGCAGCGGCTGCTCTTACTCACACCACACAGGCACACAGACACTGAAAGGGCCCATCACACTTTTCACTCATACCACAAAATATACCGAATTTAAACAATCACCAAGTCCGTTTGTAACATATATCATAAACCATTAAATAATTAGCAGTCAGTTCAAAGCCAGTATATCCACAATTAGTGCACTATACAATAACCTGAAGCAAGATCCTGCAGGTGACGGTAATTACCAGTACCCTGCCCAAAATGCAAACTGCCTCTTATATACCTGTTATCGGTAGTTTGCCCCAAAAGATCTTACTTTCCCGCGGATTCCCAAAGCCAAAACTAAATGGGTACCCCCTCCTCGGGACTGAACCGTGCGCCAGACGTCTCTGCGCGTCTTACCAGCAGCCCGTTACCCTTATAAACATACCTCTGTCCGCAAACCAGATGGTCCTTGTCTGCTCCTGCAGTGGACAGCTGGGAGCGGAGTTCCTCCGAGAAGAGCTCGGGGTGCACCTAGGACATCCACCCTCCAGCAGTGTCCTGGCAGCCGAGCAGAGATAGAGTCCCATCTGGGGTGCCAAGATGTTTTGCGGAGAAATTACTCTATAACTTTTGGAGTTATAAAGTGGGTATGTTTATTCAGCGCTGGGCGCATGGGGGATCGCTCCACCACAAGCATGCGCATCGTTTGCAGCTCCCGTCTGGCTTATATGTTACAGAATAGTGCATATTCATAAAACGCCTATACATATACATAGTCTACCCCCGCCTCCCCTCGCCTCTCATGGTAATCAGGTCTCCTCCTCTTGCGCCTGCGTATTGAGCTCCTTTGGCCTTGTTCGGTGGTCACAGGTTTATGGGCGAGGGTCGCATAGATGAAGTATTTCCTCTTCCTCGCTAATGAACTTTTCACCTCGTTGTTCTGCGCAGTCTCAGTTGTTCCCTGGGCCCTGGCCAAACCGCCAGGTCAGTTTGTGCTAGAATCTAGGATGATTTGTTGCTGGAACATACAACTTCAAGGACCATAAGAAACTTCTGTTTGGGCTAGGAGATATTTGCCTAGCAACGTTATCAACACCTGGTATGTCTTGTTCGAACAGTCCCATACGCCTCCCCTTGTTTTTGTGCAGACCTTGCACCATCAATCTAAGATTGTTTAGACTCCCTGTCTCAGTGGTGGCGGGCTGTAGTCTGGTGGCATAGTGGGTATTTCTTTCATAATTCTATGATATATTGCAAGCTTATTAATAAACTGTCTTTTAAGACAGGCATACACCAACATAATCATCAAAAGGACAATTAATAGCAAAAATAAAATTTTGTTTAAGGATTTCAGCCAAGAGCTCAAATTCCATCTTAATCCACTAAAATTTTCTTAGCCAATCTTCTGACATATCTTCTCGAATGGTTTCTGTTTCTTTTTCGATTTTGCCTAACAGATCTAAATTACGTTCTACATCCTGTGTAACATTCGGGATATGAATGCAGCAATGATCTAATCTGTCTTTGAGATATCCACACACTCCATGCTCCTTTAACAGAAGTATGTTTAGTGCCATCCTGTTTTGAAGTGTCATTCTAGAAGTTGCCTGTAATTGTATGTTTAATTCTTTAAATCCTTTTCTTGTAACATTGGCCAATTTTTCTACTTGTCCTGTTAAGTGATAAAGCTGTTCTCTGTTTCTATAGGATGCTATTGGGTTCAGAAAAGACTTTAAAGCCCAGCCAATTTTTACTCCTGTTGATGGTTCATTCCAGGTGTCATCATCTGTTTCAGACCTTTTGATTCGTTGCAATTTTAAATTTTTTTTCCAGGGATCCCTTGAATGGTGATTTCTTCCAAATTGGACACAATGTTGGCAGGTCTAAAGTAATTTGTTTCACCTTACCATCTACTGGTAAGTGAGTTGTCCAGGTGCCATCACTTAATGCCCAAACTAAATGCCCTGGACTCTGAATGGTAGATTTCTTACAACTAAAAAAGTATCCTCTTCTGGGTGTAAAGATGCTAGTCATGGTGAGGTTATTATGAAAACCTTGACAATAACAACCAAACTTTAAAGCAGCTGCCAAATGAGGAATTCTTTGAATTATTAAGTCTGCATTGATGCAATCATACACCTTTTCACATTTCTACCATGGTACTACATGTTCCTTTTCTTGTCGGGTCGTGCCTTTATCTACTATCGAGGGAAGGATTGCAAACACTCTATTAATCCAGGTACCGTCCCAAGTAAAACAGCAAGGGGTTCTGGCCATGTACTGAAATCATAAGAATATGGACATAGACCATACAGAGTCTCACCTTGCCTGGTTTTGGGTACTTTGCCCAGTTTTGTTACACTGCCATTCCATGATGCTCCTGCTCACATTGTTTTTAATTTATTCATCATATGAACACCATTCTAGATTAGGGTTTGGGCCTCCTGGAAGGAGAACTCGAGCCAAAGCACTAGGTTGGGACCCTGTTACAAAGTCATAATTTAGTATTTTTTGCAGTCTGATTTTTTTCCTGGTGATTTGCATTGTTTCCTAATAATCTTTACTTGTTTATACCATTGAATCACTGACCTTTGTTTGCAATAAATAGTCTCATTTTCATGTTCCAAATTGGTCCAATTCATAGTTTAGATTCCCCAAGGAGTAGATTTACCTACTGCTCTTGGTATTGATAAACAAGCTGTGATCTAGGTGACATTTTGTAAGTTGGCGAATCTCTTAATCAATCCTAACATCAAATTTTCCTCAGGCATTTCTTTGGGAATTTGGATTAATTGTTTTGTATCTGATTGCCTTCTGTTCCTTGCCACCAGATCAATCCATGTTTCCACCAGCGTCACCTTCTAAGCCAATATAAGGAGAACAATCACAAACTGATATGAAATTTTAAACATGTTTTAAAGTCTTTGGGTCACAGCTTATAATTTTCCATGGAGTAGGTGCTTTCTTCACTTGCGTATAGTGTATCCAAGCATCTGATTCTGCAATCCTGATGGCTGTGAAGGTGGTTAACAGTATTTGGGAAGGTCCTTTCCAACGCTCCTGTAAAGGTTCAGAAGTCCACGTTTTCATATAGACATAGTCTCCTGGTTGAAAGTCATGCACTGGAGTTTCCAGGGATAATGGTCTATTCCACAGCACTGCACTCCGAATCGCAGTCAGTGTTTTTCCTAAAGAAAGTAAATAGTTATACTTATCCTGTTTTCCTTTTACATGCATGTTTGGATTTGGTTCTGGGGACTCATAAGGTTTTCCATACAGTAATTCATAAGGACTGACTGAGGTTCCACTCTTTGGTTGTACTCTAATTCATAATAATGCTAATTGAAGTGCTTGAGGCCACTTTTAATTAGTCTCTTGACAGATTTTACTTATTTGCCTTTTTAAAGTTTGGTTCATTCTTTCTACTTTTCTACTGATTGTGGCCTCCATGAAGTATGCAAATCCTAAGTGATACCCAGAATTTTGCTAACATTTTGGACTATTTTTGCAACAAAGCGTGGACCTCTGTCAGACGAAATTCCAATAGGAACTCCAAAACTTGGAATTATTTCTCGTAATAACCACTTTACTACTTCATTGGCTTGTGTGATGCGACAGGGAAAAGCTTCTGGCCATCCTGTAAAATTATCAACCCACACCAGAATGTATCAGTACCCATTTTGTCTAGGTAGTTCTGAAAAATCCACTTGCCAATAATCCCCAGGCTCTGTACCAGATTTTAATTTACCCATTTGAACTCTTTTCCTAGTTACCAGATTATCTTTTTTTAAACATACTTCATATTTTGCAGTTATTAATTTAGCCATGTTTATTATTTTAACAGATATAACTTGTTTTTGTAAAGAAGTTACTAAAGATTCTGCCCCCCAATGACTTTCTTGATGTTTGGTCTACATTATTTCTCTTATTAACAAAGGTGGAACTACTACCCATCTATGAGGGGTTACTGTTTTGAAGGGAATTAATGCTATTTGGAATACTCGTTCTTTTGCTGTCCGGTCCACCAAATTACTTCTAGCAATTTTTTGTGTTCCTAATTTGGTGTGCTTTACAGTGCATGATTGCTACCTGATTTGGTTTTTGAACTGCTTGTAATAATTGTAAAATTTAATTTTGATGCTTAATATTTGATCCCTGAGAGGACAATAATCTTTTTTCTTTTCTTTTTTTTTTTTTTTTTTCCCCCAAAGCTCCATGGACGTGTACCACCCCAAAAGCATACTTTGAGTCTGTCCAAATATTTACTTTCTTCGTTTCACTTAGTTCTGCGACGGGTGGAGGAAGCAAGCAGCCGATTCAATGTGAATGATAGAGCAAGCTTCAACTTTATTGAAAGAAATCACACCTTATATAAGCACTCTACAATAATCATGCACACTACTCACAAATCTATTGGATACATGTAAAAAGCTACATTATAATATCCCAGCCCCTTGTGGCATTTCAGATATGTCACAACATCTTCCCTCTTCTGGCCTGCCTCCTTTCCCAAGGTTGTTTTTACCATCAAGGCCATTGTGTACCTCAGTTTCTCTCTTTGTTAACATAACAGTCCTTTGTAGCATAACTGTACCCTGGGTTTTTTCCTTTGTTTACCTCAGGTGGCTGTGACCAGCTCCTGCAGAGACCCATGGCCTTGCTCTCTGCAAGCCGTTCTCCAACATAGTTCTGAGGTTCGAATCAGAGTAATGAGTTCTGATTTCTAAGCTAATGTGGTACTCGTCAGTGCCTTTGCTTCTGTATCTGTGGTGTCTGTTGTTACCGCATATCCAGCATATCAAATTCCTTGCTCCATAAAGCTGCTACTATCTGTATACAATTCCCAGTCTGGTTGCTTCAATGGTACATCCTTCAAATCTTCTCGACTGAAATCAACATACTCGATAGTAGCCAAGCAGTCCTGCTCCAGTTGCTCTTCTTCCTGTGTGGAACTTAAAAAAACACTGCAGGATTTACCAGGTTAGTTGTTTTTAGAATCACATCATCTTGTTCAGTCAGTACTACCTGGTACTTCATCATTCAGCTCAGAGATAGCCAATGTCCCCCGTTCTGTTCTAAAACAGTTATCACCACGTGTGGGACACAGACTGTTATTGTGCTTCCCAAAGTCAATTTCCGAGCTTCCTGTATGTGCATTACTGTTACAGCCACAGCTCGAAGGCAGTTTGGCCACCCTTTACTCACTGTGTCCAGTTGTTTAGAAAAGTATCCGACAGGTCGTTTCCAGCTTCCCATCTTCTGAGTCTGCACACCTAGTGCCAGGCATTGTCTTTCATGAACAAACAGCTGAAAGTCTTTGGTTATGTCCAGAAGTCCTAAGGCAGTTTCAGACATTAAAGCATTTCAATTCTGTGACAGCCCGTTGTTGCTGTGGGCCCCATGTAAAAGGAGAGCTCTTTTGGGCCTCATATAGCAGTTTAGCTATTAGACCATAACTCATGATCCAGAGGTAGCACCACGCTGTCATTCCTAAGAATACTCAGAGTTCATTAATATTTTTCGGCTTACATGGCTTCTCGGTGTTCTGTTCCTAATTGACGCTGCCCTTTTGAAATCTTAAAGTCCAAATATATCACAGTCTGACATGCTATTTGGGCGCTTTTCTTTTTTTTTTTTTCTTTTCCTGGCTACCTTGTACCCATTCAGTGCCAGAAAATTAAAAAGATCTATTGTTACCTGTATATAGGTAAATCTTTCTTCTGTAGCAATCAGTGTGTCATCCACATATTGTAAAAGCAAATGTCCAGGTTTTGGTTTGTCCTGTTTCCGTGTTTCAAGCTTCTTTGCCAGCTGTTTTCCAAAAATTATCGGGCTATTTTTAAATCCTTGGAGTAGTCTTGTCCATGTCAGCTGCATCTTTGTCCTGTTTGTGGATTTTCCCACTCAAAAGCAATTTTCTGTTTTCCTTCTCCAAGGTATACAAAAGAAAGCATCTTTTAAATCAAGCACTGTAAACCACTGATAAGTCTCCTTTAAAGCTGTTAACAGCGTGTAAGGATTTGCTGCTACAGGATATATACCCTTAACTATTTGATTCACTGCTTTGAAGTCTTGCACTAACCTATATTCGCCCGATGGTTTTTCTGACTGGTAGAATGAGAGTTTTATACTCAGATTCACACTCCTCCAAGATTTTATATTTCAAAAATTTATCAATCAGTTTCTTTCTTATATCTGGTACCAATTGTTCTATAAAAATCAAAGCCAATTATATCTGAGCTGCCTGAGTTTCTACTCTCAAATCAGTTTTTATTTTTTTCTGGCAGCTTCTTTTAGTCTTTTCAGAAATGCTGGGAGAGATTCATTCTTATCTTGTCTCACCTCATACAATTTAGACCAGTTCAGAAACCTAGGCATGGCATGTTTAACTCCATATAAAATCAATTTCTGATACCGACTCAGTCTTTCTCTGTGTTCCACATTATTTGGATCCCCACTGCGGATCCCCAGACAGAAAATTCTGCTCTAATATTCCACCTGTTGTCCCACTCAATACAGTCACTTCTGCCTGTGCTTTACCAGCCTTTAATACCATCTGTTTTTCTGTATCATCTAACACATTAGCTAAAATCACCTGTAAATCACTCCAATCCAGATTCTGTGTTCTGATTATATTATCTACTACTCTGCCTGTTCTCTCAGGATCCTCTCTATACACTCCTGCTGCCTGCTTCTAAGCCATCAAATCCGTCACTGAAAAAGGCACTTTCACATACACCGGCCCATCATTGCCAACTCTCTGCTGCAGGGAAACTATTGTTTGTACCTGCTGCCCAGTTCTTTCGAGATACAGGGGTATGAATTACAACCTCAAACGGCCCTTCATCCACATCCTCTATTTCACTACTCTCAGGTTCCTCTACCTGTTCTCTATATTCTTGCCCCTGATGCCATTCTCTCTGCGGAGGGCATATATCTAATTCCGGCCCTTCATCCTTTTCAGTAGAAGCAATTCTTTCCTTCAAACAGTCTTTCCAAGTTCATATGTTGAACAACACTTTTTCACCTTTTTATTATCAGAAATTATAGCCATTACTGAATTATCCTTACTAATCAACTTACATTCTTTTTGCCAATCCTTCCTTTGTCTTAAATAAAAAAAAATAAATCAACATATGGCACTTCATTTCCCTTCTCTTCTACAAAACAGCATTAACTGCAAAATAGTATTATAATTCAGTGTCCTATTCACGAGTCATTTTCCTGATCTTCCAAAGTATACAGAGGCCACCAGTGATTACAATATTCAACCATCTGACTCTTTCGCAAATCATCCTGCAAATCTCCCCAATGTGCTAACAAACATCTCAACAGAGAAG
This sequence comes from Athene noctua, assembly GCF_965140245.1. Taxonomy (NCBI): domain Eukaryota; kingdom Metazoa; phylum Chordata; class Aves; order Strigiformes; family Strigidae; genus Athene; species Athene noctua. The sequence goes on from NC_134040.1 coordinate 31,813,412, forward strand.
TTTTCGGAACTTTGTCATTTGCAGCCAGATTACACATACTTTTACTTTTAAACAAATGAGTCAGCTTAGATGCCATGATTCAGTTATTTTGTTAACACAATATACAATCAATCACTCAAGTCTATCGCTTCGTTCTTCTCCGGCTGCACCCCTCGCGGGATAACAGAACCGCGGATCCGAACTCCACACTGTCTTTGTGCTCAATTGCACGTCTCACACTTAACAGGCACACTCACATCTTTCTACAATTACTACGACAAATAAAGGTATATAACACAATGCAACACAGTTCCTAATTACTACACAAAATTCAATCAACGAAACAACCAATCCCACAATAGAGTGCATGAAAACTTCTAACTTTTTCGTTAGAGGTACTACCTTTGAGAACTCTATAGCATATAGGTTCTCTTGTTTCCAAATCCAAATGTCCAACCCTGCAATAGCTTTCGCTTATGTCTTACGGGCAGACGCCTAGGCTTCCAATACACGAGGATCCTCTAGCCCAACCCTGCGCAGCTTTCGCCGCGTCTGACAGGCAGGCTTGTACAGTGGGACTCTAACCCACTTTTCCAAAACAAATGCAAACCCAATCCAAAACGAATGTAAAACCAATACAAAACCAATGCAAAGGAGAAGTGTCTTACCAAAATCCAGGGGACGTCGCGAAGAGCCTTATGGATCGGGGATCGATGGGTATCCCCGAGAAATCCTCGGTGCCGGCTGGAACCGATCAGGTCCCCGACTCCTCCGGTCTCTCAGCGAAGTCCTGTCTGGGTCGCCAGAAACTGTCACCGAAATCTGGGATAAAAATAACTTATCGACACCAATTTGATGTAGATAAGCAGACACTTCTTTATTGACGGCCGGACGTGTAGGGGAGTGCTCTCACCAACAACACGTGCCGGGCACCAGAATCATGCACCTTATATAGAACTCACTCATACATATTCATTAAGTCTTCATACATAAGTATACAACTTCCAAGAAATCATTAACATATTCTCCTACTTCCGATTCTGCGCAGTAAAGGTTAGAAATGTCCAGAAATGGGTCTGGGGTGTAATGTGAGTAGGTGGTCCATGAGTCGGTGGTCACGATCTCCCCCTGCCGGAATTACCTTCTGCTTAAGGACACGGTTTTCTTGGCAGGTACCTGCAAGCTGTTACGGTTACTTCCCTCAGTTCCCATTAATCCTGGACCTTGACAACTACTTGCATTCTTCTAGTCCTATGTATGTATTATAAATCAGATTACAAATCACCTCATGTTTTGTTACCGAGGTTCTAACCGTTCTTACTAAACAATTATGACCAATCCCTTCAGCCTTGGTACAGGGCTGTACAGGGAATTTTAGAGTAGCAGTCGGTTGCTAGATTCAAAATACAATAAATGTAAAATGATTTTTACTAAAATATCCCTTAATTCTATACTTATATTAAAATCAAACACAATTTAATTTCAGTCGATAATAAAATCAGTAACAATTTCATGGTCCAGCACTAGCCTGCCTAATCTTAGTTGTGCAGTCCCTGGGCAAATAGCAGCTTACAGTACCTGCTTAAAAATCCACTTCACTGCACTGACATCCCAGCTAGCGCTGGGAAAGGGGATTTCAGCAAAGAGTGGCACAACACCAGTGTGGGAGCAGAGGCAGCACACGCAGGGTTTTACTACATGGTCAACAGTGCTTGCAGGAGCTGTGCCAGGTTTTTTTGAGGAAAGAGGCAAAAGGCCTATGAGTTTCTGTTACACACTTCAAAAGTGAAGTCTACTAAGAAGGAGGTGGTGGGGTCAGCTTGGCACCTGGGGAACCATGAGTTATTCTTCTATGTGTGTTTTTATTGCTGTTTCTTGAGGAGTGTCAGTGGTCTCACATCTGAGAGATTTGGTCCCCTGGGAAAGGTTGATGGTGCCAGAATTTAAGGAAATAGATAGCTGTGCCATCACAAATAGACCTGAAAATGCTTCAGGACTGGTGCTGGGAAAGTCTCTGGGAGTGTTTAATCATTTAAACTGTTATCTGGTGACCTCCAGGTGTGCTGCTTTGTATGTGTTTGCTTTTGGTCTCAGTGCTCTATGGATGGAGCTTGTGCTGAATTCTACCTCTACTCTTCGCACCCTCGGGGACTTCAACTTCAGTGCTAGTTTTGCACTTCCCAGCGATTAATTGCAATTACCCATTGTTCTCTTATCACTTAGAAGTTTCACCTCTCTCCTGTGATTTTAAGCCCAGAAGTTTTTGTTAACCTCTCAGTCTGTAGACAAAGAGGCCACTTGGGTTTCTGTTGAATGCCCTTTCTTGACTTCAAGTGTGATTTTTTTTTTTTTTTTTTAAGCACGGTTAATTACATTTGTAGGACATGTGTATTGTTTGTCTCAGTCAACAGAAAAGAGGCGGCTTGGGCTTTTTTTCCAGATAATCTTTTAAAGTTGCAGAAAAACCTCCTTGTTACAATGAGTTATTAAATGTCAGTAACGAAGCTATCAAATTTCACTAATTTATAATAATAATAATATAATATCAACTATTTAATAATGTTGCATGGCAGGTGATGAACTGCATTGATTAGTATTATGTAGTGCTTAACTGAGACGGGTAAGCAAATAACTGATGTAGACTTTTCCTAGGAAGGTAGGAAGATGAAGACATTCTTTGAGAAACATATCAATATATTTTACTTTTTAACCTCTTGGTATATGGCGATGGGAAGCAGTCTTCTGTTTCAATAAAACCATGAGGAATAAAAAGCTGAATGGCTGTTTTCATTGGATGATTTAAATCAGAAAAATACAGACTGATTACACCATGTGCTGGCACCTTGTAATCTTCTGGAGTTGGTAACTGAAGAAAGAGAGCTCTTTTCTTCTTTTACTGTTCAAAGGTTGCCCTCCATCACATTCCAGTGATGTTTACCTTTGATATTTGTTAAACACTACCAGAGATCCCCCTGTGAAGTGGGAAGCAGATGCAGATGGCTGTGTTATAATCAGACAAAGCCAATTTTTTATAAAAATATATAATTTTATTTGGGTTCAATCAATTTAGGGTGGGAAGCAATAGGCAAAGCAGCGCTGGGTGCATGGAGAGCCGCAGCTCTGCCACACACACGCCGAGTTCCAAAAAGCAGCATTTTTTATACTCTTGTGCCATTGTCTTTAACCAATCTCCTCCCGTCAGATAGTTGTCCTGCTCTTTTCCATTGGGTCATTTGGGTTGCTGGGGTGCATGTCCTCCTCCTATTGGGTCTTTTGAAAGTCTCGAAGCCTTGGTCTCCTGGCGCACTTTTCTCCTATTGGATTTTTTAAAAGCCTCATGATTTCATCCTTTTGGCGGGCTTTTCTTCAAGCAGCAGTTACATGTCAGCTCTAGGTGGGGTTTCTGAGACACGTTTACATTGTTCCAATCCGAATGGCCCACTTTACATTTAATTGTTTAACATTTACAGATCATTCAAGTGTACCTACCCACCTTGCCCAGCCTAGCAAATTAGTTACAATAGTTTATTACAGCACCCGCCTTGCTTAATTTAGCAAATTAGTCACCATAATTTATTACAGCTGCAAACAGCTGCAGGTAGCTTGTGGTCAGCTTTTGACTTCTGATGAAGGTTTTCAGAGCAGGAATGGAGTCACACCAGTATGTTGAAATAGCTATGTGGTGAATCCATAGGTTAAGGGGCTGCATTTTCTGGCTTTGAGTTTTTGGATTTTAAGAGAAATTAATGTCTTATGGCAACTTTGAGCTTCAGGAAAGCAAAACACTACTGTTACACACTGTCAGTGACATTTCCAGGAAGAATGTTTGTGTCATATGCATTTTACAGATTGCCACTAAACTTAAGAATATCAGAAGACTTAGACTAGCCAGTTCTTTACTTATTTTAGCATCACTTTCCAGCTTCCATTTTGACCCTTTCATCCTTTTCTAAAGAAGTTTGAATGTCTCATAAGCTGTGCAATTATTTTCCCCCTATAATTAATTCTGCTAGTGTTTTATTATTTCTCAGTTACTTTTGCATAAGTCACATATCAGAGTTCATACTGGTGTCAAGTATGACAGCTTGCATGTACAGATCCTAGACATGGATGATGGTGTCAGCAACTGTGACCTTTAGTTTAACTCATCAGGTGCCTTATGAACCTCATTAAAGGGGCATTTTGCACTTGGGTGGAAGTCTGACTCCTAGGTATTTTTGTTGGGCTTTTTTATCCTTCTCTAAGATCTGGAAGTCTTCTTCGTCATTTATGTTAAAATAGTGCTAAAAGGAAATATATGAACTGCAGCTGGTTAGTAGGTTTTAGGGAGGACAACCTCACTGCCCAAGGTGATGTACAAGCAAGAGGCTATACATTTTGGATGTTCTGTCTGCTCCTTCATCCTTCTTATGGAGGGAGAAGTATGTGGGCTTCTTGTGACATTGATAGCCATGTGAATTTGGTGTGTGTGGTCAGGCTGGGGAGAAAGCAGTGTGCAGGCACAGACACTGGGCTTTTAAAATAGCACTTTAGGTGATTTTAAATTTAGGTAATTTTAAAATTGCCACTTCAGATCATTCTCAAGGTGACTTCTTGGTTTGCCCTTCTGAACCTAGACCCCCCTGATAAATGTATATTTTACACACGGGGAAAGTGCATGCATTTAGCCATAAATGACACAACAGTTTTCTCACTTAAATGGCAAAAATCTGATATGTCTAAAATATGTGATATATTTCTGTCCTTGCATAGGTCCCCCAGTCCTGGCACAGGCAGCTGCTGGCCCGGTTCCCTGATAAAAAGGCAGTAAAGCCCTGCTAAGCATGAGGGAATGCCACTGCTGGGACGGCTCCACCGGTCAGCAGGTTTTATCCTCCCCGTAAAATGCTTTGTTAAGTTTATAAAAGATTAAAAGGAGAAGCAGCACAGGGCTGCACATACATTTTCTCTCTTGTCAGCCACATACGTTGCTTCTATCTGACTGAGCATGGTACTTCTGTTCTTTCTCTGAGTAGCTGTTATTCTTGTACTTTGTACCTAATTCATTTTTTTTCCTTTTTCTGATGAGGGAATGCCTAAGTTAATGTGCAATACATACTGTCATTCTTTCATACAGTCTAGTTTTATTTGGCATAGAGTCTTCTCAAAAAATAATTGGTATTCATGTTTTTATCTTCTACAAGCTACACTAATATTCTGCATCTTCCCTGGGATTACAGTGTTATAATGTTCAATATCATTAATATTTTTTTATTTAGCAACAGAGAAATAACAGTCCCTCATTTGCCTTGCAAAATATTCTTTATTTGCTAAATATTTAAAGAACTAATGTTTATTGACAGTCATTAATTCTTCCATACAAACTTATTCAGTAGTATTTTGTATTGTTGACGTGTACATCTGTTCTATGCCTAGGGAGATGGGTTGATTTAAAACCAAATCATTTTTCTAATGGAGGAAGCACTGGGACTGACTCTGTGAAACTCGGGTTCTTTCCAGTGCTTTAGAGTGTAAATAAGCATTGTGCCACACAGCAGACTTCACAGTAAGCATCAAGGCCAATAAAAATACACATCTGTTTACATAGTGGATACTTTTTCTTTCTTTCTGCACAAGAAACATCTAAAGGGGATGCAAAACTGGTTCATGGTTTGAAATTAAATGTTTTCACTGTATAGGTTATTTGTTCTTTTTCTTCATATGAAAACACTTTAAAAGACGGTGTAATAAAGTGTATTTAGTGCCTAAGGCTAATCTAACTCTCATTGATTATCTGTCTAATGCTTGTATTTTTGCTCAACTATCACTTAATACATCAAGACCATACTTAATACACTGGTAACATGGCTTTTTGATATTATAACAAGAAATGGTTTGTAGGTTAATACATGCTACAGTGATTTGATGTTTATAACTAGTACGTATCAGATAACAGTTTAGTAGAGAAGAACGCTTTAAGAAAAGTAATTTTTCTCTATAAATGCTAATGTCTGCTAGGGAGACATTAGAATAGAGAAATTCTATCTATAGAATATATGTAGAAAATAATATAGAATATAGAGAATAATATTTTTTATCTATAAATTCTAATCTCTGTTAAGGGGATACTAACTTTACATTTTGATATCTCACGTACTGTGATGGATCTCCTTTTCATAAAGCCATTTACAGTGAGTCCTTGACACACAGTTTTCCTAACTGAAGGACATGGAGGGCATTCTCTGGTCAACACAGGCTATTCAAGACACAGGTCTGGCTTTAATAGTCTTAGATAAGTGTCAGGATAACGTATATAAGGGTCAGCACCACTTTCTGTGAATAGTTTCCTGATCACCTATTACCGTGTCTTGTAAAATAAATAAATAAATAAATATTTACATCTGTTTAGGTGCCTCTGTTTCTCAAAGCTTTTTTCTTTTGTAATGTATGAAAACCTTTTGTGCCAAGTTTCCTAAACTTCATTCAAATCAAGTAGACTGTATCTATTCAGATTCTCCCCCATTTTTCTAAAAAGTAAGATTCTTTTTGCTCTGTGCTTAGTCTTCCTACATCTGTGTCCATTTTTAACTATGAACAGCTGAATATAGCATTAGTATCATGCCAGCTATTGCCATCATGCAAAATAAGAAACAACAGAGGAGTATTTTCCCCAGCAATATAAACTATGTATTCAATTGCTAGTGAAGATTATAATTAAACCTTTCAGATTATTTGCAGTTTCCTGTAGGTAAATGTGAACTCTAGCTGGTCTCCAAGTTGGCAGGACACCAAAAAAATCCTCCAGTCCAAAAATTGCATGACTTGTTTAGAGTGTTCCTGAGGATCTGGGCTTCCCTGCGGGTGCTGTGCTAAGTGGGGCACACATTGCTTGGTTCACAGCTGGCTGGAATTGTACCATCCCTGATCATGGGTGACTGATCTTAAAGGGTATGTAGACATTTTTGGGGTAGCACTCTGCTAATTGTCTGAAGTATTGGATCTATTTAAAAACTACATCAGGAGGTGGAGGAATTTGGACCCATGTAATTCACACTGACAGATTAAAACACTTTTGATCAGAGACCTGTGTTCTCCAGAGCAAATACAGCAAATACAATGGGCTGTCCTGATCTATCCAAAAAAGAGAACCTTTCTCTGCTTATCTGATGGCTGGGCGAGTTGGCTGAGGCAGTGTGAGGGATGCCCTGTTCCCCATAGCCAGGCTCTCCAGCCTCCTGGTCATAACCTCTCTCTCATTTGCATGTCCTCTCTGAGTCATTGGAGGTGGCTTTCATGTTTGTATGCAGGCTGATATTAATTGCAAAATGGCAGTCTTTCCTCTTGTGTGGAAAGTTTACCCCAGAAACAGCCATTTACTTTTAGGAGCATAAGCACATATGTCCTTTTTGTAACTAATCTCCTCTGGACTGAAAGCAGTGGGCATTTCATTGGCATAGGGGATCTGCGCACACTGTGTGCCTGCATTACAGTGCTCATTGTTACTGAAAAGCATTCAGCAATTCTTCTTTGGGTTACACACTTCTAAGGCAGTGCTCTGCTCTCCCTGAACTGGCAGATCTCCTTTTAGCAAGAGGTGGTGGTTCAGGTATTGGAGTAAGGAAGAGTAATTGTGGAGGTTGTTAACATCTGCAGTCAAGGAGAGAGTTTTCCAGAGCATTAGAAAATACAAAATGGTGTAGAATGCTACTATATACTATTAACAGAAGAGCTGGACTCCTGTGCTTGTGTGTGTGTGTGCATAAAGAGCTGTTTTCTAAATATTGCCCTTCTTCTTTCTTATCATTAATGTAACCAGGAAGAATATTTAGGGTTTTAATAGTGAGATGTAGATCTCCTGATAGCTGTGGGCTTCTTGAAAAGCTAAATTCTCGTTAAGAAAGGGAAAAGTGAAACGGTTATCACATGAAATAGGTCTGCTGTCTCAGGCAAGAGTTGTATTTTTTTTTCTGCAACTACTCATTGCTAAAGCACTCTGAAGAATATTTTCTGCTTTAGAAAAAGGCTTTCAGAAAAGCCAGTGACAGTTTGCTGAGAAGATATTTTAAAGCTGATTTAATTGAAAGGTATCATGAATATTTTTTATTTCTGTTTTAGCTCAACTTATTGAAGTTGTTTTGTAACTGATTTAGGTTACACCAAAATTAAACTGTTCATTATATTTTTCCTTTTCATGCAGACAAAACTTATCTATGTGTTGATTCAAGAAAAGCAATGCAAGTGACTTAATGCCCAGTGGGGGATGGCCAATGGCTTAGAACATTAAGGAGGGCTACCAGGTTGGCTGTGACCAAAGACTGACAAATGCAGAACTGTGGGTTAGAGTCGAATACCTATTTTTGTAGTCTTGGCTTTCACAAACTTGTGTAAGTTTAGGCTAAGCAGTTAACCACTTTGTTCTTCTGCTTGATTATCTGTGAAAATGTATGCAGCAACACCTGTACTACTACATCTGGTAACTCAGCAGTTTGATTACATCGTTTGTGCTTCTAGACCAACCAAAGTGGTATGTTGGTGGTGTATAACTGGAGTCCATGGGAATAAATTTCTCTTGAAGACGTATGTAGAAGCAGAGAGGATCCCGAAGATGTTCTTTCATATTGGGTTATATGTTTGTCTATGCCTGTGCATGCACATGTTTAATATCCATGACAAATTTGTTCTGGTGGTGTCCAAAAGTACCAGCACAGCCACTAATAGCAGTAAGGCTGGAACTGCATTATGCTGGGCCAGGAAAACACACAGGTTTCTCTGGTTGGTATGGAAGGTAACAAGGCTTGACTCAGCTAAGATTTCTGGGTTTGTAGATGAAGAGGGATCTGATCCTTGCTAGGACTTCCAAGAAGTGATGACTTAGTTATGACAGTTCCAAAAAGATGTTATATTTGCTGTCTAAAATAAATAAGAGGTCACAGTGATATGCCTGAGAGCAAGAAGTCAGTTTTAGTTATGCTGACCTCAAGCTGACTTTGTCTCTACAAAGAGGAAACAGAAAGACAAAGGTATGAGAATGATGCAAGAGGACAAACAAGCAGAGTCGCAGAAGCACAGGTGCCCATTGCAAACGAAGAGCTTTCAGAATGGTGGGGAGATTCAGTGGACTGTGCCTTGCATCATACTATTTTGTATGATGTTTTTTGTGCTTAAGTGATTTGCTGTGCATATTACAGATTAGATGTGACAAACTACACATGATTTCCATCCACAGCGATCATTTCAAGTTGGCTGTTTGCAAATGGAGTTGACAATATATTTAGTGTCAGAAACCAGTTTCGGTGTTGAAAGCAGCTATTGTGCTATGCTAGACAACAGTAAGTCACGTCACTCTGAGGCATGAGACTGTGCACTGTATGACAAGCTGGAATCTACATAAATGTATTCTGTGACCCCAAGGAAAAAATCACTGTGCCTCTTATACAAACTGCAGACTTGAGTAGGATATTGGTACAGGCATGAAGCATGTACAGTATAAAAACAATTGGTTTGCTCTTGGTGCGCAATTAGGTTGTTCAAACCTTGTGTTTGCCTAAGCTTTTTAAAAGGAGATCAGCCTTACTCAACAATTTACCAGTATTGTCAGTTTTCTGTCCAGATGAATACAAGACAATTCTTTTTAAAATATTACGTTCAGGTACAGATTAATAGGCTGAAATGACTATTCTTCCACAAAAGTAACTTTAAAAAAGGAAACATGCTGTCTGTTTTGCAGTGGATATGGTATCTCAGAGTTCAGGTGAAAATGCACGCTTATGTGATAGAGAAGAGGGAGTGTCCTCATGTTAGGGTTGATATTTGCATAATTTTCACCATGTATGCAACTGAAGTAATTTATCATGAACCAGGTACTTTAAAGATAAATGTAATTGGGCTTTTTGCAGCCTTGATTGCAGTATGGTTAGTTTGAGTATTGGTAGTCACGTTTTAAGAGTAGGATGAGAATGAGAGTAGGAAAAGAAAATTGCTTTTGTGTTGCTGATTGCCAAGCTACCAACCTTCAGTAGGGACACAGTAAGGCAATACCTATATTGCAAATTAAATTTCTGTCAAGTATTATTCTAGCGGTAACGTGCTTCGGCACATGTGGAAGTTTCTAGCTTTTAAAAAGTTTTTTAATAGAGCCACATGGTGCTATAGCAGTATTTTAGAGCTGATACTGTAATTCGCCTCTTAGTTCCTTCTTTCATCATACCTGTATCAAAACAGATACTATACATATGATGGAATGAACTAGACCCATGATGTGTTGCTCTTAACCAAATTTTAAGACCAATTTCTAATGAAATCTTCTTAAAATCAAAACATTGATGTTGCATCTTTTATGTGCAGTGAAACAGACATAAAAATGCAAGAAAATAATAGTTTTTGAAAACAACTTTACTTCTCTTGGGGAAAGTTCTTCTAATAAGTCTTCCCGTGTACTTACATAAGGAGTAGGATGAAAATCCTCAATAGGTACAGAGAAACAAAGATTTAATTAGGTTATTCTGTGCATGTCAGATCTTGCAGCAATTCTTACACTCAGGAAGCAGAAGAAATGGACCCAGCCTGAGAGTACACTTATGGTTAATTCAGGAGCCTGTTAACCAATAGTTATTTAGGACATAAATTCTCAACTTTAATTTTAAAGATGAGGTTTTTTCTTTTCTGGATACTATGATGTAAAACCTAATTCTATAATTTACCTTATACATGTCAGAAGGTTTGTAGCAACTGCTAAGAAAAGTTTCATATGGAAGAAGGAAATTGAATAAGAGAGGAAGTCTTCATGTGTGAATTTTAAATATTATATACATTTCATCTCAGTTCATATATGTGACTCTCTTTGAAAATGTCACCTCAACATGACACTGCTTTCTTTTAAACATGTGTTTTAATCCTGTCTCAGCTGTCTTTAGTCAGAGGCTTTATGAAGTTGTTAGTCTTTCATATCCAAGAGCCCCTTTTCAGCCATTGTTTTAGCCATGAGTCTTGTGCAGCACTCTCACTCATAAGTGGAAGTTTGCAGATGCAGCTCCAAGGGCTGCGCAGGAAAAAAGGACCTTTTGCTCTGGTATTTGACCATGGGAAACAGGAGGATTCATTCTGCTTTGGCTGGGGAAGGGATGCTGGAGCAGACAAGGCTTGGAGCTACCCTCCTAAACCACTGAAACTTCTGTAAACCAGTGCATGCATGTCGGTGATGACCAAGCCCAGCTGGTTTACTCCATGGCCACCTATGCAGATTTCCAGGTGATGCAATACAGGGTTGCAGGACGTTTTCACTGTTAGTGTAACAGGAATGTTCCCTCTTTCTTTCAGCAAGGGGGTGAACCTTCTTCTGCTGCCTGGGTGGGGAACTTGGCTGGACTGCTACCTGTGTACGCTATGATCGGAACCAGTCTGTTGTCAGGGTCTGAGTCATGCCAGAAGTGTTGCATGGCTGTTTCTGCTCGGAGCATAGGCAGCACAGACATGGTCAGGAGGAATGCTCTCTGTGTCTAAGATGCAGCTGGCATAGCTGGGTAATAGAGTAAGGTCCTACTTTGCACTGAGTGCAGAATATATCCTCTAATGAGAAGTACTTTGAAATGTTTCTTTTCTTTGTAGATTGGGCAAATCTGATATTTTTCTTGTTGCTGTCTAGTCTAGCTGAATACGACGACTGAAAATGCTGTGTCAAGGCTTCAGTGGTCTATCTACACTAGTGCTACAACTGGTGTGCCAGTCGCTAGGCATGGGGGATCAGCAACTGTGGATGCATTTAGGGAGAAAACTAGATCATAGAAGGATGTACAGATCAGATTTCTTAGAATTTTATCTTCAAAAACTTTACATTTTGTGGATTCTTATACCAGTCTGCTAATATAGCTCCCCATTTATATTATGAATTGCTTAGTGTTTGTTGTTTTGGGCAACATGTGTAAACAAGAAGTATTTAGAGCAGTGAAACAGCTAATGTAACAGAAAGAGGTTGCAAAACAAGTAAAGCTGGATAAAGAAAAAAAAAAAATCAATGGGGGTGTGGGGGGGGTCCCTTCTGCTGCAAATATATACCAGCTTGTATAATAGAGTTCTCTTCAGATGAAGCACTATTCATATTATGAATAGCCTTTTCAAGTAAATATGGCTCACTGGCATGAACATTGAGAATTGCTATGGCTGTCAGCATCTGTTCTTTTATGCTCAGAACAATTTTTACATCAAACATTAGAGGCCAAAAGAATTTTTAACTATGGTGTAGCACTACATTGTAATTTTCCTACTACAGTCAGTCTGGCAATGAAACTTTTTTCAATAAGAAAGTAAAGCAAGTAGGGTTGGTTGCATGAATCCAATGCGACAAAGCTCTTCCTTCACAGCACTGTTAGCACAGAAAGCATTCATTTTGTAGAATGACACACAGATTTTATGTAAATAAGGGGCAGTTCATTCAGAACAGATGTTTAATACTTAATGAAACTATTTTAATTTATCACCCTGAAAAATTATATTTTATTCTAAATAATTGCCTCGGTGTGATTGCCTTTTAAAATGCAGAAGTCTATAAGCAACATTTTGAAGAAAGAGCTCTCTTTGTATGTGCGTTTTAAACAAATGCATACATCATTTGTGCTTTGTTTCTAGCACAGTCTCTGCCAGTATCTGTATGAGCTTCACCAAGGAAGCATCACTGTAGTGTTTGGAAGCAGATTCTGGCCACCTCTGCTCCTCTGTAAAGACTTGCGGTGTCTGGTCGCAACAACCTATGCAGGAGGCACTTTTTGCAGCTGCAGCAAGCACAGTCCTGAGCAGTAAAGGTGCAGTATCTGCTTTGGTACAGTGACTGCCAGTGAGGAGGGGAACTGCCTACAGGGCAGATCCAGTGCTCCTCACACTTGGCTGGGGTGGGTGCCCAAATTAAGGGAGGCATTTTTCTCTCTCCCCAGTGGTGGGAGGCTGTGATCTGTTCTTTGTGTCCAGCTGGAGAGGCAGGTAAGATGCAAAGAGGCTGATGTGGCAGCAAGAGGATTTTCTCTACCCTGGGTAGCACTTGTGTCACTGCAGAGGATCTGCGCTGGTGCAGGGATCTGTGGTATGAGCCTCCCGCCTGCCGTTTTGGACTGGCATGGATTACTCCTGCCTTCAGCTTTGTCTCCAAATCTTAGATATTTCTAGTGTCTGTCGCCAAGGCATCCTAGCAACTGCGACAAAAATAAAGGTGGCTGAGTGCAAAGCTTTTGCTAGAAAGTGGAATAATTCAGAGAGGTTATAGAGCCTTGTTCACTGTAATGCTCTCTGCCAGCCAAAATTCCTGAAGTTCCAGTGAGACATGGGCACAGAGCTGCCGGCTGCTCTGGCAGAGAGGAACGATGTTGAAATAACCACACACAATGTGAGGGGAGCAGTCAATTTATAATGTTTTATTAACCAAACCCTATTTCTACAGCTGAATATTTAGTGGCATCAGTGGCAGTTCAAAACAACCAGTTTAAATGTTTCATTGATTTATTATGATTGTTATTATTGTTATTATTTAGACATCTATTTTAGCAGAGCAAGTAGATTTTCAGTCTTTCATAGCAGTTGCCTCATGCACTTTCCATTAAACCCAGTTTACTTGGTGGTAACTGTGTTATAATGGCACTTAGCCAGAAGAAGCAGCATTTGATCAGTCTGCCTCTAGCTGCTGTTGTACCGCATATACTTTCTGTTTTGAATGATGTTAATCCTTTATATTACACAATCCACTTAAAAAAAATAATTCTGGTGTTATGTAAGTGATAGGTAATGTGTCTTTAGTGTATTATCATGAGTGGGAATATTTAATCATGAATACTTATATCTGCATAACCATCAGTACAAATGAGAGAGTATAACATAAAAATAAGACCTGCCCAATATCATTAGGCAGTCAGTGGTACAGTCAGGACATGAGAGTCCTTTTCCAGACCATAAGCTTCATATAATTTCAGATCATCTTGCTGAATATTGCTGTGTGTTGCTGTTTCTCCCTCTTCATAAGCAGTGAGTTGTTTTCATCAGAGATCACATGTCTGCTGTGGGAGAGTTAGATGCCCAGAGATCTATTCAGCTTAAACAAACTATCCTTTATTTGTAGCAAATGCAGAATATAAACAAAACACAGAATATAAACAAAACAATCTATCAGACAATATTCCAAAGTCCTGATTTGAAGGTACATGCTCACGAACAGTTGACATTGCTTTTTCTTTCCCCCAAAAGTCTGTATTCAGTTAAAGAATTCTGACTCAAAAGGGAGATACAATTCACACAGCCAGGCAAGTTGTGCTGTTGGGCTAAGTTAGTGTCTTCTATAATCTAATTATGGTAAGTTGTTGGGAGACTAGTTGGAGGCCCTAGCAAAGCCTATCTGCAGATCCTACTTGGTGACAGTCTTTGAATGACCTTGTATTCCTGCTTGCAGGAGCTAAATTACCAAATTTTCTGGAAAATCTTGCCCAGGGTGCCATTCTTCTCCTGTTCCTCTCTTTTCTTTTCCCATCCCAGAGTAGTGTGAAGCCCCACCTGCCCCTGAGTTGCTCTTGTTGCAACTAGAGAGGAACAGGTCCAGCCCACAATCTCTCCCACTACTGGAAAACCTGCCTAATGTAGCAGTTGCAACCCACTAGGTCCTTCACAAGTCTGCAAACACAGCTCTGGAGAACTGAGCTCCTTATAGCCAGCCAGTTGCCAGGGTGTGCTTTGGAGACCAGAGAGATTCAGTGGATTTTGTTTGGAGTTAGAAGTTCCAATGCCTCCTGACAGCCCAGTCCTGGGAAAGTCTGTGCTCTGGTGATGACAAGGTCTCACAGGTTTTAAGATTTCTGTGCTATCAGGCTCTTACTGAGTTTGCTTTGGTCAATTTATTTTTTCTATCAATGTCTTCCCCCCATCTAGTAGACTAGCCTTTTTAAAATATATAATACTTTGTTCATCATAGCTTGAATAGCTGTCACTTCTAGAAAACATGTTCCTGTTGGAAGCAGCACAAGGTCTTTACATGCTCTGCCATGACAAAGCTGTCCCTGGTGGGGGGGTTCTGTCACTGAGAGAGCTGACAGTGTTCCACACCTTGGGATCATAATGTCAGGCTTAATGTGACTGTCTTTTGCTGATGTCGGTCTGTCATGTTTAATACGTGAAGGCCTCCTCTTTCCTGGAAGCCATTTGGCTTTTGGAATACAGGCCAAAGTGATGGATCCATTCTGCATTTGCCCTTGGCTCTGGATGAAGTGAGCTGTCAAATGTTCATCTTTGTTGATTTTGACCTGCAGCTGGGCATTGCTGTCAGCCTACAAAATGTACCATTAATATTGGCAGGTTGCCTTTCCGAATCACTGTATTTCCAGGGCAAACCGCTCTATTCTGGTTCATGGTTTCTCAGATCGGTGCACTGCCTTGCATTCTGGGACACTGAGTTGGGAGCAGCTCGCCAAGAATTTAGCTCTTCACAAAAAACATTAGGCTTGGATTATCCATGCTTGTCCTATAAATTGAAGCGGATTTTCCATCCAAGTGCAAGTCTCTTCTATGTCCAGGTGCCTTCTCAACCCTCCGTGGCTCTCGCACAAAGCATGTATTATGTTTGGAATGCCAATCAAAAAGAGCAAGCAGAAAAGCATTTTTTTCCCTGAGCTTTTGCATGAAGAGCCATACCTCATCTCCATCATAAAATGCCTGCTGCGTGCTCTTCTGGAACTGAACATTATGTTACCAGCACTGCAGGAATGGCCCCCCAGTTCCTTAGCTCAGTGGTTCAGATGCGCTGCAACTGCTGTAATGTTTGCTTAAAGGACTAAGATTAACTTCCCCCCAATTCCTGCATAGATCCTGGGGTTCTATTTAAACATTAGACAATTCTCAGTACTTCTGCTCTACCAGCACATTTCTGGATGTCATTAGCAGTCAGAGCTGTAGAGATAGCGATTATTTTTGTTTTCCATGCTTTCCTTGAACGCAGAGCTCCTTGCTTCTCCATTGCTCCTCCTGTGGTGGGTTGACCCAAGCTGGATGCCAGGTACCAACCAAAGCTGCTCTATCCCTCCCCCTCCTCAGTTGGGCAGGGGACAGAAAATATAACGAAAGGCTCACGGGTTGAGACAAGGACAGGGAGGGATTACTCGCCAATTATAGTCACAGGCAAAACGACTCAACCTGGGGAAATTAGTTTAATTTATTACCAATCAAAATCAGATTAGGATAATGAGAAATAAAACCAAGTCTTAAAACGACCTTCCTCCCACCCCTCCCTTCTTCCTGGGTTTAATTTTAATCCCTGTTTTCTCTACCTCCTCCCCACCAGTGGTGCAGGGGGACGGGGAATGGAGATTGCGGTCAATTCATCACGAACTTCTCCAGTGAGTCTTTCCCATGGGCTGCAGTTCTTCATGAACTGTTCCAGGTGGGTCCCCTGCGGGGTCACAAGTCCTGCGAGGAAACCTGCTCCAGCATGGCCTCCTCCCTCCACGGGTCCACAGGTCCTGCCGGGAGCCTGCTCCAGCAGCATCCCCCTGCTCTGATGTGGGGTTACTCGCAGGCTGCAGGTGGAGATCTGCTCCACCATTAACCCCCGTGGGCTGCAGGGCACAGCTGCCTCACCATGAGCTGCACCGCGGGCTGCAGGGGAACATCTGCTCTGAGCCTGGAGCACCTCCTCCCCCTCTTCCTTCACTGGCCTTGGTGCCTGCAGAGGTGTTTCTCTCACATGTTCTCATTTCCCTTTCTGGCTGCAATTGATCTCACAAAGGTTTTTTTCCCCTTTCTTAAATATGTTGTCACAGAGGTGCTACCATCATTGCTGATGGTCTTGTCCTTGGCCAGCAGCAGGTCTGTCTTGGAGCTGGTATTGGCTCTATCAGGCAGGGAGGAAGCTTCTAGCAGCCACCCCTGTAGCCCGCTGCTACCAAAACCTTGCCATGCAAACCCAATACATTCCACCCCTTGCCTCTGTGAATCACATATTTAAGAATTTCCATTAAAATCCACATTCATCACAATCTTCACGATTTTCACAAACTTCACTCACATCAACAAAAAAAAATTGTCCATATCAAAATCAAAATAACATCATCACAACACTGAACAAAAGGAGACAATTTACACATAATCCACCCCTTCACCACAATTACAACAGAAATTTCCCATGATCATTCCACTTTTCACTCTCTAGCTGTGTTCAGTCCATGTTTTGCCCATTAGCTCTCCCAATTACTATCCTTATCTTGAATTTCTCATGCCCCAATGCTGGGTGCCAAAAAAGGCTGTTGTGGGTTGACCCTGGTTAGATGCTAGGAGCCCACCAAGCCATGTTATTGTTCCCCTCCTCAACTGGACAGGGCAGGGAGAAAAGAAGATGAAGAAAACCTCATGGGTCAAGATAAATGCCGTTTAATAAAGCAAAAGCAAAGGCAGCATGCAGAAGCAAAGGAAAATAAAAGATTTATTCTCTGCTTTCCATCAACAGATGATGCCCAGCCACTTCCTGGGAAGCAGGGCTTCAGTACGTTTAGCGATTGCTCCAGAAGACAATCGTAATTACAAATGCCCCCCCCCCCCCCCCTTTCTCTTAGCTTTTACTGCTAAGCAGACATTATATAATATGGAATATCCCTTTGGTCAGTTTGGATCAATCTTGTCTTGAGGAGAAGTACTTACTACTTTTGTTAGTATATGATAGTAAGTGCTTGAACTTTCATAGCATCTTCTAACAAAAGTGGTTGGTTTTGATTAATTTGCTTTAGTTAAGATGTCAGGCAATCCTGGGAACTGAGCGATGAAATTGCATTTAACATTTCAACTGTTAAGGTAAACTTAAGTAAGCTTAATATTCTTTAATGTAGCTTTTTGATTGGGGGCCTTTTAGAACTGAAAGACTGGATTCAAAAGGCTGTATTCTTGCTTTTTTGGGAAAGATTTCTTATGTTGGAGGATTGTATCAGAGACCTGGCATACCTTTGAGCATCTGAGGAAAGAGTGTCTCTATCTGCCATGTTGTCATTCTGGGAGGCTAAGACAGACCATTAAGGACTTGCTTTGCAAAATTCCAAAATTTATCAGTTTTTTGGATGTTCCTAAGATTGTCTCTTAAATAAAAAGGCTGTGTAGGTTTTGAAGAACACAGCAACTAAATTGAAACTGTCCAAAAAGATTTGAACTGGACATAGAATTTCTTTGTGTTCAGGCTGTGCATGATATTAGCAGTTGAAGTCAGTGATGTTCCAGCTCCACTGTTATAGGTAGAATGGATAGTGAGATTTTGACTTAAAAACAGCTACTAGTTTTGTCTTTCAGACATAAACAACTATGGAGGTTTTATGGTTTTTGGAAAGCAGAAGTTAGAACCAGATGAAATGGGGGGCGGGGAAAATACCTAGTTCCCATTCTCTGAGAGTGCAGCCATACAGGTAATGCGGTTGGCATTGGATACAGGCTGGGAGGTGAACATGAGAGACTGGAGTCAGTTACACTTTAAATTTACCTCTTTATTACTTTCACAGAACTGACAAAGTTTTGGTCTTGGATTTTCAGCAGGACTGATAAAATTTATGAAAACTTGGAACAGGCAAATATTACTAGCTCATGTAACTAAATAAGATCTTTTTAACTGGAATTCATAATAAACATGAGAATGCATCTGGCTTCTAGCCAGTAAAAATGAAATAATTACTGCATTAAAGATAGAAGGTTTATCTTTTTATACTGCAGGTTCCCTCTCCAATTACATCTGCTTAACATAATTTAATAGATAACAAGTTATTATTTGCACACGATAACAGTTAAGATGTAGTAAGCATCTTTAATTATTAAAGCATTATTTAATATTTTTCCTTTCCAGAAAAGGCTCTTCTAAGCTTTTAGATCTCAGCGTGTTTTTGTTTAAACCACTTGTGGAATCCGTCCCACATCTGTTTTTCAGGATATTTAAAAAACTTTTACAAGCTGTACTAGAAACCCACTATGTATCTTTATAGCAAGTTCTCTTCTTTTGCCTGGGAGGCAGAGGGGACGACAGTGGTGCTCCCACTAGGTGGGACAACATCCTGTAGGGTTTTTAAGAATTAGCACACTCTTTTTTTTTTTTTTTTTCCAGGAGAAAGGGCAATTTTCCAAAAGCCTGTGGGAACCTGTTGAGAGCCAACCCAGCTGGAGCAGACTAGCCCAGGAGCTGCCTCTTACGGCTCCCCTTGGATTATTATCCCAGCAGGTGACACAAGAGCCTGTTCTTGGCAAATTTTGACTTCTGCCTTGCTGGGTGATGGGGTCAGCACCTGCAGAGCTGGGAGCTGGTGGGAACCCCTGTGATGTTCTGCCTGCATTCCGTCAGCTGGCTGACAGTGGGTAAGGTGGGAGAGGAGCTCCAGGATCAGCAGGGTGTGCAAGACTGCCGCTCAGAGACAAGATTTAAATGGTGTGGTAATCCAGGCTGTGTTTGCCTGGGAACATTTAATGCTGAAATACTTAAAAATATTAGGTTGAAAGTAGTAACAAATAAATGACCTTTACTTCTGCTTGTACACAGGATTTTTCTTACAATTCTGGAAGTGCTGTTGGAACAGCAACTCTGACTTTGGCCAGGTCTGTTAGTGACCTGAATGGAAGTCATGTGTACGTGCCTTTACCATTGAAGTTAACGATACGTGCAGGTGTTGTTGATGCTGGGTACCGTTCTGACTGGCACGGCACCAAACTTCCTTGTAGACATTTATCATAATGAAGTAGAAATGTGGTTCAGGTTTTCAGGTACCCTCCAGTCCTAGAAGCCACAATGTAATGGATGTGGACAGCCTACCAACTAGCATGTGTTGCAGGAAGATTCAGACCTGTGAGGTCTGTGTGATCTTTCCTTTCTCTGTATTTCTCCTTTTCTGAATATTTCCTTTTCCTTCAGAAGTCTCCGCTGACTGTCAACAGGTATATGAAGGGTTTTGTTGTTTTTTTTTCTCCAAGGCATGTTATGATACAACAATCTAAAGTCTTACGCAGATAACACTGTGATTGGTCTTGAAGGTTGTATGGACCCACCTTGTCACCAAGCAATGCTTGCCCAGTTTCTTGCCCTTAAACTGAATTTTAATGTTGCTTAGATGTCAGATGCTGATTCTTCTAAGAGTTTCTATTTCAAAACAAACCACCCATAATTCAGAGTACTCTGTCAGTACATCTAGGAATAAATCTGCCTTTTTTTTTTTTTTCCAAGCCAGTAACAATATTTTTGTTTTCTGCTTTTTAAAACTCTAATTAAATGTTTAATTTAACAGCCATTTATTCATGCTTATTCTAGTTTATTCTCTAACTTTCCTGAATGTTATATGGACATTGCAGCTCTCTTTAGATCACCATGTGAAGGACAGAAGGCTGATATAAACAGGGAATTATTAAAAGCAATCTCCCACTTAGAAAAATGAATAATACAGATAATTCTCTTACACTGGTGCCTCAAAAACATTACTTCTAAAGAGTACAGTTTAACTGATCTTGTTAACATAATGCTTCAAACAGTCCACCATCTACAGGAAAAAACTAAAATGAAGCAGTATGTGATGCCCCATGGCACAACAGCCCTGATCACTTGCACTTCTGTTTCATAATGATTCTCAACTAGATTTTTGTTGCTTCATCTTGGTAAAGAACTAATTGGAACCAAATCGGCTTCAATCTTGTTTTGCCGTTTTAATTTGCAAATAAAATGAAGAGTAAGGAAAATGGATTTGAAGGTGACAGTATTTAAAAATTACTTAAATCTCTTCCTTAAAGTAGTTCTCAACTCTTCAGGGGCTGAAGTTTTTTGGGTGGGAGGATGATGGTTATTAACTTTCCAAAAACGAAATTATTTTGAAAAATATTCTTACAAGTGTAATACGTCTCAAATGATTAGCTCCTTTAAAATACTAATGATCTTCAGTTATGAAAAATTGTAGCAGTAGATGGAAGAAAATTAGAAATTGAGATTTAAATGAAAACCATGAAACTGTGGATAGAATACTGTGCAATGCTGTAAAAAGAAAAATTATACTATTTTAAATCAAGCACTAATTTAAATACATGTTAATTTTCCTGCTACTGTGTGATTTCAGGGTAACATTATCTGTATATTTGTCCTAATGTGGCTGGATCATTACTAAAGGTCTCTCCTATTTTAGAATTCTGGGAGCGTAATGTTTGTTTTGGGAATAATCACATGTGTGCACAGCTCCCCCTTCCTTCTCCCCTTTAAATTGCTTGTACGTGATCTAAATAAAATTGAGGTTTCACAAAGATTTTTTTTTTTTTCATTTCAAAGAGGGGAAGAGGTATTATTTTTATTTTCCTCTGACAGGGAATATCTAGATATCAAAGAGAGCGAAGCATTTGAGCCTTTTTAAATTATTCAGGATTGCCATATATTTTACATGAGAAGATATTCTTGTATATCTTGATTAAGCATAGGAAACTGGTCTAATATAGTATGCATTAATATGTAGAACTTCAGATCCTAAGAAAGGAATGTCGTGTTTACTTATAAGAAGGAGTTATTGAGGGAAGAAAAACTGGAAACCGTTAATTTGCGTGATTACAGGCTGAATTTTGTAGTACCATAAACATCACCTAAGATATGTGAAGACAGCTACCTGAAGAGAAATACGATGCTGCTAAAATGTAAAACTAGCCAGAAAAAATAACTGTTGGCTATTTTAATTAACAAGTTTACGGAAATATCTGTCTAACTCAGTTTCAAATTTTTCCCTTAAGACAAACAGCTTGAGCCAGGCTTTAGCTGGCTTATTGGGGAAAATTCATTTGGTTTTAATCTTTAGCAATGAAATAAAAATTACAATACATGTTTAATCCTCGTGCATGAAAGTCCTAAATAAAAATATTTAAAACATGATAACAGACAATTAGTATAATTAACAGCTTTATGTGTTTGCTGATGACATACAGATATTCCACATTTTTATACTTGCTAGGAAACAGTAGGCATATTCATTACGAGACACTCCACCAATGCCTATGGACCCATGGCGCTATGTTAAATTCATGTCTGGAATTTTTGACCTACAACAGGAACTAGAGATCTTTATTTAAAGAAAAAATATTGTGAGGAAAAGTCAGGTTACTCCTCAAAACTCAGCATTCATTTTTTTTTCCTTGAGGGAAATTATTATTCAGTAGTTCTTTGATTCATAAAGACCTGATATTTATTTTTCTCTTCTCTGAAAAACTCACTGATCTCTTCCTTTAGAAACTGGCAGTGTCAAAAGAAGCTGTTTCACATCATACTTCTGCCATAGATGTGAAATCCTGTGGCCACAAGTTTTAGCCTCTCCACCTCCTCCAGAGCATAGCTGACATATCATTATCTGTGAGGCTTACTAAATCTGACTGTTATTACCACGCATCGTGGGTACATTCTTAATGTCTATCTTCAGAATAAAACAGAATAAAATAGATGGCATCCCACTGTGGTGAAAAAAGAAGGGTTTCATTATGAATCATTCTCAAATCACCAAGTTAAACTTAGCATCTTTGGATTTCACCGATGTCAGAAATCTAATCCTGCCAGTAGTGGAAAATAGAATTGATTTACATCTAGAAATATTCAGAGTAACCTTATTTACAACACAATCACACTTGTATATATATACTTCAAAATGCTTATATACATATAAGCAGCTGCTACCTTATTTCTAGTACAAACAGTAAAATAAATGATCTTTAAATAGCCTATATATTTGGCCAATAAACCACAACTGACTGAGGAAAGCACAGGTTTCTGTCTTCATCTGTTTATTGCAATACCACAAAAATAATTTTGTGGTAGCTTGGCTGCCTGACTTTGTTACCTTGCATTGAAGCACAGGGTAAAGTCTCTGGAAATGGTGGCACTGCATGTGAAACCATTGCTCACATAACCTTTTTTGATATCTGAGTCAGAGCATTTTCTCTATAAATAAAGCCAAATTAAATGACCTGAAACAACTGCAAGCATTACTCTTTAGCAGAGTGTTTCTTGCTTTCATAGACTGTGATGCTTTGGTGGTGTGTGGGTGTCTGTGTGTACATTTTAAATGAAACATATTACCAGAAGGGTGGTATGCTATTGTCCAGTTCAGGAAACCAGACATTTACGCATTGCTGAGATTCAATGAGATATTATATTACACCAGGAAAAGATTTTTCTTAGTGTTTTGCAAAAATAAAAAATGTGTATTCCTTTCACTGTACCTTCAGGTGAATAATTCTCCATCTCCTGCTATGCAAACACCAGTAAGAAAACATGCTGCTTGACAGTGTTTGTTTCTGTCCACCTTGAATATTTCTTCACAGATTGCAATGTTGATTTTATTGTTTCTGTAGAAAGGAAAAAAATCTCTCACCCAACCAACACAGTTACAGCCAGTACAAAATCTGTGCATAGTCCATAAATGCAAAATTTTCTCACTAGGATATGTTGGATGAAATCCTGGCTTCATATAAATTAGTGGGAGTTGTGCCACTTCCTTCAGTTGGACCAGGATTTTTCTCAGCATGTGCCATTTAAAGAATACTGAAAAATTCTGAGCGATTTTGGTGGACCAGATGGCTGTGTTTCAATCTCTGATGGTACAAAAGTAATTCATTTAACTTTTTGGCACAAGGCCTGCATCTTTTCAAACTGGGGAATAATGTTTGGAGTTAAAGCTTGAACTGTTATAATAAAATGGGAAAAGTGGACTAATGTAGTAACATAATGATGTTAAATTGGAAACTATTACCCCCTTCAGAAAACAGTGGTAGTTCAAAGTGACAGTCAGGTTTTCCTCCCCCAGCACCATGTTACTTGCAGTTGACAGAAAAATCAAGTCAGAAGATTGTTTTATGGGGTAACTGATAGAGAATTTCCAGTGCCTGTTTTTTATAAAATAAAAATGACGTGGATTGCAAAATGATGCCAGTTGTTTGACTGCAGTGGGTTTAGAAAGTAATGTTTGGTACTGAAACAACACATAAGGGCTTATGATCAGTATGGAGTAATGCTCAGCACGCACCTAAAGCCTCTTTAATGCATGTGACAGCTTTTAATTAATTTGTCTTTTCAGCATTTTTTAAAAATTTTATTACCCCAGATGAACTAGTGTCTAATCTAATAAAATGCACAAGGGCTGTTGATTTGAAGTGTAATCATCTTGTAAAAATAAGACACATGTCCAATACTTGTATCAGATTCCTTGCCAAGTGCCAGAAATGTAACCTTAAGAAATTACTATGGGGCTGTTGTTGAATCTCTTTTCCCCACAGGAAAAAAAAATAATGTAATTAATTAAGTTTAATTAAATTTAATATTAAAAAAGTATTATGTAATACTGGATCGCTGGGTGAGTTGCAGAGTTGATTTCCAGACGCCCAGGGAAAGCAGAGCCTCTTCTCTCCTTGATAGAGATGTCCTATTGAGAGCGCCGGGATGGAGAAGTCAGTTTCTCTTCAGATACTTGTTTCAATAAACTGCTTAAAAGGAAGATGGGTAGTTTCTTCCCAAAAGTCCACAGAGGACTGCAGTAGAAGTCTTCCCATTTATATTAGATTTCGTACCTTTGATGTTGTTTTGTTAAAATTGATGTAGAAATGTACTTTCTTTGCACAAGAATCGACAAGCTTAAAAACAATGTAAAATGTTCCCTGTACTCTGGTCAGTATGTAAAAGTCACATAGAAACTGAGCCGATAGTGATGTACATCACTTAATTGGGGCATGCTTAATAAGAAAATCTGTTTAATTGGGCTTTCTTCCAGTGAAACTGTTTAGGCTGAGACTGAATGGAAATGACTGCTGCTTAAATGGAACATTATGAACAAAAAAAATCATCTAAATGGGTGTGCATTTGTCTAGGGACATTGTGTAGCAATAATTAACTGGGTATTTAAATAGATACAAAATGCAGGGCTCTTTTTCTTAAATACAGAAATAGACAAATAAAGATTATACCTTTCTGTAGCTCTGTCCTTAAAATTCCTGGGCTTATATAAAAGGTGTCATAAATCAATCATGGCCAGCAACTAAATAAATCCTAAACATTCTCCATTTCCCCTCTGCTTTCTTGGCCAGCGTTCATTTGCTTGCAAGGCTACACCCACAGATGGGTTTAGGCAAGCGGCAATCATTTCGTCTCTCTAAATGTGATGCTTTGATCCTGGTTACTATGTCTTAAACTGCCTTCGAGCTTTCACCCAGTTCTGCTCTGGTGGGAGCTCTGCAATTCATTTCAGTACCAACAAATCTAAAACAATAAATAGGCAGAGGAACAAATATCTCTTTGACTCTTGTGCTGGGCTTCTGTTCAGATCTGACACTTGTTTCAAATCTGACACTTTGAATTTACATAAATCTGTCTCCTGAGATGCATTTTATAAATGTATCTATCTTGGTGACAGGTTCCTTTACAGCTTCTCTTGATAGTTGTTCTAAACTGTGCTGTATTCCCTGTGTTCAGCACTGAGCCTCTTTAGTGGATTATGATTTTCCCCAAAGCACTGATCTCTCTGAGCAGCAAAATAGATCTGCATATTTTATTTGGGAACTAATTCTGTGAGCCTCATCCTCATTTTAGGACACAGGATTTTGCTGCCTTTTTTATCCTTAATGTTCTACTTCATTCTCATCAAATGTGCTATGGACTTCCAGGAGAGAAGGGGCTCTCTATATGTCAGCTGGCATGAGAGGTTTCTTTAGGCAGGCAAACAAAGCATGGTCTGTGCAGTAGCAGACTTGGGAAGCATAGCACAGAGGTTCAGTGAAAGAGAAGCTGGGCAGCAAACAGTGACGTGAGTGTTGGTATTGCCCAGAACGTTGTTCAACTCTGCCATGCTGAAAAATGCCATCTGGATCCATGATGCCCTTTGAGGTCTGACTGCAGTACTGTTGAGAATAAAGACTAGATGGCTTTCCTTGAAGGAAAGATTGATTTGTTGTATAGAATTTTAGTGTGACTTTTGCCTTTAATATTATCCTTCAAATAACCCAGACTTTCTTGGTTTATAGAAAGAAAGAAGCGGTGTTAGAAAGGTTTGGATGCTACTATTTGTCGATATAAATCTCACAGCATGTTTTGGGTGCCTACAACAATGCCCAGAGACAACCTGCAGCTCTTTGCTACTGATCCCACAGGAAGAAAAGAATGCATGGACTGGGTCTGTGCACGAAGTGGAGAGAAGCAGGCTCGAGGATTGAATGCCCTTTTCCTCTTCTGCTATTGAAAAGCCAAATTAACTTCTCTTTGCACTTCCAGGAACATGAGGCTCTTGGAGGGAGTGGGAAGCAATGAGGAGGAGGACAGAGACTGCCATGTGTGCCTACTTCCAGGGCTGTGGCCTTTCCAAGTCCTCCCCTTTGGAGCTGGCTCCACTGGGTAGCATCATGTGGCAAAGGCAGAATAGAAGAAGTTGTGCAGGATTGTGTGTTTTCCTTGGGCTGCCTTGAGAACCAGATTTTTACATATGTTTTGATGTGAGAAATTTACTGTCCCCTTAAATGTTACTGTTTAGACAGGGTGTCTTTCTAAATGTTTCATGGTTCAAAAGGAAATAGTTGAAATTGGTAAATTAAGGACCTGGGAAAAGATGCTCTGGCCCTTCACCCAGAGAAAAGGAAGATGGTAACATCTGCTCCGAAGCAGGAATAGAGGTTGGCCTTTATGCACCAGTGTCTTTGACAATAGTGGAGAACTGACCAAGCTGAGAATTTTAAGAAGAAGCAGTTATCTGTGTTGTTAAAAAGTGGAAAATGATGTCATTGTGTTTTGCCTTATTTTTAATTATAAACTAATGGTATTAAAACTCCTTGCCCCTTAGCTCTACAGACACAGGTTTATCCCATGCACGGAGGCACAGTAGTTCAAAATGCTGTGGAGACTGCAGAAAGTTATGCTGAGTCTGGAGAGATCCCAGAGGGAGCAGGCAGGGCCTTTGCTCTTCATTTACAGTTGTACTTAACTTACTTCTGTGGTAGCTGTTGCAGTGAGAGAAACACGGTTAATATGAGAATGGATGTTAATACCAGGAGTCTCAGAGTCTAATACAATAATATAAAAAGTCTGTTAAGAAATCTAAGCTGCAGATATATTACCAATTGTACTCTCTTAAAATCTGCATACCAAACAAAATCTCCCTTCCAAAAAAAGAAGAAAGATGAAGAGGACATGGCACAACAGTTTGGCTTTCTAACAACAGTTGACATCATTGTTTATTTGCTTATGTTTTATATTTCCAAGTCTTCTTTTCTAACCATAAGAAACATAAAGAGCTGCTTCACTCTGGATGTGAAAAACTGTTGTTTTCTGCTCCTGAGCAGAACTTCTTTCAAACGAACTGGAGACAGAAATCCTCCAAAACAGAGAACAATCCATATTATTCTTGACTGAAGCACAGGGACCTCAGTGACATTGAAGGGTGGAGATCTATGGAGTCAGGAAACAAGAACTGGTTTGTGCCCATCAACAAATTTCTGTAAAGAAAACTGTTAGTCAGTAACATAAAATTAGAATCTGGTTTCTTTTGGATGGTCTGGAATCTCTAAATATATCTGTTTGTTTTTTTAGGATAGTGTAGCTGTCAGAGAGTTGTATTTTCCCACTGCAAACAAATGTGGGTGTATGTGAATATGTAATGCAATTAATTACCCACAGTGGATGACATTTCTTTCCTTTACGGTGCTGAAATAGAAGTCAATTATCACTCTAAAATAGCTTGACTTTCTAGTCTTCAAATAGATAAGAATGTAGAATTTGTGTGTGATGGCTATACTCTGTGAAATTCTTTCCCCTGCATGCATTTGCTCTCTTTCATGTTATTACAGCAAATAACAAAATGTTACAGGGAATGACATACTGGCTTGATACAGAGCCCCAGGAGATGGGAAGAGACTCCCTTTGCCTGAGTAGGTTCTGCAGGAGGAGCTAAGAATCCTGTTGGGTAGCCTAGTTTGTAACAATAACAGAAAAACTGTCTGAGTAAGTTACTTTGAGGCTCAAAACAAGTGTCAGAGCAAGATTAAGCCTTAAACATTCTACAGTGCAGTGAGTAAATAAGTGCAGAATATTAATTGGTTTAGTGTTAGACAGTTAATGGTAAAAGTACAGAGGCAGAGTGGCCAACTCCAGAAGGGTTTCTCTTGCTGCTCAGGAAGGCATTTGGCTGCTGTGTACAGAGAAGTTTCAGCTTTTTGCCTCACTATAGCACTGACATTGAGAGTTGCAACTTTGTCAGTCTTGGAGTGTTTGCCAAGGAAATGGCGTGTCTTTATTCAATATAGTTGGGATTACTGGTGGTTCCTTTAGGAGGCTGCTCAAATTCCAGCTTCTGCTAAAGAATTTCTGTACTAATATTTTCTTGTTGATTTATTGGTTTGGTTTGATTTTTTTTCAGTTCTTGTATGTTTTCAATACACAACTTGGATGGTACTATGTAGGACTAATTTGGGTTTCAATTTTTGTGGCATTTTGACTCCCTTAGCCTTTGAGTTGTAGTCCACTCCTGTGATGGGCAATTATGCCATGCATTGCTTTCATGGATTTATCATATTCTGTCTTTAAAACTGGCCACAAGTGTTTTGCTTCCAGATACTGTGGGTTTTTTCCAGGTTCTTATAGTTTTGTATGTTGGTGAGGGGTAAGTTTTGTGTGTTTTTTCCCATGACCAGTGCATACATACTGTTCTCATTCAAGCTGCCCATTACCTTAAATTAACTTTTCTCTTATGTCATTTGCTTCTCTGATGTATTTCTAGAGAACCTCCCCTCCCTTCCTGTTTTGCTTTAGTTTTTACTGCACTACAGAATCTGGGGTTTCTGTGCTGTTGTCCCACTGTGTGGTGCAGAACAGACACATACACAAAGATTTTGGCTGGCACGGAGTTATCCCGCTCCAGAATCCAAAGCAGCAGTTCTGTGCCTCAGCTGACAAGCCTTCCCTAAAGCATATGGTCACGCTCATGTAACTCCACTTCTTTTAGGATGTGAGATGGTGTCTCACACAGCAGCAGCATGACGATGTGTTCTCCTAAAAATAATCAGACTGCTAGGGGTAGGTTTGCTTCGTTTCTTGCTACATCACCTTTTAAATGCTTAGATACATTGTAGTTAGTAATCTGTACTTGCAAGTGAAGGATTAGCGGTGTGGCCAGATTGGAGTTTCATAACTGTCTGTGGGCTGCTGCTAACCTGGATGATGCACTAAGTGGCACTTAGAGCTGGGAGCACACACCAGTTAAAGATCATGTATAGGCAAGTGGCACCAAAATTGGCAGACCAAATCCTGTATGTTCTCACTACTCATGACAGTGTATATATGCAGAACATCTTTAGCTACCATAAAATCACTCTGTTCTCTTCCAAAGCAGAGGCTTGTGCTGCTTGTGTGCTGCCACCCACTCAGCTAGGAATCTGTTGCTCTGGCATTTGTTTTTTCTTTCATTCTCTTTTAAAATATAGTGTCTGCCACTTGTGAAGGTGCCCTGTCAATGGCTGTTTCAACACAGATTAGCAAATGAAACTCTCTCAGCTAGTGGAGGCCCATTTAAGAGAGAGGTGAAGTTTGATCCAAGGTTTTAGTTCATCCCCAGTTTCCAGATCACAGACTTTAATTTTTCTAATCAACAAATCCCAGACTCTCAAGGCTCCCCCAGCTTGGGGGGCTCAGCCTATGCTTGTAATAGATGTAGCTGAATCGCTGAAAATTTCCTGGAGTTCATTCATTTAGCCAATAGAAATACTTAAGATATTCTATCCTCACACTAGTTGGAATCTCAAGATTAAATGAAAATACATTATTGTTTTAAAGGGTTGTTCATTGTACCAGTCATGGGTTCAGCTTTGTCTGCTCAAAGACTTAACATACATGACAGGGAATGTGCAAAATCTAAGAGGCCAAAGTACAATGGAATTGGATGCATGAAAAACAAATAGACCTCTTGCGTAGTCATCTCTCTGCTTGAAAAATTACTTTTTTTTTCCCTGAATTTTCAGGTAGGGTTCCTCTGTTGCTGTTTTCCCAACTGTGGTATAGCAAGCCCTTGAACCTCAAAAGGCTTGGGGTAGCCCAGAAAAGACTGACACGTTTTTTCTCAACAACGTACTAGATTGCTTTATGTAGAAAACCACAGATCTGTTACATCAGAGTTACATGCTGTTATGTGAAGAAATCCTATTGAAATTTTTTTAAAGAATTTTAGAAAATGATAGAGCTGCTATAGAGTATTTTAAGGTACAGTCATTGAAGGCTAAATATGTCCTTGTGTCCAGCACACTGTGATGAGGCATGTAATCAGGACAGTTTGGGGCACTGAGCTTTTCAAATTGTTTGTGCAGGGGGAAATTGATAATACTATCAAAGAACAGCTGTTTCGCTGAAAAGTCTGAAGTGCTGACACAGACATAAAAAGGCTCTGTGGTTCATTGGCTTGTGAGCAAAGCAACCCAGTATTGGTAAACACACTTTACATTCCTTTACGTGCTGTTGACAACTTACTTTGGCGACAGATACCATCAGAAGGCTATTGCTGAGACACCACCGTTGGGGAGCACTGTTCAGTCTTAAAAAGGAAGATATTAAGAAGTGACTCAGGATGAAGATATTTGCTAGGTGTTGGTATAGAAGCAGTATAATGTATAAAAAAAATTATGTCACCTAAGATGTATTATTCTTAGTGTTGACTGGAGGTGGTGTGCTAGTTTTCAAATCTATTGAGTCAACCAAATTAGTGGTTTGCCAAAAATCAAAAATTCTGATCATCATTCTAAGATGTAGAGATCTGTGTGTAAAGTTGCTTTTGATATCTTTCGGGCAGGTGTTTAAAAACTTTTCAGTATTCTGAAAAGACCTTCCCATTTTGAGATCTTATTTTCCTAATCTTCAAATTACCTGTTTTCTGGTTGCTAGCCACTGGGGTAGTTAAGAGTTCTCTTTGAGAGTAACAGATCTTTTGCATTTATTTTCCTAATATCAAACTATATGTAGGTGGTTGGAAAATACTGGGTGGAACTATTGGGAAATATGGTTTTTGTCCCTCTCTCCCTCCAAAATTTATGGCAACACTACAGCGAGGCAAGGCTTTAGCTGTACAGTTTTACAGCCTAGAGAAATAGATGTTATTCTTTTTTCTTAGAACTGGCAAACTTTGTAGCATAATGTAATCCAAAATGCAGCACCTAGATGAAAACTACTGTTTTCTCTTTTATGCACTGTAATGGAGCCTGTAATGATACCTGTTCTGGTTTTATTTGTATGGTTGTCTGGTAGAATTGCTGCTTGCTGACTCATATGAGGGATTTGATTTCACCTAGGAGGACATCCTGAATCTTCAATGAGAGTTAATATGCAGAAGAAAATGTAGATGCCTCTAGAAATGTTTATTGCTGAAATGTCTAGGCTTTCTTTCACAAAACAATTATGTCTATTTATAGCACTGAAGGCATTGAAGGTGACATTCTAGTACCCTTTTAATATTTAATGTTAAAAGGTCAAAGGTTTGTTGGTCTAATTCTGTCTTGATAACAGATCCTTGAGACACCAGAGGGTGTCTGGAGCATTAAGAGAGGAAAAATAGCAGGTTGAAGTCTATACTTGTCAGAAGTCCAGCAACTTTACTGCAAGGTAGCTCAGCATCTAGTGGAAGCCAGTATCTAGCTTGTAATTAAGTTGTAATTAGGTTTGAATGGTTATTTGTGGTATTTTAGATATTATTTAGATATTTTAGATGTTTAGATAAGCTCACCTGAGACAAACCTCAAGGAAGTTTTGGGACAGTGCCTAAGTTCCCCTAATACTTAACTGAATATTGGGAACTAAAGACTTTTATCCCAGTTCTTTGCTTTTTGCACTACTGTGACTACTGTCCTGCCTTCCTGCCTCTGCCACGATGCACGCCCTGGTCCTCTCCGGTTCTTGGTGCCCTGCCATTACCACTCAGCATCTCATACTAGCAGTGTTATAATCAGAGTGATGAACCTCTCATCCAGCAGAGCCACTCAGAGGTGTGTAAGGTTAGTCTCTGTTCTCACAGACAACTTTCCAGGTGATCTCATCACCTTTTAAACAGCCTTTTGCAGCAGTTGCCAGTGTCACAACTTGGGGCTTGGGGACAATTCTTGGCCATGACCCTCTTAGGAAAAGCATGCATGTGCCTTGTAGTGTCATGACATTTCTTTAGCCCTCTACTAGGCTCCACAGAAGCTGAAGGCAGCTGGATGCTCCCTACATCTGACACAGCACACGAGTCAGCTCAGCACAAAGCTGTTTCTGTGTCACATTTTCTGCAGTGTTATTTCAGAGAGATAGGAGGACAATTTATCATTTGTAGGAAGAACTGACTTTCTCATTAGACTAAGTTTTAGAGGAACTACAAATACTACTCTAACCCTTTAGCTGGTATCTTTTCCACTTCCGTAATTTCAATTATAGGACACAGTAATTTGACAAGTATTTGACACACAATTTAGAAATGGTTTTAAACGTACCAGCCACTAAGGACTCTCTCTATCTGATCTAGCTCAACCCAAATCCTTTTGGGGAGCGACACAACCCACAGTGCACCACAGTGAGAAGGGCAGACTGGAAGCTGTTGTGAAAGCAGATGGTTCAGTGGCCCACATCTGATTTGTAAGCATGCAGCTCATGTGAGCATTAAGTATTTATTGCACTCAGGAGCTATTCTTGTTTAAATACCCTTACATATTGTCTTTAAGTGCCGCAGTTCCTATTATGTTTCTAGTAATGAAGATGAATGTGCTTGTGCTAAATCCTTACCATTGTGAGTGCATAAGGGATTTCTGCTTGGAGAGCTGTTGCCAGTCACCACTATCATGATAGCTAAACTTAATTCTGGATGAGGTGACAGAAGTAGCTGGCTACTGGCCTAAATAAGGAACATTGATAATATCTCCTGCCTGCCACCGTGAGCTTGTAACCTCTGGAGCTGAAGGCAGTGGAAATATTTGCTATGAAAAATTTAATTACTCTTACTTAGAACTCAAAATAAGTCAAACTTAAAGCATTTAGGAAAATAGTTGAGTGGTATTTTAGTAACAGTAAGATTTTGCTCAGAAAGCAGAGAAAGGTTCCTATAATAAGGGCAGATACAGAAATTTTTACCTCTAGTGTCCTCTTCCTTCCCCTTGACCTTCCCTCTGCACCAGTCTCCAGGGGTCTTGTAAACTGAAATATAGATCTAAATTGGAGGTTTTTTCAAAAAAAGCATACAAAATAAAAGCCTGTCCTAACGTTAGCTCTTCTTCATTTCAAAATCAAGAGGGCTCACTGCAGAACTTGGTCAATACAACCAAACCATGTCTGAACATTTAGGTACAAATCTCAAACAGGTTTCTTTTAATCCTGGAAGACTGGAGTATTCTAGCTGTTGCTGTCCTGACAGGTATGCAGTTAATTTTGCAAACTGTCATGACAAGAAAGTTTCATACAACTTTGCTTGCCCTGGTTGACATTTTCCATCCAGCCTGTTCAGTCCTGAGGATTATTGTCAAATGTTTCAGAAGAAATTGACTTCTTACCTTTGAGGAATTAAATCTGGGAAGCAGGGAGGAGGTTTCTTCTTTTTTTTTAAATGCATCTTTTTTAATATTTTTTTTTTAAATTTAATAATTTATGCTGAAAAACTGGAAACCTTAATGCTCTGGAGTCAGGATTTCAAATGTGGTAAGATGCCTGATGTGGTGTTGTGCCTCTTTCTACTGCCCTCAGAAAAAAAATAGCAAGAGGCTCATTCCCTTTCCAAATTTGGAGATAACAGTTTGTGCACATTAAGTTAGGACTTACTAGATAGTGCTTGTGATATTTGCCAGAGAGAACATCCACAGTTACTTCTTCAGCCTCTCATGATGTGTGAGTGGAGCTGTGCATGGGCTACATTGGAGCAGAGAGACCTCAGCAGAGCTTTCTCCCAATATTGCTTTATTCTCTGGCCTTCAAATGTGCTTCCTACACCTCCCAGACTACCCTTTTCTTTTTCAGACTGTAGTCACTATACAAAATATTTTTAATGGTGTTAAAAAGTTATTCTCATGTTAACTGTTCAAGTTTGGTTGGTTGGTTGGATTTTTTGTGTTGTTTGTTGTTTTTGTTTTGTTTTGTTGGTTTTTTTTGTGTGGGTTTTTTTTTTGTTTTTTTTTTTTTTTTTTTTTTGTGAGGACAGCTCTGCAGGCAAGCAAACACAGAATGAATGAATTTGGAAAACTGAGTAATCCTCTCCAGAGTACATTCTGATACATGAGTGCCACACTGAATAATGAGGAGAAAATGAAAACTTCTAAAACAAGTACTCTTGAAGTTAGAGCACTACCTTAGGTTGCTAGAGTATTTACGGTGTGATGTAGCTTTGGACAGTGCTGTTCCTGCACAGGGGTTTTGACTGCCTATATGTAAAGCTCCTTTCTGTCCTTTTCAGACACCAAACTCACCTGCTCACGTGCACATCCTTGTCATGTTCCCTAAGCTGTGTCCATGGAATGGCTCATTTCTTTGCCTCACTCATCTGCTAAGAAATAAACACAAACAACAACGTCTCTCTAAATAGGGGTTGTTTAATTTGCCTTGTAAGCACTATGATAACTGGTTTGGAGGCAAGGCAGTAAAGCATTTTTTAAAATGAGTCTTGTTTTTTTCTCTGGGCTCCATCCTACCCAGTGGTTTGTTGCCATCTCTGTGCTGGAGGTTTCCTGCCTGTTTGGTCATACTCGAGTGGAGAGGAGGCATCAAGTCTGCCAGGGTCAAAGTGAGCAGCTGGTGAGGGGGAAGAGAATGTACCCACTGAAGGAAAGAATAGAAAATTAAACAATTAACCATTTGTCAGAATAGGTAATAATTGACCTATATTCTAACAACCTAGATTAAGGAGTTGCAGTTGCTCTTGTATTACTAGCCTTGTTCAAAGTTATTTCATTGCACTCTAAAAGGCATCTATAGTACATATTTTAACAAGATAAAATAAAAAATTTCTCACAAGACTAGCCTTAGCAAGGAGAAGTAATTTCCTTGTAGCTTGATGACATTTGAGACTTGTTCAGCATTTCATGGATTTATAATTCTAAATCCTACTTGCCTGTAGGATCCAACGAGCTGCTTCCGAATTAAACTCCTCTGTGAAGCTACAGTAATTTGGCAAGAAGGAATCCATCACAGCCTGTTATTGTTGAATAGAGGTGATAACACCTCCTTTGCAGTTTCACACATTCCTTTTGTTTTCGTGCTGAACTTTCCAAAATTAGGCAGCTAATTCTGACAAGGAGAAGAAGCTTTTCTGGCACAGGGAACTCGACCTAAAATAATCTGCAGCTAATTTCTTTGGAAAGATGCAGTTTATATTTGGAGAGTACTTGACTGCTTCCTTAATGCATTTGATTGCTGTAATCCCTTGGGACATGTCTCCAGGGGCAATAAAGCTTTCTAATGCACTTCTTCAAAGTTCTGTCTCCATTCATAACTTCGTTCCAAGAGGAGATACTCTGTAAAACCAGGAGGACACAATTTATAAATTAAAGATGCCTAAGGGAGTAACTTTTTCAGTTGAATGGTGCAGCTGTATACCTTGCATATGTGGACATTTTCATAGAGTCATAGAATGATTTGGTTTGGAAGGGGCTTTAAAGATCATCTAGTTCCAACCCCCTGCCATGGGCAGGGACACCTTCCACTAGACCAGGTTGCTCAAAGCCCCGTCCAACCTGGCCTTGAACACTGCCAGGGAGGGGACAGCCACAGCTTCTCTGGGCAACCTGTGCCAGTGTCTCACCACCCTCATAGTAAATAAAATTTTGAATGCTTTCTCCTTTATATCAATTTCAGAAAGCACATGAGGGATTTATTTACGGTTTTTTAACCAGCAAAAGACTAAAACTGAGCACTCACGATATTAAGGCATAAATGTATGCTTTCACATATCACCTCCAGATCTACTGCAGTGGACTTGCTCAAGCCAGCCATTGACTAACTCTGTGAGTACATTAACACCAGTGCCTGCATTTTTGCTTTTCTTCCTCTTTTCTTTTGATTCAGGTCAAGTTATTAGTGAAAACTCTTATAAAGTTTTGTAACTTGCATATAGATCCTGTGCATATCAGAGAGGATTATTTGGTCCCAACAATTAGCAAACAAGACTGAAGGTCTAGCCATTGAATCCTGACTCTCAGTGCTGCAGGGCAGAGGTTGGGTTTTGCCACCTGAAATATGTCTGTCCCTAAAACTCATTTAATTTTACTGTTTTTCTTCATATCAGCAGTCTTAACAAGCTCCAGGTTCAACATACGTTTGTTGGGTTTCACCTGCGTATTATATGAATAAATCCCCGTGTTCACAGGTATACTTAAATCATGCAGGGTCACTCTCTGTGAGCAAATTAACACCTTAATCAAGGACTAAAGATTAATTTAGGGCAGTGTGGTCATTCAGTGATGATTGGCTTTGACTAAAAGGAAGTGCTTGACCTCTGTAGGAAGAAACTTCACTCAAAATCAGCAGAGAATCTCTCTTGCACATACAAGTGGAAACCTGGTAAGAAAGTTTTGCCTTTGAAAGATACTTGAGAAGTCTCTTGTTTTTCTGATCAAAATGTAATTCAGTGAAGTATCCTCCTTTTCTAGGAAGAAACCTATTAATTTAATAGCATGAAACAGAGCTGTACAGAAATGTATTAAGCTTCTATACAAGTTACTGTAAGACCTGTTAAATTTAAGAGAGTAGAGCACCCTCTCCAATTGCTTATTTTCTAGATTACCTATTAAAGTGCAAGAGAAAAGCCTAAGAACCCTACAGGGAATGCACTGGCACTTGTCTGGAAGAGTTGCATCCCAGTATTTTTGCTACAATAATAAGTGTGACGTGGTTTGTTGGTTTTGGAAGACAAGTGTTGGCATATCATTGCTTTACAGTGTGGAGTCAGCACTCCTTGCAAGAGTGTCCAGAAGGAAGGAGGGTTACAGAACTGTGAAACAAAGTGCTAAAATAAGCAGAAAAGTCCCAGATGTCTTAAGTACAAGGCAGATCCTGCTGCCACTAACTGTGTCATACCCATTTTTGTGAAAAATGACTTTCAGCCTTCTAGATCTGTCATTTTTGTGCCCACAAATACTAGTATCACTGACTAAACAGCAAGTCCCTATTAATATGGGAAAAAAACTATGCCAGGGAATAATGGTAAGAATTTAAGATTATTATTGTCATGTTGGGTAGAGGGAAGTGTGATGATTTCAGTTAGACCAAGCAGGCAAAGCATGCCTTTCCTGCCCAGGACTAGCACAGAGCAAGTCTGCTGGTTCATTCAAACCAAACCATGGAAATGTTATTGCAATTTTACACGGTGTGACACAATTTAATGTGATGTAATTTGACTCCAAAGAAAATTAATGCAGTAAATTAGGCTGGATGGATGCAATTCTATAATCTTTAGTTTTAGTATGACACAGGCTGTAGCATTTGTCAATAGGGATACATAGAGCTTCTTGTGTAAACTAAGAGTTGGACTTTTTTTCCTGCTGTGACAAACAATATTATCTGTTTTAGTGTACAGTCAGCTGTGGATAAATTTTTAGGCTTTTACTTCTAAGTGGAAAACCACCACACTGACAGTTAGGGGAGACCTTTTTTTTTTTTTCATATGTCAGCATATCTTTTCTTTAAATTATCCGTGTTGCTATTGAAACTCAGAAGTTCTCAGATGGTTTTTTTTGTTTCAAACAAATGAACTTTCCTCCCTCTCAGGCTACCTTTTGATAATATTTTGAGTATTTTCCAATATTCATTCTTTTCAGTGTAGGGAGTAATTCTTTTTAATATCAAGGGCAGATAGATTTAGCAAAGATTTGAAGTTGCATTTGCCTTAGTCATGCATGCTAGACTGGGTATTTAGGCTCATTGAACCTAAACCAAAGATGGAACAAGCTGGAAACATTCACTCCATGCTTTTATGTAAAATTTTTGGGAATTCTGTTCTGAGACCCTAGCAGCAATATTCTGGGACCAAAATTTCTGGTAGTATTTTGGTACTTCTTGGAAACTGAAATAGCAAATACAAAAATCTTGTGAAAGCTTCTTAGACATTTTATTTTAAAACAGATGTTGAAAAGAACATTCCCAATTTTAGCCAAATGTTTCATCTCCTTAGAGTGGGTATCAGCATTGGTACTCTTACTTGCTCACCTGCTTTTGTTTCTATAGCAGACCCCCCACGTTTCCTGTTGTTGGTATATACACGCAGCTTCTGTAGCTGTCATTAAGGTCTCTTTAGTTTTGCCCCCCTGCTCATTTGTTTGAACTCCTCCTTTTATTTCCTATAGAGTTCTCTCAAATCTAACTACTTGCATCAGCTGGCTTTCTTAATTCCCAGTAGCACAGGAAGCATTTGGTCATTTCAGCACCACCAAGCAATGATTTATTTACCACTGGGCAATATACTGAAATACTGAAGTGAAATAATGCCAGAAGTAATTGCAACAGTTTTTACTTTTTGATGTGACAATGTACCAATATCATAAATACCAAACTGTTTTGTAATTGGGTCCTTTTTGCTGCCCAATATCACTTTCATTTTGCTATACTTACCTAGAGAAAAGATAGCATTGAATAATCCCTGCATTGCTCTCAGAAAAGGGGGAAAACAAAGATACAAACAAATACTAGATCAGTGCACTGAAAATCTTACAAGAGAGAGTTGGGATCTCTGGGTTTAAAAGGACACAACTAAAAACCAATATACACTTGGAATATTTCCTTGTCAGTGAAGAACCTTTTGCATTTCAGTAACAAACTGTGGTGAGTTGACCTCGGCCAGCTGCCCACCCATCTGCTCTCTCATTCCCCCCTCCTCAGCAGAACAGGGGGACAAAATAAGGCGGAAAAAAACCTTTGTGGGAGAGGAGATCCCTTATGGTAAGGGAGATCCCTTACCAATTACTGTCACAGGCAATGCAGTCTTGACTTGGGAGAGATTAATTTAATTTATTGCCAATTAAAAATAGTTGGGTGGTAAGAAGGAAAGAAAAGCTAAACCACCTTCCTCCCAACCCTTTCTTCCTAGACTCATCCAATACACAAACAGACATCCAATAAATATTTCAAAACTCTCAAGATTTTGGTTGCTTGTCACAAATTTATCTTGCTGCTTAATTACACGGAAAGTATCCTGGGGGCCCAGTTCTTCAGAAGCATCCTGCTTGGTGTTACACATCACATTCTGCAAGATGTGACCTGAGTCTGTAACAGTGGTTCCTGTGGCTGAGCTGATGCTAGGTTTGACTGAGGTCTCTGAGCTCTAGCAGGAGAACCTGTTCCTCCAGAGAAGCTGTGATCTCAGTTTGTTGTGTTGCTGGAAATACCAGATAGGGCATAAATGTCCATGGACATACCACAGCAGTCTTTGTTCTCATCTCCTTTCATCTCCCTTCAGGGCATGATACTTGAATGGGTTTTCTTTCAAATATCTGCCCATTTTCCCGCTCTAGGCACTTTCTCACTGAAAGAAAGTGAGCCTATTTAAGTGTCTCTGATACTGACAGTTGACATATTTACCTTCAGCTATCTCATTGGGAAAGATGCTGTTCTAAGGTTGTGGAGAAGTATGAGAAATACAGCATTGATAAGAGGATTGTCACTTATTGCTGATACAGCAGCAGTTCCAAAAACATGTTGGATGCTTCTCAAACTTACAAAAAGACTTAATGCCTATCCAAAAACCCATGCAAACCATAAATTAGAGCATTAGAAAGACTTTCTAATCCATACTTCTTTTCACATAGAGAGAGAAAAAATGAGGGTTTCCAGGTGACTGAAAATATCTGCCAGGGTGAAAACTTTATTGAGTGTACCAAAATGCAAAAAGCGAAGACAAACATGTACTGCTGTTGCTATGGTGTACTTTCACAGTTACATTTCTTTCACTCTACATATATTTTCTGTCTGTCACAGTGGAGGTGGTGATGGGTTGCACAACCAGCCATACCTGAAAAGGGGTTTCTAAACTGCTTTAAAATGTCACTGGCTTGATAGAATGTGTGGTGTTCACAACAAACTTCATCCAGAAGATTTTTTGTGATAATTTATGTTTAGAAAAAGCATCTGATAAGAATCCATTAAATGCTGATATAGATTCTATTAATAAATTCCTATTAAAATAATAACTCATTTTACAATTAGTTGTTTTTTTAATGAGGCTTTTACATCTAATATATATTTCTTTTTGTAAGAATAACTTCTGCAAAAGGTGCATTTTCCAATTTGAAAAATAAACACAGTAACGGTACTAATCTGTTGCTTCACTTTACTGGGAGATAGAGCAATTTAAGTGAAGAAAAAGCATGACACTGAATAATAAGCAGAGCACATTCATCTTTTCTAGGAACTGGAGTTGTAGCCTACTACAATTAGCAAAAGATGAATAAGTATATAAAATTCAGCATGCATTTCCTTGAGATGAAAAAATACCTAACAGGAAGACCTCACAGTTTTGGGGAAAGGTAGAAGAAGCTTTTAAAATTATTTTTTATTTGTTATTTACTTCAACAAAACCACATATGCCAAGTTGGCATTTTTAAAGTATGTTCCAAAAAATGCCCCCTAATTAGATGAAGGGAGAAACAAGACAGAATTTCTAACAGAGCTGGTATTGCTTTTAAGTCATCCTTTGATATTTAAATAGATATTAATTAGTTTTAAGCTGTGTAAAGAGTCTCTTGCCCTATTAACTGATTTATTTAATTCTGCTGGCTCGTGCTGAGGACTTTATTTTCAGGTTAGATCAAGTTGTGAAGGGAAGTAAAAGTTCTTTGAATTTTGAAGCTTTCTTTAATGTGTTGTAAAAACCTGAAAACTGACCATGTATGTGATTCTGAGTGGGTGTATATATATATATTTTTAAGCATATGTATATTTTACATTGGGTATTACATATCACCACTGGCAAAAGGCTTGGGAACTTTGCTGCTAAGGGGCATTTCTGTCTGTCAAATGGACAGACATTAATGTACTTTCTGGAAAAGTTCTGTATTTTGTTCATGGAAGTGTCATGGAATTGAAAGAAAAATTATTCCATGGTACTCAGTGTGGGTCATTTCAAGAAGAGGGTAAACTAGAGATTCATGATATGCACAAATAAGAGCTTTAATACAATTAATACTCTCAAGTCCTTTTAAGTGATTTTTCTTACTTCCTTTGAGACTTCTGAGTTTATTATAGATTTATAGAGCTGTTTTTTCATAAATACCCATGTGATTTCTTCCATTACATGTGGCACTTTATTAAATAAACACAACAAACATTGAGAGTCCTATTGATGTTGTATTTGATAGAAGACTGTCATATCTTCACACAGCAAATTATTTCCTTCCCTCATCCCTTCCTGTCTCTTGAGGTTTGCACACCTCATATTTTATATCCTTAGGATAACTAGAAGCAATTAGGGAAACTATTGTCCCTCACCACTGCATTTTCTGCTTTCTCTCTTTTTATATGTGAGAGAGAAAAATTAGAAGGTTACAAACTCTTCAGGGATGGAACTATTGATTATCACTAAGTAATATTAATCTTGTCTGGACAATGTAGCTTTTTGCGTATAGATTTCTTGCAGGCAAAGAGTGCCAAGTCTCTGCAATCCCACTTCTTAATTTCCAAATGACAGAAGTACAAGAGGGGAAAAGTACAAACCCTTTTGTGCTGTTTGCTAATACCTAGCGATGATAGAACAGTATGAGAGAGGTAGATTGTCAATCACGTGACAGCAAGCAAAACCACCTGGATTCTGTATCAGGATGAAGATACTGGGCTGCCAGTAATCATCGACCACAGTTTCAGGGTCAAATTGTCATAGTAGAAGAGGCTGAAAAACTGCCTGGAACAAGCTGGACAATGTTTGCATTGCTTGTATAGTTAGTTGGAAAACAAGTTCTTTCATGTACAGCAAAGGCAGCTTAGACCAGTTGCCAGATAAAATCACTGCATGCAGCTGGCATGGCTCTCAGCTGAGTTTCCTCCCTGTGTTAGCAGGATTAAGACTGCCAGTGAAGTGCTCCCTCTGTCACTTCTCTCTATACAGAATAAAAAAAAAAAAAAAAGCATGCCAGTCACAGAGCTGCTGGCCCCAAACAGCTGTCCAGCAAACCATTGGCTCATTTGACTAACTTCACCAGAGACAGCATCTCGTGCTCTGCCAGAGGAGCCAGTCAGACAAACCTCCACTTTTTTTTTTTTTTTTTAATATTTTTCACAGAAATCTTTGATATTATTTGTTTTCCCTCAATGGTGATCTTGTGCGTTGAACAACCTCATTGGAAGGTCTTGCGAAGTCACCATCCTGTCTCATTTAAATTCCCTTTAAAGAACTGCTGTCCTCATGATGCCATTGAGAAACTTGTAATTATTAGGAAATCTGGAGTAACTGAATTTTTTGTACTAGGGACCGCAAAAATCTCTGTCAAACGCCACCACCTTGAACTCACAGGACCTGGATCTGGGGACTTTGGACCTGCGATCACTTTTTATTTCAGGTAGCAGCAGCTTTACCCCTGTGCAAGAGGCAATTTCCTTGTCTGACTTTGTGCCAGCAGCTGCTCTCTCTCCTGCCTTTCCTGGCAGCCTTTGCCTCCTGTGTCTTCCATGCTACCACCATGTGAATGGGCTGGCGAGCGGGATGGGCTGGAGCAGCTGCAGCCATAGATGTTGAAAGGAGAGAGCGGGGCTGGAAAGCAAGGACAAAAAAAAGCTGGCCTTCTCCCACTGCATTGCGTGTGGGGGTAGTTCCTGTCACTCTGTGAGGCCGGAGGAGCTGAATGGTTACTTAAGCAGTTTCTGTTCATACATCTGTTCCCCGTCTTCCCCAGGATGTTGCTGCAAGCCACAGGTTGGACCATCATGGTCTGTGTTAACAGCTTTGCATCACTGACCAGCTTAGACTCAATGATTATTTTTGTGTTCTTAAAGGCAGCAAAATGTATTTTACTTCTGTCAAATGCTTCATTTCAGGCAAGCCTTGGATGAAATGATGAGACAGGGATCCCCCTCTTAATTGTTGAACTGTGCACTTGTGTGTCCTCAGAAGCTTCTGCTTTTTGCCACCGATGACCTGTGGTGGTTGAGATAAAAACACAAAGCTTGTCAAAAGGAATCTGCTATGGCATCAGGATGGATACTCTTGGGTTTGCTGCCTGCTGGTGCGTGGCACTGCTGACTCAAAGACTTTCTACCTATACAGCATGTTGTTTTTATGCTTCTCTAATTACCCAATGATGAGGTCACTTGGTTCATTAAAGATTTATGTTTATATAGTGCCTTTCTTCAGACAGCTTCCAAGGCAGTGGGCAAATTAATTTCTGCACGAGCAAGTACCTGAAAACAAATTGTGATTTCTCCATAGATTGAGGAGCTAGTTACAAGAAACTCCCTTTCCCCTCTATTCTTGGATATGCACTAGGGTTAGGCATCATTACTCTGTGATGATTGGGCTGTCTGTGCACTTTGTGATATGACATTCCTCAAGGAGTTGCTCAGGCTTTTCTATTCCTCTTTTCCTTTTCTTTCAAGTTCTTTTGACAGGTTTTTTACTTTTATTCTTGTAGAGCAGGATCCTAATTCACAAGCAACTTTACAGCCTCGTTTAAGTTAGCCTGTAGCACAGAACTCAGTTTAGATCAAATAAAGGGACGAGAAGCTGGTCACATAATATTGCAAATAATTTTTCTAGCTGTGTTTGGAAATGGTGTGGGTATATAGTCAGGAATGACACTTGTAACAGTAGAACAGTGTTTTTAATTGCACTTTAAATGGCCAGAAAATAACTGGAGGATTTTTACCATTGTAAAAGAATCTTGCAGCAGTTGATGACCTGCCTTATCATTTAAGGTACTGCAAGGGAAGCAGAAACATTTTTTTCTAGGCATGAGAGGTTATAGTTGGCACAATAAACAGAGAAGCAAAACCACAGATCTTGGGAGTGAAATGAAGAAACATTAGTATTTCACATTTTTCTCTTATAGAGTGTTTTAGAACTAATTCTAATTGAAGATGTTGCGGTCCTTCAGAAAGAACATGATGCATTGTTTTAAAAGGAAAAAAAAAGCCTACCTCTTCTGAAGGCAGTGTTACATATAAACTGTGCAGAAGAGGAGCCTAAGCCGAGGGAGAGGTTGGGTTCTCATTTATTCCTTGCCAATTTACACGTAAATTCTGCCAGTGTAAGTATAACTAAGCACTACAATAAAGTATACTTTGATTTACACTTGAGCAAGTTCCCTATGGCTAGGACAGGTTGAGGTTAGCCAAGCACATTTGGAGAGCTGGATCAGATAATCTGATAGAGAAGTTCTCTCTAAAACCCTACAACCTAGGGAAGACTACAGTTTTATTTTGTTTTAGTTGCTGTTCAACATCAGTGAAGGTAAAACCACAGCATGTACTGGCTATGCTGCAGCACTGCAGTGTGTTAGTGCATTGCAAAAATACAACCATTTTCCCATTGCAATGGCATCTAGCTCCCCTAACCCCAAGTGCTTTCTCCCTTTTCTGTATCTCATCAGCAGTAATATCGCCC
The DNA here is from genome assembly GCF_965140245.1 of Athene noctua. Taxonomy (NCBI): domain Eukaryota; kingdom Metazoa; phylum Chordata; class Aves; order Strigiformes; family Strigidae; genus Athene; species Athene noctua. The sequence continues at coordinate 31,857,895 of NC_134040.1, forward strand.
AGGTCAAAGAGTCTCATTTACCCATCTGTATGTCCCCCAGTGTCTTTAGATGCAGTTTTGCTGCCCGTCTGTGCAAGTATAATTAACCCTCAGTGCCCCTGGATGCGCTGGAGGGAGGTGAAGGAGTGCAGAGTTGAGGAGGGCACACAGCTGCCGTGTGTGTGCGTGTGTGTGTGCACGCGTGGGGGGGATGGTTGCCTTGCAAAATCTGCGTTTTTCATATTAAGACCTGGCAGGGTTTTCTGAGAAGACTATATACTGCCTTTCAGTTTGAGAGATCAAAGCTTCCTTCTTACTCAGTCTTTTGCATGCAGTTGAATTTTATCTACACAACCTTGACTGGAGAGATGACTTTTTAATGGTGTCAGCCTGACCCAGGAAAATGACAGTGTCAACAGCAATTGTTCTGCAGGTCTGTCAAGTTTAACCCAATTTTATCCTATTTATTCATGTCATTGTTTGGCTTGTAATAAATAGGGTTGTACTTTAAAAAAATAGGAACGTTTTCCGATTTTTGTTTCCTATACATGGAAACTACTTTCCTGGTTTCTCTTGTTTTTTCACATAATCACAGACTGGCTGAAGTTGGAAGGCTGCTCTGGAGGTCACCTGGTCCAACCCTTCTGCTCAGCAGAACCACCTAGAGCAGGTTGCCCAGGACTCTGTCCAGTTGGGTTTTGAATATCTCCAAGGATGGAGACTCCACAACCTCCCTGAGCAACCTGTGCCTGTGCTCGGTCACCCTCACAATAAAAATGTATTTCCTGATGTTCAAAGGGAACCTCCCGTGTTTCAGTTTGTGCCCATTGCCCCTTGTCCTGTCAGTTGGTGTTACTGAGAAGAGCCTGGCTTTTTCTTCTTTACAACTTTTACATCTTTCTAGCTTGTTACATGCACTTGCAGGTATTATTCAGAAGTATGGGCTTGTGGAATAGTGATAACAGTCAGCTCAGATATTTTTTAGTTTTTTTGATCTTTTTTTTTTCCCTCTTAATTTCCCTGCTTGAGGTTGCAGTCTGCAAGAGGCTGCCTTGCAAGGCATGGCTGAAAATAACTGTGTAAGGAGATCTGGGAGAATTTTCCACTCCTACCTCTACCACTGTTGAAAACTGGGAGCTGAACATTTTTACTGGTTGTTTTTCCCTCAGGCACCTAGCAGTTGTATGAATTAAATGGTATTTTCTGACATCCTAGAGTTCCAGGTCATGATACATGTCAATGATAATAGATGAAGTTATCAAAGCTTTTCTTATCCCAAGATTCATGTGCTCCTTTTTGAGATATAATTCACTAACCATCCTGGGCTTCATCAAAAGAAGTGTGACCAGCAGGTCAAGGGAGGTGGTTCTCCTTCTCTACTCTGCTCTTGTGAGACCCCACCTGCAGCACTGTGTCCAGCTCCGGGTCCCCGACATAAGAATTAGCACAGAACTGCTCAAGTGGGTCCAGGGAAGGGCCTTGAAGATGATCAGGGAGCTGTAGCACCTTCCTTACAAGAACAGGCTGAGAGAGTTAGGGATGTTCAGCCTGGAGAAGGCTCCAGGGAGACCTTATAGCGGCTTTCCAGTACCTAAAGGGGGCTACAGGAGAGATGTGGAGGGAATCTTGATCAGGGAATGTACTAACAGGGTGAGGGATAATGGTTTTAAGTTGAAAGAGGATAGATTTAGATTAGATAAGAGGAAGAAATTCTTCACTGTAAGGGTGGTGAGACACTGGCACAGATTTCCCAGAAAAGTTGTGGCTGCCCCCTCCCTGGCAGTGTTCAAGGCCAGGTTGGACGGGGCTTTGAGCAGCCTGGTCTAGTGGAAGGTGTCCCTGCTCATGGCAGGGGGTGTTGAACTAGATGATCTTTATGGTCCCTTCCAACCCAAACCATTTTCTGATTCTATGGTTCTATGACTTTTATATTTTCTGTTTATTTGTAGTGCTTTTAATTACTAGTTCTGAATGTTTTGCTTCTTATTTAGCTCTCAAGAAATCATATAAAGAATTTAATTTTGGCTGAGGAGTGAGCACACACTTTGCCCAGCATATTTGGGTATTATTTTCTTCATGTGGAGCAAGACTATGATTTCACTCACCATATTTGGATGGATAGGAGAGGTGCACATATTATTATGGTGGTAGCCCCTTTTGAAATAAAATTGTCTCTACTACTATTCTTATGCATTTCGTAAAAAACTATGTAACTTGTAGAAACCTAGGAGAGGGTAGGTCATATCATATCTGTTAGCATATTATTTTTCTCTTAATGAGTCCTGGTAATTGTAGTGAGGGGATTCATTCCCTTTGAACACTCCAAACCTCTGACTTTGGGAAGAAGACAGTGTTAGATAAACTTAATCTGCCATTCCATGGCTTTGTGTGTGTACATGTATATACAAAGATGCATGCATATGCATGCATGTTTGGGGATTGTGTTCCCTGCAGGACCCAGCCCTGAAGGGGCTAGGGAGTCAAACTCAAGTTTGGCACCATGATAAAATGTTAATATGATCTAATATGATCTCCAGAGATCATTTATTTTCTTAGCTTTGAGCAGTTGTGGATGTGATGCATTGTCAGAGAGGATAATCCAAAGTAATGAAATTGTATGATGTGCAACACAAAACCATGTCAGTCTCTAGTACAGAGAAATGACTGTAGTAGTGGCCACTAAAGAAATGCCTGAGGGTTCTTTTGGTTTTATTTTTCATTTAAAAACTAAACCTTGGTATCAAAATACACTATGGCTTGTGAGTAAAACAGTTTGTATAGTAATAACTTGTTTCCTAAACCTGGCAATGCCAAAAGTGATTTTCTGAATTGTACTACTTTTCAGGGCTAATAATTCATTGCAAGCTCTTGTCAGGTAAGTAGTCTGGAAAAAAGAAATCTTTATACTGATACTCTATATATCTTTATATGTGAACCAAATGCTTTAAATTATAGGTGTTGCTAAATTAAATTTGAGAATCCCATTTTTAAAATGTGCTAACAGTATTTCTGGTACAGAATGATCTACCATGTTTTAAAGAAACCATGCAATTCATAGAAGGGTCATGTTCTTGCTCATGATACAAAACACTGAGTCACAGCTTTCAGTATTTTAACTAAAAGGTATCTTTACACTCTATTGATTTTTTCAGGAGTTGTTCACATTGGCTTTCTCTGTCTGATCTGAAACACTTTTTTTCCCTGCCCTTTAAATCAGAGGCATTCTTTGCATATGGAAAAAAAAAAAAAAAAGTATTCTCTGAGTAATGTTCGTTATATTTACCTGTGAAATACTGTACATAGTATTTTCCTTTTGGAGTGTTACTCAGCTATTCTGAGAAGTTGAAACATGCTCTTAGGAAAACAGGTACTTAATAGACAGGGAAAAAAGATATAGCAGGGTCTTTTAATGGACAAATATTTGATGTTTTGCCATGCTTAATTGCTTGCTAGTCTTGTGTTGAGTGGTGAAATAACAACCATGTGGACTATAGACAAGAGCAACTATTGTCTGAAAAGCTGAAAGTAGACCAGTTGATCAATTTACCACTGGTAACTCTAGCATCAGGGTAGGTATTTTCAGGGACTTGCTTTTTTAATGGCCTTTTTATGTTCTTAAGTTTTGTACTATTATTATGTCTTGAGGCAAGTATAGATTGTGAAAAGGTAAAATGCAGAGTATGGAGCTCTGTGTCTTCCAGCAAAATCTTGAGAAACTGAAGCAACTTCTTTTATTTCCTGATTTCCATTCTGGTCAGATTTTCATGGATTCTGGGCCTGGCAACATTGCTTCTGTCTGCTACTTTTTACTGTGGGATACAGTAAATTTTTCTAAAGGCATGCAGAGTATGCATCTGCTTATCTTCCTATGCTGGAAACACTTATTTCTAATACTGTGTTGAATTTTATGGCTGTGTTGGAAAAGGACAGTATAGAATAATTTCCTGAAATAATCTTTCAAGGTCCAAATCTTCCATGTCTGTGGGAGTTTCCCCTTCATTGAAATGTTTCCCTGTCCACCTGTTTTAGCTTCTCCACCTGAGAAGAAAAGAATGTTATTACATAGAAGGAAGAACTTTTCTGTTTGCTTATTACTGCTAGGGTGTCTCCTTGTATGCTGCTTGAGCTTAGTAGTCAACACTGACTCTGCTTTAAGTTTCTTTTTCTTGCACCTTGAACAATGAAAGCCTGTATTATATCCAGGGGTTCAAAGTCCTTTTGATTCTGATTTTCAAGAACAATAAGCTAATTCAGAGGTCGGTCCATTGTTCACATGCTTCAAAACCTCAACTAGCGTAATGAAAATTGACCCTCTGTAATGGCAGCCACTGGTAGATTTAGTGCTCCCCATGGGATGCACACAAGGTGATAGACCTGAAGTCTCTGTCACAGAAGGCTCTTTATGGCCGATGCATTGAACCTCTGGTGTCTGCTGTGCCACAGCCATTAGCATGAGGCAGTCAAGTGCAGGAAGGGCAGGGAAACATGTGAAATTAGTAGACATGTCCCACTGAGAGATGTTTTCTGCTCTGCCAGTTAACAACACATTTGCAGGGTAGGGACTGTCAGAGAGGCTGTGCTTGAAATGGCTTTTGTTTGCATGCAGCATTTACTGATATGATCTAACAGACACCTTTGCACTGATAATTGATTACTGGGAGTGCTTTTTCGTGAAAAAGTGAATACATTCCTGCTGTTTTGCTAGAACAACATTGACCTGATATCCTGTTGCAGGCCACAAACTTTTGATGCTTACACCATTGCACATGTTATTTTCAGTATCGGATCTTGTGCCCATAAGCAAGAGGGTAGTGCTAAGTCTGTGTGTGAAAATTAGATTTCAGGTTGGTGTGTGTATATGAGATTTTTAACATCTGGAGTTCCCAGTTACATGCCAGTACTAGTAGTTCGAGACCTTCAAAGTTTGTCATGGGCATTAGGAATACCTTTTTTTAAAAAAAAAAAAAAATTTGGCCTGAGAAGCTCTGGATGTTTTCGTATTGCTTTCTCATCTTTCATTCACACCTTGAAGACATCTAAATGTTATGAGTGGTGCAGAGTCAACTGAGTGCTAATTTCTGGTTTCTCAGCTTAAACAGATTTTGCCTTCTTCCAGGTGCTTTTGCTAGGATCAGCACTGATCTAGATTATCTGTCCTGACAGCCTGAGAGTGCCCACCAACACTTAGCCCATGAACTTCAGCAGTAGCTGAATATTGGGGCTAATAACTCCAGAATTTAATGCCTGCAAGCTGTTATGTTTGATTGCCAGTGGTCCAACAATGCACTTATCCTTGTCTAGTTGAATGGAGCATGATTTAGCCAATTGCTAATTGCATTGTTCTGACAAAATACTCTTATTTGTATCTGCCTGAGGATGTAAGAATGAATAAATATAGCAAATACTATTTAATAACTGTTAGAGTGTGGAAATAGGGTAGATGCTACAAAATCCCTGTCTGATACTTTTAGTTATATACAAAGTGAAGCATGACAGTCCCTAAGAAGAGTCAAAAACTTTTGAGGAAATTTTAATGTCACACTTTCGTCAAAAATTGTAGTTTCAAGTTTTTCAATGTAAACTGAAAAACTAGTGAAACCAGAAAAAAAAAAAAAAAAAGTCTGTTAAAAATGTAGTTCATTTGCTCTGTACAATTTTACAAGTTGTTTTCACCTGTTTAAATTTTTCTGATTTTGCGGTGTATTCAAATCAAATAGTACAGTTTCAGTTTTTTGTAATAAGATAGGTTTTTTAATTAAAAAAAGGCATGTCATGCTTTTTGTCAGAAAAACAGTTAAAACTCATTTTTATATACTGTCGTAGAAGGAAACCCAAAGTTATGATAAGTACTCATTTTAATTTTTAGAAGTTGTTAGTTTTGCCTTTTGAGAGAGTCAAATACTTCATTTTTATTTCAGCCAAAACTACAGTAAAAACAGTGATATATTTTTCTTTAGATATAACTGATTTAGAACTACAGGATGTGACTGTTTGGAAGGAAAAAAAAGAAAGTGTTGCTATTTTGCTAGTTAGAGTAAAGAAAGACCATTTTGTATGAAAGTCTCAGAGGGAAATCTGAAGCTAATGAAAATTTCTCAGGTTGCAACATCATTTTTTTTTTTCCTTTCTTCTCTGTTTTTTTTTTAGACTGCAAACATCTCAACCCATTTACAAGAGATGTGGCAGACAGGAATTGCTCAGCTTATAAGCACCCCTCAAATGAGGGGAAAAAAAAATAAAAATACTCTTAGGCTAACCTAGAAAAGGTGAACTAAAATTCTTTCTTTTCCCCTCACACCTAGGCAGTCTGGGAGAAGAATGTTAACCACTGGTCCCTAGCCAGTGTATCCTGATTTCTGATCACTTATATTAAAGAAAAATCCCCATTTCAGAGTGAGTGCAAGACTGTGTGAAAGTAGAGAATACCACACTCCATCTTAAAAAAAGGTAAGGCAATGTTTATCTGCTGATCCTTTAACACTGTAAATGATGTTTTTGTTTAACCATACATTAAGTTGAAGGCAGAAGTGAAAATTTAGATAATAGTTGAATGCTAGAGTATTTAACCTGCATGTTCTAACTTTAAAATGGAAAAAAGGAGCCTTTTCATATTGAAGAATGTAATGCATGTGTTACTGTACTTAAAACTACTTTTTGTGTAGCTTTTTTGTATATTTTGGAAAAAAGAAAACAAGTACTGCACATAACAGCAAATACTTTCTTTCATTTCAACCACTGAAGCTATTCTTAGCTATACAAAGATTTATGTGGTCTCTGGCCTACCAAGCAAGGCTCATTTTGCCAAGACAGATATACAGTGTGTTTGTAGAATGATGCCACTGGGAATTAGTGCTAAGTAATAGTCCACCATTTAGGCTTTTATCAGAACAGATCTGCACTGTTTTCCTTTCTGCCAGGTTTTGGATTGATTGGTTATTTTTAAAATATTGACAACTCTACTTCCTTAGATGCTTCAGTTCTGAAAAGTGTTGGAAGAAGGTGAAAACAGTTAAAACATACTGTACTGTGCATATCTCCTCTAAAAGTGGAATGACAGAAGCAGAGGATTTTTTCCATTCAGATTTTTTTTTCCCTCTTTTTTTCTGTTTTTCTTTTTTTTTTTTTTTTTTTTTTCCCCCCTGGGAAGAACGTTGGAATTGTGAATAATAGGTAATAATTTATTTCTAAAGCAACCGTTCTGGAATGTGGTCCCAGAGCAAATGTGTTCATCAGTGACTTCATTTGAAAATGCCCTACTCTACATTGCATTTCTATATAACTGGGTTCAGTGTCTATCTAATGTAGAAAAGCTAGTTTTGCTTTTGCACAAAACAGTATGGTTCTGTTATTCAAAGTTATTTATGTGGTTTAGAGAATCTGTCCTGTGTAACCAATATCTCCCTGTAAATTAACAGACACTTAGTTAACTAAACGTCCTGCCTTACTTGTGACTGTCAAAATGTACATTTGACTGTTGTGAATGATAAGCAGATACCGTTGACAGCTCCTCTGAAATGATCAGCTAGAATACATTGGCTTGTTAAGAAAAAAGGTTCTGTTTTCTCAAGACAGTCATAGTCATGAGGATATTTTTCTACCATAAAAACCTACTACACTTCAGCTGAAGGTACACAGGTGCTTTGAAATACCAATTTGTGAGCTGTTGTCTGTTATGTATTATGGTTAGAGTATGTTCTTATTTTTTCAAAGCAGGAAGATACAAAATGTTCAACCACCAATGGAAAGTGCTCTGTAAACACAGGATGCTGCCTACCTGCTCACTCTAACCTCATATTTCCATGCCACTTTTGTGTAAGGATTACAGATTCTGAGCTATCCTGTTTCCTTTTAATAGACTTAATTTCTGCATGCAATATGGCAGTTCTCAAATAGCACATTTTATACTTTGTCAAGTAAAATACAATATCCATTGGCTTAAAATACAACCATTCAAAGAGCAGTGTGTGAGTGTGGTCAGTTACAATATCATCTCCAGATTGCCTAATACAAATTTCATAAATGAAGTATGCAAGACATACATTTCTGTACAGAATTTGCATAGAATTTTTCTTCCAAGAGAATTAAAGCTAAGTTTTTTTCTGACAGTGTACCCAGTGTTCTTTTGTAACCTACCCCCATACCCTGTTGTTAGAATATTCTGCTGTTTCCTGCAGAAGATAGGACCAAAACTTTAATAGGAAATAGTTTGTACTGTGAATAGAAATTTAGCTTTTATCCATAAGATTCTCTTTGTTGTAAATAATGTGTAAATTTGTGTTAGTCAACTTCTGAACAGGTTTACTGAAGTCTAATGTTTGATTTTTTCTAATACATACATATTTTTTCCAGCTCATTCTACCAGTTCACATTTTCTAGATTAAAATGCTTACAAATTCAGACTCATAATTATTGGCGACCCTATCCTGTTTCTCTATAACCTTCAGTTTTCCTTTGAGGCACACTTTTTGTTTTCATTCTTCAAAAAGTAGAAACATAGGAAAACCTTTGTTCTTTTATGTTCTGTGAAAGTTTCTGATTTCATTTGTATCATCTAAAGGTGTTTTTGCCTCTTTATTCCATTAATTTCTTATTCTCCTTCTTTTGCCTCTATTGTTCTTTTTGTTTACCCAGTTCAGATTTCTTTCTTACAGTAACTGATGACTGTGGATACATTTGTGTTCTTTCAGTCACTTTAATGGAGGTATGAAATGAATCACTGTGCAATAACTGGCTATGCAAATAATGTATTTATTTAAAATGAAGATATTTAAAATGAAGAATTTAAATGAAGAGGTTGTCCTGCCAAGAAGACAGAGACCTTGGTTTAGTCAACATTATGTTGTAACATTTGTTCACGATTAATTTTCTAGATTGCTAAGCTCTTTTTGTGTTACACTTGCAATGAATTTTAGTGATAATTAGAATAAACCTCAATGGGAAAAGTTCCTTGATTTGTGAACCTTCTACATATTATTAATGAGAATGAATTGTTTGTCTTCTCAAATTTAATATAACAAAACCAGCCAGGAAGTCTTTCACTGTAAATGGACTCTGATTTCATGCTTTTCTGCAACTCTGCCATAGCTTGCTTTCATGCAGAACAATGTCATGTCCTCACTCTAGCCCAGTGCAGGAGTGACCCCACGCACCAGAGAAAGCTGCTCATTTAATCCATGGTTTTCTCACCTGGTGCCTCTCACTGTGCAGTGCTGGGACTTGGGGTGGTGAGCTGCAGACCTCAGCTGGGTAGCTCCATGCTTGCACCATGTGGAAAACTACTCTAAAAAACTTACCTGTACTTGCTATAGCCACATCTGTCCTCAATGCATGTCCTACTTAGAAAGAACCAACTTCTTTGTCTTCTCCATGACTTGAAGAACAACCAAGAAGATGACCTGAGAGTTGCAGCAATCTGAAATGTTGTTCACAGTTCCATGGGAAGTATTTTCTGATATGCAATTAACTAATTAGTTCAGAATATCACACTGTCTGCAGAACCACACAGAACTTTGCAGCAGGAGTTGAAAATTTGGGTGGTTAAATCCATCTGCTGATCATTGGAGGGCAGTAATTGCAGTAAAAATTATAAAGATTTTGATGATCTGAAAACTGTGCTGTAAATATCAAGTACTTGCTTCATATATCATTTGGGAAATCTCCTGGTTGTGTGTATTTCTCTTTGTGGCCAACAGAAAGGGAACTGGAGTCCACCAGCTTCTGAATCTAGGTACCTAGTCCTTCTCTAAGAGTTGTGAGATCTGTGCCTAGTGTTTACCAGGTTGGCAACCTGTAAGCTTTTAGAAGTTGAGAAGTTTAGGGTTTTTAATTATTGGCAGGGGAGTGGGAGGGCAGTAGGTAGGTCTGTTATAATGTGGAAGCTACACCTGACAATTTTGGGATCTCCAAGAGAGCCTGGAGGGAGTGAAGTGAATAGCACAAGCTCCTCTACAGAATTGTCCTCTGAGAGGTAATACTGTCATATTGAAAAACAGAGTTATTCTTTATCAGCTTGCTTTGAAATAATGGTAGAACAACTATAAATAAAACAACAAATGAGCAAAACAAGTTACCATGTCATATTTTTTATGTTCCTTAAATTTCTCAATATATCACTTAATGAGTTAACTTTTGCATCTGCTCTGTTTCCCCAGGAAGCTACCCAGTATGCAAAACCTTGTTTTGATAATTTTGCAATAGTTTTTTTCTGCTTTTACCTCCCTCAGATAAGATGGATGGTATACTGTGTTAAAATCAGAGCAGTATTTATGTTGAGCCTCTAGATGCTTATATACTTTTGAATCTTTGTGCTTAATATAGGGTAAGAGTTTTAGAATAATAGTTTCTAAGGCAGAACTAGTTTTTGTGAAATGATTTGATTGCGATAGTATTGCTTGGTTTGAATTAAATCTGTTTCTGTATTTTATAATTCCAAGTTATAATTGGAATTGAGGGGTTTGTTCCTAGTTAGATTCAGTAGTTCCAAGCAAAGATTCTGTGCTCACTAGAAGTATTTTGGAGCAGCTTGTGTCTCAAAATGAGGCCCAAACTGTGAAGCTTGTCTGGTTCTTGAGTTTTTTCAACATGTTCAAAATTTCTTGTGTCAAGTCAATTTTTCACAAGGCTAGGAGTCATGTTTGCAAAATTTAGATCAGTTTCTGCTTAGATTTTTACTTTTGTGGTCCTGCTGATGATAGGGTCTTACACAATTAATCCAGGTTTAGTTAATCTGTAGGTTATGTTCTTTTAATTTCTTCTATGCTGAATTCAGAGAGCATATCAATGAAGAGTACTGTAGGCAAAATTACCTGAGGGCAAAAGATGATGTATGCTTCTCTAGTACTTTTAGAACTGGATCAACTAAAGAATTCCTGTAGTTATTTTTTGTATGACTGCCCCTACATATGAGTTTTAAAGTTCAAATTTTGATCTTAAGAGTACTCAGGAATTCAGGTTTGAAGGTTTGGAACAGGCAAAAACTGGCACAAATCCTGATTTTACCTTGCTAAGGTGGTATTTGTGTTTGTGATATTCCTGCCTTAAGTATCCAGCAGTGGCTAAATAATCTTAGAAGCCCTAATTCAGGGAAGGAGAATCACATGCTTAATTTTAATATGATTTAGTGCTTCCTGGAGCTGGAAGCTCACTATAGCCCTGGGCTTTAGTGGCTGACTAGGGTGGAGAAAGGTAAAGCTCTTCAGGAAGTTCTAAAAGGAAGAGACACCCATGTAGATATCGGAGCTAATTATGATATGGCATATCAAGTTCAGTACTGGCAATGGACTGACTATCTGCTCTGTATTCAGAGATTTAAATTTCCTTGTGGCCTTCTTCCCCTCCATCTGAATGAATGTCTCAGCTGAAATGCAGCTCAGAGAGTTACACAGCTTTTAAAAAGCTGCCTATGTGTGCTTTTGTGCTTTGTTACTTTTACTTAATGCTTCACTGCACTCCTTGATCTTCTTCAAGATCTGTGATGTCCTGGACTGGCAGTAGACAGATGCGTCTTCGAGACAAGGTTTTTCTTCAGCTCCATCATCTTTATCATTAAGTAGAAAGGGGAGCTGAACTCTTCTGTCATGGTTGGGTAATGTTTCCCACTGCAGGATCCTGCTGAGGTTGCTAATTTTTGTTGATATAAATCAGGATAAAACAATGTCATATAGAGCTGGTTTGTATCTTACTCTTTTTCCATATTGCATATGTTATTGTCTAAAAGTATGACCTCTTCCCCAAAAAAGAATGGTTCTGGAGATGAAGAAAGAGTATGAACGATATATAACCCATAGGCAAGTTTCACTAGAAAAATTCTTCAAGGCCTTTAAAACTGTTATTTTAACCTGACTATATATTTTACAGAAGGACAAATGCTGTAATTTTTAATGGCTGTCATCATTTTAGATGTGGAAGATATAATGTGCAATTATAATATTCCTATGTAACAGGCAGTAAAAGTATCTTTTATTGAGCATGTTAATGAAGGTGTTTACTCCTTGGTGAAACTTCAAGTATGGAAAAAATGTAACTAGATAATTTAATTTCAAGAAAATAATTTTCTGTAAAAAGATTTCCTTGTTCTGCAGATTCAGGTAGCTAACACAGTGCTTTATGCTGTAATACTATTTAACACTATTAAACTTAAATAAATATTAAGCTTTAATATAGTGTTAACTTATGCCACTATTTGCTTATTGTGCTAAATAGAAATACTGCAAATATTATTTAAAGTATTTATTGTATAAATATATAATACTATTCATTGTTTCCATTACTGATCAGTGGAAGGAATACAGGCAGTAAGATGGAAAACGTGTTCTACACAATGTGACTTTCTTATTACAGGGCTCTGCAATTTCTTTGACATGTGATTTACTGGTGTTGCTGTATTTTGTTAAGGATCACCACTATGATTTTCACATATTAAAGTGAATAGTTTCAAAGCAGCCTAAAATGTAAGACATTTTACTGCATGAACAGTAATTTAAAAATAAGGGAAGCTTAACCTTGTGTTTGATTTCAAAATCTCAGTGGTTATATAAATGTGTTGTGCTGTACTTCTTGTTTCAGTAACATTTGAAAAAACAAAACAACAAAAAAACCCCACAAAAAACATGGCTGCAGCTGAAAGCGATACTAACCAAAATGTTCCCTCTGAGGTACTGGGTACTGATGATTCAGGTACTGTAAAAAATAAACTGGTTTTTTGGTCGTAAATTAAAGAGACAGAACACATTTTCATTTTATTTACAGAGGAAGCCTCTTCATTCCTCATAAGTTACTGCAAGGAATCTGCTTATGCTTATGTCTGAAAACTGTAGAGCTGACCAAGCTGGTCTTGCAATTTCTTCTTACAGCAGATGGGTCTCCCAGTCTCTTTCTTATATTGTCTGAAGCATATTTGATCACCTGGGCTAGCAAGTTCTAAGTATTTGTATAGGAAGTCTAAGTTACAGGATTTTACAGCAAGGTTAGATTTAGTGTTTTCCTCCTTTCTTCCCTTTCTTTTTTTTCTTTTTCCCCATTATTTCAAGCTGTAGCAATGTTCAGCTTAATTCTAGTATTCTGTGAGCAACAGTGGCCTAGAAACTATCTCTAAGAAGCAACACTGTATTCAGTTTATTTTGTCTTTCCTCTTTTAAGTGTAGGACTGTTAATTTCATGTTTCTGAGTAGCTTGTCAAGGTGAATGTTCTTGTACTTCATTTATGTGTCCAGCTATTTAATACACTTTATTGAGAAACTTTTACTGACACTGAATCTGAACTCCTTCTGGCAACATTTTGTCCTAGAAAACACTTAGAGACTCCTAAACAACCACACTCCTTTAATTCTTCTACAGTCTCACAGCAAAAATCAAAGTTTACTACTGAAAGATGAAACTATCTTTAAGGATACAAAATATAATCTTTTCTATTTCCAAACTTATGGGATTTCCTCTCTTAAGCTATGAAAAGAAAGCTGCCATCAGGAAATCTCAAGTGATGGAAACATAGGAAGGAATTATGGAATACTAGATCATAAATAAAACAGTTATTTTAGGTTCAGTCCACCAACGGTGTTCATCACTGGTACAACAGAACAGACCCAGGCTATTCACCTTTCTCATGAGTGCTTGACTCTGTTGGAGGCAGCAGGCTGTTATAAACAGTAGAAATACTTTTTTGGGAAAGACTTCATTGTTAGTATTAAAATAGATGGTTGAGCTAATGATGGAATGGGTGTGGGGATTTTTAGATGCCTGCACTAAATGCCAATTTCTCCTTATGATTTTAAGAAGCTTGGAAGAACTGTGCAATGGTAGCTCTCAAAGAGTTAAAATACTGCTGAAAATTGTCCTAGAAAAGTCATCATACAAGCTCATGAACTTCCAGTTCTTCTAATTTCATGACCCTGACTTCAGAAATCCCATATTCCATGAGGCAGTGATTTTAATCTTTATTTAGGATTCACATGTAGCTAATCTTATTTACATTCCCTCTGCCTCCTTATTTTCCTCCGCCCTGTCTTTTTCTTCTGTCAGCCCTTCATTCTTCATCAGTTTGCCTTAAAGGCCCAGGGATGGATGAGTCAGTGATTCCAATCTGTATCTGCTTAGATACCAACCCCCTTTTAGGGACAGCAATAGCATGCTTCAGCTCAGTAGGCAGTCATGCTTTTTGAGTGATTTTGACATCTAGAACTTTCTTTTATTAGATATCAGCTGCTGCACTTCTCTGTTTCAAAAAAGCGTGGTCTCTGGGGTCATTTTTTTTGAAAAAAACCCCCACCCCAAACAAGCCAGCTCTTGGCTGCACAAATATTACCAATCTGTTGAAGATTCAGTGTTTTAATCTTGTGTTGATCATTTTTCTTTCTTATCTACTCATGAGCTGTCCATTCATCTTTGGTCACCTGAACACCTATCTTCTTGCTTTCCAGCCTTCCACCAGTGCTCTCCTCCTCCACACTCCCAGGGAACACCTAACACCGGCACTGCCAGGCTGTCTGTCCTGGGTTTTGCTTTTGTGTGACTGGACAGTTTGGTGGGAAGCTAATAGTGTATCTCTCCCTTGCTAAACAAAGAGGAAACTGTAGGTATCTGCAATAAGAAAGGCTGAAAAGCCAAAATAGCTGGTGAGAGAGAGATCTTCTGTGCTGTCACCATGGCAGAATGTGTGCTTGAGCAGGCACAAGATGCTTGTGAAGCACCATAAATGCCAGAGCTGCTCCTGCTGTGGAGCTGAAACCACACCCACAGATTAGGGGTCTCTCACTTGGAGCGGGTAAGGAGGGAGGGAACTCTTTTTCTTCCTCCTTAATTCTCTCTTCATCTGTAAAACCAGGAGAAAGCTGGAAGTGTAGGAAATGATGGTATTCTGTGTTCATTTTTTCTAATCAGCCAAATATTGAAAATGCTTCTGTCTCTTTAAAATGGTGTGGTATTTTGTGCTGTGACTACTACTGAACGTGAAGTTATTTGAGAGAACAGAATAACTTCATGTGTGTTGAGGTGTGAGGTAACCTCATTATTCCTAAATCTGTACAGTTTTGTAGCACTTCTTATTCAGCTCTACTCTTCCAGCTGCTCGAGTGTTTTCTGCTCTGGTTGTGTAACAGAATTTTTTTGAAATGTCAAAATCACAGCAATATAAGTTAGTTAGTTGAGCCAACCTGGTAGAAATTTAGCTGCTCGTAGATAAAATAATAACTGAGCAAGATTAAACAGGGTTTCTGTCTTAATAGGATAACAAGCAACACTTGCCAGATTTTAACTTGGTGCAGGGATGTTGATTAACACAAGAGATGCTTCTTTACAACTGGGAGTTCTGGTAAATATATTAAAAAATTATCATTTTATCTTTGCTTGCACAAAGTCAGGGCTTCAGAGAGATGTTGTGTTGAAATCTCTGGTAAATTTGGTGTTCCCTGTTTGTCTTGAGAAGAGCATGTCGTGGGGAGCACTGGTAGGGCACTCTGCAATCAGTGCTTGCTCTGGGGCAGACGTGCACGTCCCTGGAGAGACACTGCTCTCTTCAACCCTTTGTGGTTTTGCTGCTGCTGAGGACTGTGATGTTGGGACTGTTTATCTGGAAACGGGGCACCTGTCCCCTCACAAGGAAATGTAAAAATTATTTCTCAAAGTTCACTCAGTGGGCACCAGACAGCCTTGCTGGTCGTTACCAGGTAGCACTTGTTTGAAGAAGCAGATTAGAGGGGGATGACTATATATGCCATTGCAAATACTATATATTGTCAAATTTATTATGCTAACTTGAGAGTTTTTCCATTTAGACCTCCAGCATTTAAGGGACAAATGGAAGACAAGCTCTCTATTGCCTCCTGAGTAGTTCCCATGGGGGGACATGTTTTGTCTGAATAATGCTTCCCATCTCGTGTATCATTAACCACCCTTCAGAAACTTCCTGGCTTCCACTGAAGTAGTTTTTCCCTGGTTCATTATCTGCTACTCTCTTTTACCTGATTTCTCTTACTAGTTTCAGTATTCTCCACTGGCTGCATGTAGCTTGGAGCACCTGAGTGAGCTGGTAATCTGTGGGGTTTTTAGCCACCAGGTAAGTTTTCTGACAAAGTCTATTTCCTGAGTTAAAAGTCTAGTGCCTATGCCAAATCTATGGTTGTATTAATAGCCTACAGTATCTACAATTATATATGACAAGTTTTTAGCAATCCCACTGCCTCGATTTCCTGTCACATCCAAAACAGATCAAGATGAAATATGGAGTGAGCTAAGCTGGCAAGAGGAAGCAAAAATTTCAGTTTGGCATCAGTGGATAGCATCGCTGCCAGTTCAATTATGTGAATTATTTAATTACTCTCTGCAGAAGAAAATCTAAAAAAAAAAACACCCCATGTGCCTGAATTTTTTTTTTTTTTTAATTTTATGTGAACTGGAGATGTTTGGGAAATAACTAGGACTATTTAAATGTCTACAGCATTACACTCTTCAACTATGAAAACTGACTTTCATATAAGTCAATTGAAAAAAACCCTTATTTTTCTCTTTAAACTTTGACTGCACAGAGTTTAATTTTGTCACTTCACCTTTTAATCCTCTTTCATTTAAAGTTTTGATGTGTAAGAAAAGCTTGTGTTTCAATTTTCATCCCTGCTTAAACAGGGAAAGGCTGTGGCACTGGTGATAGGCGGTTTAGGTGTGACTGAGATATTATGAAGTTACAGGGAGAGTGGTTTCTACCCCTTCATTATAGGATTGTTCATCACTTGTCTTCATGCCTGTTGTCTGTTCCTCAGCTGCTGTTATAAAAAGTCCTTTGATAACCTTGTGTGATGATTAAACACTGCTAATTGTCCTCAGGCAACTGTTTCATGGTCATTCATGCATCTCCAACTTTGATGCTAAATGAGGTAGTCCCTCTAAGAGATACCTCTTGACACCTATGCTTTTCATGATTGTAATGTTCATCTGTTGGTCTCCAGGGTGTGTCTCAGTCATGGGGTATGCAGTGATAAAACAGAAAATTACTTGAATAGCTGCAGAATATACCCAGGGGAGTGACCACAGCTGTGGTCCATAGAGTGTTTGCTTGGGTAGCTGTGCAGCCTTTCTGGTGGTCCTAAACCCTATTGTAAGGTCTCATGGTATGAATTAATCCTGGCTTGCTGGCTATTAGGAGGGATGCTAGATCTAGTGTAGTGCTGTGCCGGGGAAGTTTGAGGGGGTTGGGTGAAGTGATGTATTTGCTGCAGGCAATCTTGTCTGACAGCTGCTGGAGTGGAGGAAACAGCTCTTTTACAAAATCACAGGATCACAGAATCATCAAGGTTGGAAAAGACCTCGAAGATCATCCAGTCCAACTATTAACCTAACAATGACAGTTCTCAACTACACCATATCTCTAGCCATGCATTTTGTCAGACCAGAGTAATTTCATGTTTCAATGCTGTTTGGGATTTTTTTAGCTCTTTTTAATTAAAAATTAAATTGAGTGAAAGTCATTCTCTGGCTCCTGAGAATTTTTCATTTATGAAATAAAATGTGTCCCTAAAAGAAGTTGCTGAAGTCATAATTACATATACATCTTGATATATCTACCAAAAAAATCAGTGTGAGACACCTCAGAGGAGGGAACGACAGGAGGATATTACTCTCAAGCTTTTTATTTTATCTTCTCTCATTTTCAGTTTGATCCCATTTGCCCATATTTTGGGGAAATTATTGTGTATGTCTGTATTTCCAGTGCTTATCAAAATGAGGCCACTAAACAGAATTGAAGAATTGGGATTCTTCAACGTTTCCCAAAATAAACTCTGTTTTTAATTGACTTAACAGAGGGAGATTTAAGAAATCAGGTGTTACTGAATGCACTATGTACAATAAATTAATTAAAATTTTCCTCTGTTAAAGGCTTTATCTTGCTGACTTCAGAAGTCTCTGTGGTTTATATGCAACGGCTAAGGACCTGTGTTTAAACCAGATGATAACCATAAACTTCTTTGGTTTCACATGAAGAAAGTACAGTCTTTCCCTAGGTTTTGAGCTTTATGAGAAGCAGTTTTTGGTCTAAACACCTTTGTGATATGAAGACCTAAGCTTAGACACTTGTTGCTGGTCTTTGGGTAAAACCTGTAAGATGGTTTTGAACAAACATCATACAAGAATTGAAAAGACAGCATTAAAACATTATTTTCTTGCAGAGGATTTTCCTGTGCTGTAAGCTACCTGGTTCCCAGGAGACTTGAAATTTGGACCACCCATTTATATGCCAAACTACAGATCTGGGAGCCTAGCTTTACTGGGTATATTTTCCCTGAAATCCTGGTTGCAAAGATCCATTTGTGGAAGACTGGCACCTCTGCAAAAGGAGCTATTGGAGCCATGGGAAGTTTTATCCAGAGCACAGAGAAGTACTGTAGTAGGCTTTGGTTCAGCCTGTGTTGACTGAGAACTGCATAATGAAGTCTTTTTTACGTTTTATATTCAAAACTTCATTGCTTTCTAAGAGGGAGTTGCATCACTGTTGCTTTTATGACAATAATACAGACTGCTTAATGTTTGTTTCCATTTCATGGTACTGTAGGATGCTTCAGAAAAGTGTCTGGCACAGTTTTTCTTGAAGAATGCAACCTTCAGATTTCCTGGTAGTTATTGACATTAATGTTGTTCTTGTAAAGGTGAAAACATGAATGATAATATAGTGACAGTATTTTTCTGACTTAAAACCAGTTGCTGTTATTCATAGCACCTATAAAGATTTGCCTAGTATTCCAGGTATACCTTAATGCCCTTGTGGAAAAGGTAAGCTATTTTTGGCTTTGTAGCTGGGGAAGACTGAGCAAAATGCAGTTATATAAACTAACGTACCGAATAAATATCGCATGAAAGATCAGTCGGGAGGTCTTAGCTGTCAATCTGAAATCACCTCAGCTCTTGCTAGTTAAAACCTCCCTCAGCATTTTCCACAGAGAGAGTGCTAAATAAAAAGAGAGTGCTGAAATACATGCTTGATTGTATCAATCAAGCCTACAAGCTTCCTATCACATTACAATGTGTTCTTCAGAGTTCTCTTAAAAACAACAACAAAAAACGCCAAACAAGCCCTTCTCTTTGTGATTTCATGGCTTTTGTTTCTTCCTCAGAGAAGATCAAGTCTGAAGTTTCTCTGACTTCGTCTGAAATTGTAGGCATGATCAATTTGTTTAAGAAACCTTGTAAGTACTTGACTGATTCTGTAGATTATGGAGCACATGATGTCCTGTCTTTTGAAAGCTCACTGTTAAGTTTTTGTGGCTTAGTATGGAATACTTTCAGTGGGGAGCTGGCTGAGGGGATAATGTCCTGTGCTTATTGTTTTGAAGCAGGAGCTGCTGCTAATGTATGTGCTGCTTTTGTCCATTTTTATGGCAGTCGTAGTAAACAGTGTATGTGTGAAGCAGAGTCAAATCCAATCCAAAGATTTTAATCTGGTTTATGTTTCTGCAGGTAATTCCCTGTGGCATCACTGGGAGCTATCTGCACCACTGAGGGAAACTTGACTCCCCCAGTTTGTGTTATGTCAGATGCTGCGCTTTACCATACCTTTTGAAATGGTCCTTGTAATTGATGAAAGTTTAGAATTTAGGTATTTAAATTTTGAAGTAAATAGAAAAGTACATGCTCATTTAGGATCATCTGGTTTGTTTTTCAAAGTTGTCAAAAAGTTTGCCATTTTTAAAGCTTACTACTGTAGTTCTAATTTCAATAGGTTTTCCTATGTTGCCAAAGATGATCTTTCAGTTACACTGATACTAATTTACATTATTTCATTTTTATTTCTTGCATTGGATTTGCAGAGATTATCTGACAAATTAAGAATTTATTTGAGTTAAATGATGTGAATGGACTGAAGCAGTTAAGTTTGTACCTATGTGTAAATACCAAGCATGCTATCAAGCAGTGGTGCTGGATTCATGTGGTGTCCTTCTGTTCACCTCTTTGTTGGTGGGGTTTTGGGGGTTGGGGGGAGGATAGGTTAGACAATGTGTTTATAATAAACAGGACTTGTTTTTAACATGAGATGATGGTTAACATTTTAACATGACAAAAGCTTTAGCCTGTTTTCAGGTTTCCTGATTATATGTCTATTCCAGTTCAGAAGTAAATAGTATCTCTGTTTCCATTGAATCCAGTATTCTGCATGGTGTTCTGCATGAACTTGGGCTACTGAAAAGGTATTAAGAGGGGAAAAGGCTCTTGCTTGATTCACTGACTGCCCTTCAGAACAAGGCGTGAAGTCCGCCTGTCACTGATGGTGGGGTCAAATGTTCTCCTAGGAAAAGAGAAGAAAGAATGTAAAGAAGCCTTTACTTCTCATCAAGTTGATTAATCTGCTCTAATTATGTGGTTTAAAGTATGGAAGTAGTAAGAAAACCTACTTTGCGTGAATTATTGAGGAATTCACGTAGGAAGAGGAGACACAAGTGTTTGAAATACCTGACTAGCTCTCTGTTGTCATCTGTTAATAATTCACATGGCCTGTTCATTTGTATTTTGTTGAGAAAAACAGAGTAGGCTTGAAATATAAAGAAGCTCTTAATTTCCTTTGTGAAGGAGTGGGAGTACAGGGTGTCCATTCAGTACAAAGAAAAGAATTTAATTGTGTGAAGTTTTCAGACTTTTTTAGTTTTCTTTTTGTAGGCAACTTCACCAGTGGCACTGTGGGAAGGAAACTCTGTTTCTTATGTGGCTTTTACACTTGTGTTAGCTATTATTAGTTAAGTCATAATTGAGCCGCAAATTCCAGACCCAGACTTTTCCAGAATTTGGTGCCTGCTTTTGTAGAAAACCATTTGCTATACAATTACCACCAAATGAAATGGTGCATCAATGTCTTGTCTTAAACTGGGTTTTGTGGTCAATCACTGTATAGTGCTACTGTAGAGACATAAAAATCCCTGGCAGTCAGCTGTGACAGACAAGTCTGATTCAATGTCACGTGAGTCTTCTCTGAAAGCTGCTGTTCGAGGAAACCTCTATCCATGGCTGCTGCCTGCTTTAATAAAAAAAGGTTTGGCTTAAATATATTTAGTTTCTCTGAGAGTACTTGTGTTTCACGGATAGGATTAAAAGTAGAGAGGTAGAGAATATCTACAGTTTGCCAGCCTTCTAGATGACATGAGCAATGACAATTTTTGTACATCTTGGTGGTCTTGTTCACAGAACATGCTTCTGTGCTAGGGCTTTATTTTGCCTTTGTTTTCAATCCCATTTCTATCCTAGGATGTGCAATGGTTTCTGAACTCTGTCACCCACAGCAAACTTTCTCTCCCAAAATGAGTATGGAACAAATTTTGAAAATATTAGGCTACTAAAATCTTGTTGGTAATGCCATACTTAGGACATTTATTTGTTTCTGATTCTGTAAGAAAGCACGGAATTTACCTAAGAGATAAGTATGATTTACCTTACTTCCTCACAAGTATTAGCGGAACTCTAAAGAATGGTAACATGAACACAGGTGATGTATACATCCACACCTACTCTAGATAGGATAGCAGTGCTTTTTATACATGGAACATGAAGTTTTAATAGCTCATGTGTGGAGACAGCCACTAATTGTCTAACCCGGTCATTTGTAGCAAAGGAATTAATTATCTTTGTTTTATAAGATTTATTTTGGAAAAGTTGAAATGCATGGTCTGACTGCCTGTCCCTATGGGTCAGGACTGAATTTCAGATTACCCCTCTGCTGCTTGAGCAGACTGGCTGCTATTGGAAATGTAACACTCAGCTAGGTGGAATTCTCATCTGCACCAACCTTGCCATGCCTGCATTAATTTTTCTTAATTACTAAACAACTTACACTTAATGAGTTGCAATTAATCAGTACCTTTTGCTTTGCTATACATATAAAATTATACTTTCAGTAAAATGTTTCATGAACTAATTAGAGATCTTGACCTGTTGTTGAGAGACTTCTGTCCTCTAGTTTACTGGTTTCTTATTAAATTGTGAGATTAAAATCATGTCTCCTTACTCCAGTGATGCAATCTCTTCATGTTCTTCTCCCGTGGCAGACTACATTTAATCCTTATTCCGGAATGCTGTTTCCCTAAATGATGAGTCTTCTTTAGCCTGTAGAGCAGAGACTCGTTCCATTTCACAATATAGCTTGAAGCAGGGATGACCAGCTGCTCTGTGACTACATTTGCCCCAGCTGACTACTCAGGTGCAGGAGGATAATGAGAGGCTGATTCTGCAGAAGGTGCTTGGGGCATCCTGAAGAACAGGTACAAACAAACCTTACCAGTCTGATGGCATGGTCCAGGAGGGCAGGGCAGAGAAGCACAGCTATTCAGTGAGGTTAAGTCCTCAGAATTTACTACCTCTGGCATGGAGCCCATTCCAGCAAAAGACAGCAGAGCTGCCTTGGCAGCTGTGCCCATCAGTACCTTGAGGGGCTTACAGCTGCCTTGCTTTTCCCCACACTGGATCTTAAACAAAAACTAAAATGTTTTCAGTAAAAAAAAAATAAAATCAAAATAAACCCTCTTCTCCCTTCAATTTGGCCTCATTCTGCTAGAGGCCAAATAATGCTGGTGATGACTGCATGAATTACCCAGGACAGAGGTCTCTGGAGCTGCTGCTTGGGTTCCTGCTGTGCTGTAAGTTCTGTGTTTCCATCACAGCTGCAAAGGGTGATGCTGTCTTTGGGAGAGTTTGTTTCATCTGAGGCTCTGAGGACTTTTCTATGGGCAGTTTTTGTGGCAGAGGTGTAAGTAAACAAACATTTGATGTTACAAGGAAGTAACACAGATTGCCTACTACTTCTTGTCTTCTTGCCCTTCTTTGAGATGGAACGTACTGCGCACATTTTCACAGCCATCCTTTCTTCCTCAGTCCTGGTTAAATTTCAGATTCTTTGATGAAGAGGCTTTTGGCCTCCTTTTGTAGTGATGTGCAGTGCACGTGGTGTCCATGCAGCCATGGGCTGCTGTAAGCGCTGCTAGGCTTAAACGCTTGCCAGCCAGTGGGGCTTGAGCTACGTATCAGTTGCATGGATGTACGTGTTGCCAAGGCACCTCAAACAGGAACCGTTACAGGTAGATAACCTGTTCCAGCTTCTATACAGTGTCCCCTTCCACTTCATTCTGAATGTTTTATTAAAATAAAATTGGGGAAAACACTTCCATCTGCTTTTGGAAGAACTTAGTAAAAATACTATTTTATTTTTAAAAGCAGTTCAAATAGTTTTTGCTACAAAGTTGTGAAATCTCACTGCTCTCCTCTTTTCTGTTGTTCGATTAAGTGATTATCCAGATGCTATCTGCATTGCCTCACCATTCCTGGAACTTTAGGATATAATGTGGGTGATGTCCTTAGTGGTTGGTTTACCAAAATGAAGTACACATATCTGAACACCTTTTAGTCACATGTTTGACTGTGGTTTCCAAACTGGCACCTTCAAAGTAAGTAGCAGCTGTCCTCCTTTTAGTGAATATGGATATATAATACCACGTAGCTGTATGTATTCTTTCTACGTTCATCAGTGATCTGCAATATGTAAGTACATTATAAATTTCATGTACAGAAACAAAAAGATCTGTGCTCATCTTCATTTAGCATTTGTTAGAATGTTAATAAAACAATGAGTTCTCAGATGGTACAGGAGATTAGTTGTCATTAGTTAATTTTCAGTTTACACTGAAATACTTAAACCTCTTTGTGAGAGTCAGACAGAGAACACATATATGTACTATTAACTATTATAAAACAGAATTGTATTTGCTCTGAGTATTTTTTTTTTCAAAAACATTATTAACAATCCATATCCAGGCATATATGTCATCTCTCTACTATCAGGTAGAGACATATCTGGTAAATCAAGCCAGACTGAAAACCAGATTTGGAGAGTCTCCTGTTTTGTTCTGCTGTAATGTAGTTGTGCATTTTACAGTTTGACTCCAAATAATTTACAGCAGAAAAGCAGGAAAAGGAAGAGGACGAAGTGGTGTTTCTCTTGCCATTGAGACATACACTCTGGTGGAAAAATCCTGGAGAAAACGTTGCTCTGCATTGGCCTTGCAATGTATTCCTGCCCCGCAACTGGTGACTGGCATTCTTTCACGTGGTGTGTATGACTTAGTCTTAAAAAGTGAGGAAGATGGGACGAAGCGGTGGGAGAAGCCTAAGCTTAACTTGTACGTTGTGCAGAGTTACAGTGCTGTCATTTCATACGTGGTTCTTTCCTCTGACTGTCCTGGGTGGGTGTTACTGTGCATATGGCTTTTGGGCTTTAGCTCAGCTGTTTAAAGAAGTATCAAGATTAGCACAGTCATTTGGAGCATCAGGATTTTTCTGAAAATGCAGTAGAAAACCTGGTATGGGTATCTGGGGATCTGACAGAGGGCCAACAGAGCACTGGAATGACTATTCTCTTCACCTAGGACTTTTGGATATAAACATCAGTTTTCCCCTTCTGTATACCACAATTAAAAAGATGCCCACAACACAAAGCAACAACTGCTGTTGTTTCCACACTCGCACTTGACAAATCTTCCAGAAACAATTGTGTGAGGAAGGCTTGAAGAAATGCAGCCTGGATTTTCTTTGAGATGATTTGCAGTATCTCAGCTTCAGACAGCATCAAGGAGAGATGTGGGCATCTCTTGAGGCTAGTTGGTCACATAATGGCACCTGATTATTTTTATAAGCTTTTCTTTTGACTTGTTTATTATTTTTGTACTGTTACAATTCTTTCAACTTCCATGTGCCGATGTAATCCTGGGTGGTGCTTTACAAAAATGGAAAAATACTGTTTCAGCTACTGTGAACACTTGTAGTCTAGATAAAACAAGAATAGATACGAGGCAAGTAAAAAAAGATTAAAACTAGATGAGTACTCACCTATCTCCTCTGCCCCTACCCCTTTCCCACGTTTGCTCTGTGCAATTTCTTTTACAGTGATTGCTCTTGAGCCTTGAGTTTTGCAAGTGGAACAGAGGTATCAGGTGAAAGTGTGTTTATGTGAGGTGACAGGAAGCCTACAGTGTCAGAGAAGTGGTTATGGAAGGGAACTGGCCAGCATGGGCTTCCCCTGAATCTCATTGTGAACTTTGTTTAACTGGGCATGCAGGGTACCAATTCTTGTACCAGGCTGCTTGCAGGGATCCCAAATGTGCTTCAACACCTGGGAAACAAGTGTTCAGAGCTACTGAAATGGACTCCTGCTTCCACCCATGCTTGACAGTCAGACCGTGGCGTTAATCACTTCTAGGAGCAGAATTTCTGTTTCTTGCTCTTGTTGCTCTATGGGAACAGCTGGAGGGTACTTGCTCTGCCAGAAGGCACCCTGTACAAGTGATGCTGCATCAGGAATGATGCTGCATCAGGAGACTTTGTGCTTGGCTGGTTTCCTGGGCTTTTACAGCTGCTGTAGCCCCTCAGAGTATGACAGACACAACCTGCACTCCCAGTGTCCTTCCAAGCCTTACAAACTGCGTACTTGAATGGTTTTCATTCTAGGGTCCATGTTGATGTCATATCTTAGAGTCTACAATGCCTTAATTTCCCTTGGTGGTAGTTATGTTTAACCATCTTTGTTAGCCCAGGAAATCTCATACTTTGCCTGGACACCTGAGTCCCCTCCATTATGTTTTGTTCTGGGACATAGTAAATGGTAAATAAATTGCAGTCTGGGCAGATGATGGTGGAGAGAAAGTGCCGTCTCCTTGCTCAGTGAAGTTTAATTGTGTCCAACTTGTGTGGCTAAATTTGATGTATTTCACCAGTTTAGTGGCAGTAATGCTTTATAATCTGAGCACAGTGAGATGGTGTGTGATTAGCATGATCAGTCACATCCTGGCCTGGCAAATCCTTGCCTGGAACTGAAACAGCATGAAAATAGGAAATAGGTTTTTTTCTCTTTGTTCCCACTGCCTAAAGGAAAGATGTTTTAAAAGGAAGTGTCTGGTTGTCCTAGTTCAGGGATAGAAAGAGTTTGTTCATTTGTGCAAAGGTTGTTTTATATTTGAATTATTTTAGATATTTTTAAAATGTTTAGGTTTATAAATGCTTGAGTATCATCTCTTTATGGCTGCTTCTCTTCTCTTTAAATTTGCCTCTTCATGAGTAATCAGTTTTCTTCCATCATCATAAAGTAGAATGGATAGGGGGAGATATCACTTAACATCACGGTAGTAGCTTGCTTTTTCCATTTTGATAGTACAGATGATCTTATGAAGAACACTTTTTTGACATTTCTATTTGTACTGTTCATCCAGATACCTTACATGGCTGACATTTGAAATAATACTGTTTCTACTTATCAGTGTTTTATGTTAATAAATAGTGTTAGCCAAATATATTTGATGTCAAAACACATCTGAGTATTTTATGAAACAAATATTGTTAGTTTTGCAAAGATCAGAAGAATAATATTAAAAAGGGGTTTATTTCTTAGATATTTATAAGGTAGTCTAAGCTGTAGAATTCCATCAGATTTCTCTGAGTTTTCCAATCAATAAGTGTTTCAAGTGATGCCTTGTTTCTCTGTTTTAATTCTGGAAAACAAAGGCAAACCACGATCGCCTCAATTCTTCAGTTGCCTCCACACAGCAAGAGCTTCACTGAAAGTCTATGAATCCTATTGCTTTTGATGTGTGTTCTGATTTTTTCTTTCTTTCTCAAAAAATAGCATCAAGGAAATTATCTTCCTATTCTGTATATTTTATTAGGTTGATGACAAGATAAGGAATTTTAAGCTCCTTTTCTAAAGCAGATCTAGTGTTTGATGAAGTTGCTGGAACTTCAACCTCAAGACTTACAGTCCTCTTCCCTTAATAAATATGTCTTACGCACATCTTCTGTCAGTGCTTGGCCTGGGTGCTGAAGGCAACCCAGGTTGAGGGCTCCAGTGTGGATGTGGAAAAGCTACGGTTCTACAAGTTCCCTGTCCTGTGTTTGACTCTGCTCTGTAAAAAGCTGTTTGAGATTTACCTTTGTGGCTCAGTCTGTTGCCTCCTTGCCGTATAGGGACAAGTGATGAATAAGGAGCAACTTAGTTATGGTTTGTAAAATGCTTTGAAGTTTGAAATACTAATATAATTAATGATTAATACTAATGAGCAATTTTACATTTTTGTCACCATGGTCTGTTCAACCACTCAGAGTCTTGTTACTGAAATTCAGTAACTGAAAACAGTTAAATTTCAGCAAATACTGACATTTAACCACGATGTTGGTTAGGTGCTGGCTCAGATGGTGCTCTTCTCTTTATAGCATCCAAGTCAATACTGAGATACCAATTTTATCCTTTAGATTATGGTAGTCTATGTTACAAAAATTAGCAATTTCAGAGAAAGGTGGAAGTGGCTGTCTGTCCTTGGTGCTCAGAAGGGAGATGCACTGCAGACTGAAATAGCAGCATGTCAGCTGTAAAAGCGCAGTAGGGTTCTGTTCTCTGTGCAGCACAGAGGTGAGGCTGTGTCACTGAAGACATGGAGGAGCAGGAGGAATTGTAAGCCGTGAGCAAGTAGAGGAAAAACCTCTTCTGTCTTGCAGTGAAGATCTACCCAGGTCTGGCATGTTTTGGTATCTGAGGATCTGCAGCTGAGTCTCCTGCTTGCATGCCCAGGAGGCAGTGCCCCTGAACAGAATAGAGAATGTCTCAGTGTAGTGCCTGCTATTCCTGAGGAGGGGGATAACCTGGGTCTGTGTATGTAATGAAAACTGCTCAGACAGTGAAAAGCCAGGTGTTGGATATACAGGCACTCACAGACTCTGGCTAGCTGTCCTGAGTGTTAATCTGGCCACAACTGATGTTAATTTGTGCAAAGAGAATTTGTTTATCAGAAGGAGTGAGTGAACCTGGAGGAGTAGCTGAGGAAGGAGAGTGTGCAACAGAAAGGGGGAGGAGGAGTGAGGAGGTGAAGGTGTCCTCCTGCCCTGGCTCTGCAGAGCTTCAGGAGAAGAGGTGGCTCTTTGCAGGAGCACGGCATTTCCAGGCTTTGGAGGGGAACACAGTGCAGGTTTTTCACCCTCTGTGCTGCTGACTAATGTTATTTCCCATGGCATTTTGGTGATAGGCCAGTCTGGGGAATGGGTGCCATGATTCCTTCTGACCACCTTGCCCAACAGAACAGGGTGCTTGAGATTTGGCTTTCTTCAGGAAAAAACAAACAACCAACCCTTCCCAGCTCCCTACTGCTCTCCACTGTGGTTTTCACCATGCAAGCATTCCCTTTGGTCTTTGCTTTTTTACCAAAATTAGCTGGAGAATTTCTAAATGCCATGGTTCATGCAGCTCTCTTCTTAAGAAATTGTTTTTCTTTACTTTGCTACCCAGCTGTAAACCTCAACAGTATGACTTTAATTCTCTAAAATCAAAGATGGTCGCAAGTGTTTTAGTTCTTTTAGACAAATTCAGCTTGAGTTCAGATTTTACTTGGCTCATAGGTCACGCAAATATGGGTTTTTTGTGACTAATTGAAAAATTTAGAGATGGTTCTGAGATTTCAGCCCCCTAAATTTGGGGAGGGGAGATGGATTTACTGCCTCATGTTCAGCTTTACCTTTGTAAAATTTAATGAGGCAATTATTAAAATAGTGTTTCACTGCAGTGGTTGGTAATTTGGTTTGAATAAGACCCCTTTTACTCTTGGCTTTTCTATATCACTTTATAATTCTCAGAACTCTGAAAGACAACACACAGGCATAAAGTAATGTCGTCTGGGGTTTTTTCCCCTCCAATTAAGTTATATGTAGAACTATGCCTGAACTTTTTTAATGTATTTTTACTTCATATAACATATGTGGTAATTTTCCTTGTGATCCATGGAGCTGCTCTAAGTCAAAAGGTATATTAATAGTTTCCAAAAAAAAACCCCTTAACAATCGGACATTCCTTATGACCAGGGACTAAGTAAGATCATAGAATGAAAATTTGATTCTCTTCATTTCATCTGACCTATTTAAAATATTTCATCAGTTCATCTGAATTACAAGGATGAAATTCATAATGTTTGTCATTGTAAAAGTACATTAAACTGAAACTGTAGGAAAATAAAAAAAATAATTTGAAACCATTTTTTGACACTTGCCAGTTACAATGAATAAAAAAAAATATCTGTTTTTCTTCATTAATTGGTTATTATTGTTCTGAGTAGTGACACTGCTTTGAAAGCGCTTCATAAATTGCTAGCTTTAGTGCTTGCAGCTGCTGTATGTCACAGAATGTCTTTATTAGTTTCAGTTTGTGTTAGGCAGCAAAAACAGAACTACTGCATCTGATTTTTGCACCATGACAAGAAATTTTTATCCAGTAAGATAAAATTTTCCTGTGACATTCAGGAAAGAATTTGTTCTGTGTCAGAACACCTCAGCAATGTATTAGTTTGTCCTTTCCCTTATAAAAGAAGGAAAAAATTCTGAATCCCAATCCAAAATATATTGGATTGTACCTACTTGCTTTCAGCCTTGATTTATTAGCACCTAGTGATTTATTAGCCAGTTGGCTCTCCACCCCCTTGCTCAGGTGCCAACCCCTGTCAGCTTCAGGAGCCTTTTCCATAGTATTACATAGACTTCTTTTTAATGTAGCTGTACCACTGTGCTGGCTTATAATTATTCTGTGATCAGCTGTTGTGGACAGGTCTGTCTTCTCATCCATTTCTAGCTGATAGGGGTCAGATTATTAGAGGAATGTGTGAGCAGTATGCCTTAAATGAATGAGTTTGTACATAATACTTCAACATTGCCTCTCATTTTTGTTATCCCAGACTTCCAGATATCCAGTCTTTCTGGGATGGCACTCTGACTCTCCTTTAAGTTCAAGATACTTCTCAACATTGTCTTATTGATAGATGTCAGGAGCACGCTGTTAGCTCTTGTGCCTTATCACTGAAGAGGTTTGATCTACGAGTTTCATATTCCCTTCTTGAAAATTAACATTTCATATGGTAATCCAGTACTTTCTGTGAGGATGAAATGCTTCTTCTCTCACCAGTGAAAAAATGGGAAGTGATATGATCCAAAAGTGTTGACTGGTGCAGTACAGGACTTGGGGCTGGAGGGGCAGAAAAAGCAGTTCCCATAACACAATCCCCTGCAGAAATGATCTTAGTAATAGAGATTTGAGTGCAGGATCTTAGTCTGCCAAGAGCTTGTGCCAGCCTTGAGGAGGCACAAATGACCGCCAGCAGCTGGGGAGGGGCAGCAGGGAGGTGTTTGGCCAGTTTGAGTTGTATTCCTTGGACTTTGCACTGCTCTGCAGGAGGGCCTCAGGCAAGTTGCTTTGCCTTTGGGAGGTTTATCCTCCCATCTGTAGCTTGGCCAGTAGTTCAGGTTATAAATACTTTCAAGAAGGAATTGTCTCATGTAAGAAATGAACCTTCTGAGAGAATCCCATGTTTTACAATTTTTTTTTTTTTTTTTTTTTTTTTTTTTTTCTCTGTGAAGGAAATAATGAGTCAACATCTCTTTACTGTGTTGATCTCAAGTGTTTAATGCCAATCTGGAAACCTCAGACAAAACACAGCATACCAAAAGGGTCTTCCATCACAAATAACTTGAGTTAATAAGTATTGCCCTAGTAAAATAAAACTTTCTCCCTTCTGTTACATAATGGATGAATGTTTGTGGTGAATCAGAAGCTATTGTGGTCTCTTCCTTTCTAAAAGTCTCACATACATCGCTGAGCCCAGAGCTATTATAAGCAAGTTTTATCTTATCCCATATGTTCTGCAATGCAGCCCAGTACCTTAGTAACATTTATTGCATTTACTTAACCCTTTCGCAAGTGTCCTTATATGTGTGATCTCTGCTAGCTGCTATCACTGTGCTCAAGATGCGTATTCCAAGTTGTTTTAAACCCCCTGACTACTCACTGTGTGACCTGTACATGGGGCTTCCCCCCCGAAAGCTGGGAAAAAAGAAGGAAGCTCCCTGCCTGCAGTAAGGTGCTGAAGTTTGTACTGACTTTGTCATACCGTCTTCCCTGCTGGGAATCCCCACTATCCCCAGCCTACCCCACACATTCCCAGAGTGACCTACCAGCTCTAGGTCTGGCCGTGTTTTTCAAAGAGCAGTGTCTTCCCCATCCCAAAGGTGCTTCCCAAGGTGGGCAGCAGCATGGATTAGGGAGGAAATGAAGGGTTGGGTGAGGAACACGCGACTTTCCGACCTCTAGTACCACTCACAGTGATACTTAATAACAGGCCCAGAAATATGAAGACTGGCTGGGAAGGCTTTAATTTATAGATTGGAAAAAGAGGAAGACAGAAGCTCAAAATGGAAGGGAGGTGAGACTCCAGCAAGAGTAAACAAGACCAAAGAAGTGGATAGAAGCAGTGTTTACTTGGCTTTGGTTCTTCTGTTTACTGTCATTTAAACTTCAAAACTGTTCTTTACTCCTTCTCTCCATTAGTATCTCTTCCTTGCTGCTAAAGACCACTGTGCCAGTCCTCCTGCAGCAGAAGTTAAGTCCTTTTGCCTTGAAATAAGTAAAATAAGGTTTTACTTGCCCGTTACTTCCTTGTGTCAAGAGAAGTGTTGAAATACCTCTTTTCTTGCTCTGGATGATAAGGTATTATATGGTGTTTGAACATTAATATACTCTATTATGCTGATTCATATGTGTTTCCTAACAGCTGACTATCTCAGCTAGTTATAGTTTCTTTGGAAGATACAGCCTTTGGCAGGAAGAAAAATCACAAAATGGGTGGTAATTTGTGGAAATGTTTTTGCTTTTGCGGGTGGCAAGGGTACATAGACGTTTCTGGAAAGTAAGATTGGTTCTTGCTGTGTTATGGATACTTTAGGTAGTATTACTAGTTTATATCAGGTAATCCAAGAATACCTCATCTTTTCTGTGGGACACGGTTTGCAAGAAATAGTATCTCTTATAAGATCACTTGATACTCTTGGAAGAACAGACAAGCATTGGCATGCTATTTTTCCTTTGCTTTGCCTAGGTGTTTCATGAGACTATTTGTCGCCATTGATCCCTCTCCATTTTAGTTCATTTAATGTTTCTCAGATATTGATATAATCTCTCGTCATATTATCTCATCTTTTCTCTATCAACACAGGACTTTTGCAAACTGTCTACTTTGCGAGTGTTACATGCTATCACTAAACACACGGGTGAACTCATTGCTGGGAAGTTATATTATTGAATCTGAGCATCACTCTTTTTTAGGTCAATCTTTATTCCCTTTGTGTTATCTTAAATGTTTCCTCGGGCTTTTTGGTGTTTGTGTCTGCTTTGTATATCTGGACACTGTCCATCTGTCAACCCCAACTTTCTTTTCAGCTACCTATGAAAGAGAGGGCAATGGACCAAGGGCAGGTCATGGAGGCAGAAAATGTCCAGAAACCAACTTGCCCTGTGAAGTCTGACAAACTACAGTATGTACAGGATCTCACACCTGTTTTAAAACATGAGAACATGGTTAAGCAGAGCAGAGCCTGCCCTCCTCCTCCTTGCTCCCAAGCAATTTGTTTTCCCTTTCCTGGAGGAGTGGAGAGACCTCTCCAGGGAGTGCTGCTTCCCTCTCTGAATGCAAATGTTATCAGCAATAATGAGTAGCTCTGAGGACTCACAGAAATGGATGTACTGAGATGTGGAGTGGGTGGGAAAGATGGAGGCAAGTGCTGATTCCCAGTTTATGCGGGGAAGCTCTGTGCCCTATGAGAACAGATGGGGCAGGGGGGAGGCAGGGTGGCTTTTTCAGTGGGAATGCAGATGCACAGCCACCCCAGGGCTCAACAGGGCAATGCTTACGGTAGCAGCTATCCTGAGTCATTTTAAAAAGAGCATGAATAAACATACCATTAGCTTAAAATCAAGGTGGGTATTTTTATTACTGATACTGGCAATGTACATCATAACAGCCTCTTTCTGCTGTAGAGATGTGATTAGAGATCAGTCAACTTAGCCTCTTAACTTCTTTTTAGTTCTCTTTTCCACCTCAGCTGTTGCATTGTGCCTGCAGCCCAGTAATCCACCTGCCCTCTCCCTGCCATGAAGTTCTTAACACTGCATTCATGTGGATTTCCATTCTCTACATACTTTATAGAAATTCCTATTGAATTTAATAATTCATATCCTCATTATATATTATATTTATATTATATTTTATAGCCATTAAGTTCACTAACAAGGAACACATTATTTTGGAGACAGGTGCTGTATTTCACATAATGAACAAAAGTTTGTGAAATCTCTGCAAATCCCATTGCAAAACTGAGGTTTGAAAAATTTTGGCCACAATAACATCAGTTTTTAAAAGTCACTGTAAATCTTCCTTTTATTTATTTTTCCCTGAACAATCATCTTTCTACCCACCAGCTGATGCAGTTCCTTGGTCAGCTCTGCTTGGAGAGGTCTGTCCCAGCAGGTTTTCTCACCCACACTACTGTGAGTGCCCCCAGCACTACAGCCAGGAGAGAAGCTGCAAGGAACCAACACTTCGTTATGTATTTAGGTGTCTCTTCTATGATTATGTGAGATTTTCTTTTTCTCATTTGAGGCTTGCTTTGCTTGAAAGTTATTTTTCAGATGTTTCCAGTGGTGTTGACATCTCTGTCCCATCTGGTGGTGTACCCAGTTGTTTGGGGTACATTGCTTGTTCTCTTCCCAAATATTTAAAGCTCTTCCCTCTATGAGTGGTAGTTAAATCTTTATTTGACCTGTGCTTGTGTTGAGGACTCTATGCAGTTTTTGAAAGGCATCACAGCCTAGGAATCCCAATGGATTGGGGTGACATTTGCGCAGTTCAACTACAGGCTCTCTTATGGGGATTTGTCAGCTGGTGTGTTGCTAAGCTGGCAGCTGGAGTCCAAAGGCTGTGCCTGATTTACTGTCAATAAAGCCCATTGCACCAGCCTTCATCTTTCTTGTAGAGCACTATAGATTGAAAGAGTGCGAGAGGAGTAGCTGCACCTATCAGTATCCCCTCTGTTGTTGGGACTGGAGGGGCCATGTGCTGGTTTCATTATACCGATGCTCTCCACTTTAACTGGCTCTGTGTTAGGCACTACATGTCTTTATGCATCTGACAAATTATATGATGGGTTAAAGATTATTCTAATCTGCTCTGCTACTCTTCTGGAATAAACTGAGAAGGGAGCGTTTACCATATGTGCTGTGTTATTCTAGCTAATGTATCCAACCTTGTTTATCTGTCACCTTCACACCTCATGTTTTTCTGTGATTCAAAACTGATTTACTGTTAACTGTTTACAGTGATTTGAACAAGAGAGGCTTGTCAAACAGACAGGAAAAAAGATTTAATTGCTGATTTCCATGTTCTCCTGTGTCTGGATCTGTAGGATTCTCATTCTAGTGATTAAGGAGAAAAGCAAATGGCCTGTGTAAGTGGACTTATTTCCCAGCTATCTCAGCAATTGTCCTTGATACAAGTCAACAGTATTGCATGTTCCAACCTTCAGCCTTTCCTATCCCTTTTTTTTTCTTTCAGCAGTACAGATAGACAGGAGGAATGAGTCCTGTTTGAGCTCTAACATTAGAGACTTGAAAGGCTTTTGGGCAGGGTGTTATCTGTTGCATTGCCACAGACAATTGGTCAAAAGGTTAAATTCCCTTTTGTACTTGTTTTGCTGTTATAGGAAACATTTTATCCTGTAGGTGATACCATCCCACATCTTACTCCATAAGATTTCTGTGAAAAATCTACATAAATATACTTTGCCTTAGTGGTCAGGCATTGCCTCATTAGAAGCCTGCAAGGGCTGGTTGCTCCTTATCTCTGTGCTGGCAGGATGGGGAATAGTGTGTGCAGCCTGTGCAGGGAAGGGTGTTCATTGGTTTTGCAGTGAGTCATGAAGCCTAATTTAAAGAATTCACGCTTAGTAATGTGACAACTGTGATGACGGGGTATGGAGTGTGGAAACAGCTAAGGGACACATTAAATCACATGGAGAAAAGCAGATCTTGGCTGGAGGTAACCATGTTGGCTTTCACTCATTTTGATGAAATGAAAGCTGTGTTGACCTGTCTTATTTGTTCAACACCTAGATTCATAGTTGGTGAATCAGTACAGTAGATTTAGAGCTGATGAGGTAATTCACAGCTATATATGAGGACCTCTAAAAGAGGAGGGGACAAGGGTAAAGTGGATGAATGATACAGAACCTTTCTTTAAAAACACTGTAGTTGAATTGATTTATGCAGTAAATTACATTAACAAGCAGAAATGGCATCACACAACCTCCTCCTTTCAAAGAAGGCTGAGGAAGCAGGCGAGGTAGGAACTGTGGAATTCGCCCAGTCTTGTGTCTGGTACTGATGCTTTCTCTCCTGTATGTTCTACCAGTTTTTGCCAGCAGTCTCTGAAGTGCATGAAGGGTTGGGGCAGCTGTGGCCTCGAGCAATAATTTCTCTCTTTCTCTGCATGACTGCCTGCCTGTCTGTTTGGGGTTTCATATAAGAATATATTTCTCTAAAGTCAGAATTGAGCAGCAAGCAATTGATCTAGCTGGAGATGTGAGTTGGTCAGTTTATGGAAAGCAGAGCTAGGGGACGGGGAGAGTAAACTTCTGTACCCCTTTTTCTTCTGCACTGATAAAACTGCTGCATCAGTGGTTGTTGTTTTTCTCATCTGCTTACTATGGATCAGCAATCCTCGATAAAAAAATTCTAATGCTGGGTCTGAATTTGAGGTTCATATTTCAGCTTTTTATCTTTACACTGCTACTAGGATTCCTTGTTGTCTTAATGAAGTTGCGCAAATGCCATGTATCT
Organism: Athene noctua; assembly: GCF_965140245.1. Classification (NCBI taxonomy): domain Eukaryota; kingdom Metazoa; phylum Chordata; class Aves; order Strigiformes; family Strigidae; genus Athene; species Athene noctua. The sequence continues at coordinate 31,893,572 of NC_134040.1, forward strand.
TGACTGCCTAGTGAAAAGAATGATACCTGTGTAAACTTCTTGGAGATCTGTAAAGGAAACCCATAATTACTATCTGTTGCATCTTTCACTTTATAATTCCAGTCGAGGTTTCCTACTTCATCCATAATTGGGTACACATAGATTCACAAAGAGTAGTTTTCTTGCTGTTTGCATAGGTTTGATCTCACCTCTGGGTTCAGCTCAGGCTCGCTGGCACCGTGATAGTTTGGAAACCGCTTGTGACTGGAAGTAGCCAGGTCACAATGTGCTTGGGTGCATTTTCTCTCTCTAAATACTCTGCAGTTATGCCTCCAGCAACTACAGAGGGGTGTTACGCAGATACAGCTTTGCCATACCAGAGTATAGTGGAGTAGAACATAAAGCCTGATGTGGTACTGAAGAATACTATTGCACTGCAGAAGATTTTTTCATGTTGCCTGGTCAAGCATTCCTATGGGGGCCTCTCTGTACTTGACAACCAAACCACTGCTTTCTGATGAGCAGCAGCTCATATGAGGAGTAGAGTGTGCTGAGGCAGTGTGTATGCATACAGCCTGGGAGAAAAGCACATATAGGGATTTAAATAGATGATGAAAATATTTGTCATCAGTACAACATGGTGCTTCTCAAACTGGATTGTGATAGGAGGCTAAAAGTTGGGGTTACTTTTTAAAAACCCCAAACAATGGGCTTGTTTTAAGTAGATTCAATGCAAAATTAAGTAGAGGCAGAAAAGAAATGAAGCTCTGACAGCTGTGGTGTTTTAGTAATTCTTTGGTGCATCCCAACCCTCAGAAGTTAACCCTTTCTTGGCAGTGGCTAACAAGAAGTTCTTGGTAGTCCTTTTTAATGGATGTGGGGTGGGAAAAGTAGTTAGAAATTCCCTTTATTTTCTTCAGCCTTTGGTGGGGAAAAAAAGTTACTTTTTTTCTTTCTGGTTAACTTCTTTATTTCTTGTTTCTGTCTTCATGTCTGTTTTGTCTTTTTGCTGTGCTTTTTTTGGTTGAGCTTTTAAAATTTAAGCATCTCAAGGAAGAAATGCTTGGTCAAATTCTGTCCTCAGTTACTTGTGGAAAAAAAAGTCAGAAAAATGTATTGACTTTGCTGGATGTCTATTGAAGTAACCCACCAGCAAACTAACAGAACTTTATCCTGGTCTCTTTATTAATTTGTAAATTTACTTGTCTAGTTATGAGGGCATATAAGTAAAATACAGCTGGTTATTTTCAATTGCTTTTAATTCAAATCAGAAGTTCCAGCACCTGCCGAAGTGGGGTGACCAAAGCAGTGGTGGTCTTTTGGTGAAAAGGACAAAAGTGTGATATAAAGCCTAAAAACGAGCCTCAGTGTTATATTCTGGCTCTGCAAAATTATCCTTTCTCTTCATCCAAATGTTCAGCTGCACTGACACCTCCAAGCAGATCCTTAAACCCTAGAGCAGATGTTTTAATGCTCTTACCTTTGCTTTGTCAACATGACACGTCAACGGCGAGTTGCAGCCCTGCATTTACATTGCAAGCACCAGGCTGCTTCGGGCTGGTGACTTGCTCTTTGACCTCATTCTTCCTTTGAACCTGCTGCCGCGGTGCGGTGCGTGCTTGGGAGCCGCGTCCCTCAGCCCTGCGCCTGTTTGTCTTGTAATCCACAGACAAGAAAAAAGCAGGCAAATTCCAGCCTTTCAAGAAGCTCTTTGGAAAGAGGAAGAAAAGAGAGCCTGCGTCAGACTGCGAGGAAGCCAAACTGAAGCCCAGCCACTCCTTTGGCAACGTCTGCAACGGCACCTTCTCCTCCGATGAAGAGCCAAACGGTGGTCTGAGGTAAGTGCACACGGGTCTGCTGCCAGCCCCTGCAAACGCAAGGCTTGTTCTCCCTGCTTTTAACGGAATTAAATTTAAATTCTGCCTCTGCTGAGTGGTAGCAGGTTGTACGCCGCTTTTCATGGAGTGCGTGCATCTCTGTCCCTCCTCTGAAAGTGACACCCGCTGCTGTAGACCCTGAGGTCTCGCTTCTTGCATGTGTTACTTATTGGGTACATGTGCCAGTCTGCAAAAAAGAAATCCCAGGATGAAGCAGAAATTAATTTGAATCTGGCTCTGTGATTTAACAGAACTTCATGGCGAACACCTGAGCAGAGGTATTAATGGCATCTGTGTTTTTAAAACTGGGAAAAGGGAAACTTGAACTGGCTGCTACAGATACTTTATTGTGTGCTTTTCCCTGCAAGGTGGTATCTCTGGGTCAAGACAGACATCGTCTTTTGGTCTATCCCATACAGTTTTTGTTTGTAACTGGGGTCAGCAGACAGGCTGCTTTTACTCTGATCCAGTTTGAACGTAGAGGACAAGGAAGAGAGGGAAGAGAGGCGCCTGGAAATCAGATCATGTTCCAGTGACAAGAGAGGGTAACAGATGACAGTGTGAGGATTTTCTTTAGAAATAGTGGGGAAAAAGAAACTGTACAGAGTTAACTAGTCAGCAGTCTCTCACTAGGAACAGAACAGAAAAAACCCCAAACAAAATCCCAAACAAACAACAAAAAAAACCCCACTCCAACAACGACAAATAAGACCAGATGCACAAACTGATTGGGTCAGTAATACTTATTTCACTTTCCAACTCAAAGTCTCAGAGAGGTTAGTTAACTCCTGGTCAAAATCATTTCCAAAAAAAGGAACTGTTTATACTGGGGACTGCGAGTATCTGAAAGTTAACAAAATATCTGAGAGGATCAAAAAACCATACCAAATTCCTCTGCTCAAGAAAGAAATGTGTATCATAAACATCACCCTGCACAGTATTTTCAGTGGTGCAAAGTCACAGCTGTGAAAATGTGATTCATTTTTCTTTATTTTCTCTGAGTTTCTGGATGGTTTGTTCCATTTCGTGAAATTCTTTAAGTACTAGGTTTCCCCTTTGGTTTCTGCAGTGCAGTCTTGTACTCCTCTTTTGCCTGTCCCAATTTTTCAGAAAATCAAAGCTGAGCATAGCCACACCTTAGATAGAGATACAACTGACTGCTTTTGCGTTGCATTGCCTCTGTGCATGATGCTGAGCAACTGTTGGAAGTTACAGTACCCACTGCCTCAAGAGCAGACTAGTGAAGAAGAGCAAAACAAAGGGCATCATCTTGCTATCAGGGATTTCCCGTTCAGTGTAACTGAAAATGCAGTGCTGCACCCAGAAACAGTGATATGGGAACTTGTCCTGTTCTCCAACAGTGAAGTGAAGGTGTGACAGACCCTTGTAAGACTGCTAAATGCTTGCATTTTTAAACATATTAATTTTTCTAATTAATAAAGGCATTAAATTTAAGCCTCTAGTGGAATAAATCAGACTGCACAGTTTAAATCACAGGAGATTAGCAAATGTGAAGGGTCCCGAGTCTCATCTCAAGTGGAACATTTCTTTCTGTGACTGTGGTTTGTGAGAGGTTCTTCTGTTTTAACCTGCTAGAAATAATCAGTGAAAATTCCGTTTTCCCTGTCAGGCTTCATGGTGCAAATGTGGGTGGGATTTGATAATAATTTTCAGTTTTCAGGTAATGTTTGCCATGCCACTCACTTTACAACAAGCATAGAGGTTCAGTGCAGTGCTTTGGGGAGCTTAGTTTTGCCACCCCTTTCTGTTTTCAGCAGCACGCTTCCATCCATTGTAGTTTTTTGCCTTTAGTAAAATTTCAAATGTTTATGAATTGAATGCAAAGCTAGGCTAAGTAAAATAATGTATGTAGTTGTTTACAAATTGTCTAACAGTAAATACATTGCCATGTATTCCACTACTGATATAGAAATGGTCTAGAGCAAATATAAGCAACTAGTAGCATATTTATGTAACCAAAATCCTGAGTAGTTTTATAAAACCATTTGATTCAAACTCTTACAGAATGTACAACGACCGAATATTTACAAAAGCTTAATAACAGCTCCAATTTTCCAACAAAAGTTCAGGGATGTTCCCATTCCCTTTACAGAGCTATATTTCTTCATCAATCTGTAAGGTATGTTAATTTGTTATCTGCAGATGTTTCATATGGACTTCTGGTTTTGTTTTGGGGAGAGGAAGTTGTTATTTTGAAAAGATATTAAGGGAAGAAGCTCCTTCAGGGAGATAGAGGAAAGCAAATAAATGAGTATAGGCAATACATCTGTATTGCTTCCAAGACCTAAGCTAGTATTTCACTGAGTGCTGTATTGGCTTACAAGCCTGCTCAGAGCTAATGCCTGAATCTCTAATGGAGACTGCTCTGGCAGGTAATGCGGATGTAGAGGGAGCAGTTTAGGTAATCTGCATATGGTGTAGATTGACTAGCTGAGTTGGAAGCAGCCTGAGAGATCTGTCTGTCCATCCCTTCTTACAGATACTTCCTGGGCTCATCAGATGCAAATAACTTGCTTGGTATCCTGATGTATGCACACTTCAACCTATTTATTCATCCCTGTTTTGCAATTCCCAGGTGGGAGGTTTCCTACTGCCATTTGTCTTGCCCTGCCTTGTGAAAGACTGGAATTCCTTTATCCACTTTTATACTGCCCTTCTTGAGTTTACAAAGTTAAAACTGTATTCATTAACTTTGTTGTAACCATATGAGCTGGGAGCTAGAAGTGTTTATTACAAGACAAGTTAAGTTGCATTTGTGGGTCTTCACTAAATTCTGCAGAAGCTTCTGTTCTGAGGCTGTGATTTGGCATTTTATAAGATTTTATATTTGTCACAGTTGACACTAAGCAAGCATTGTAAGGACATATCTGAAAGGGCACTCTACAAAAAGTTTGTCATTCTGGGTTGATGTGCAGAGTTGGTGGGGAATTAACATTTTCTTGTAGAGGGTACAGTAGAGTGCCTTTACTTGGGCTGAATGCAGTATTCCAAAGGACCTGCAATTAGACCTGTCATGTCTTTAGACTGAAGTGTGACAACATTGATCTTCCAGGGAAAAGTCTCTCAGCAAACTTTAGTCTCTTGACTGTGCCAGTCCATGAAATGGGACCCCTTTATTTGTAAATCCCTATCAAGTTCCACATAATCCCTGTAAAGCTCTCAGGTCATCTACATAAAGTAATCTTCATTATGAAGAAATCACCTGAAGATCTTGGCGCTCTCTGTATGCTGAGGAAGACTGCCTGTGAAGAAGAAAAGTGAGAGATTTCCTGTCTCACAAACAACTTTGCACAGTATTTGTTTGAAATTTGTCAGCATGAATTGCTGTTGGGACTGGACCATGAATTGCCCAGCTCTTTGCCTAGTAGGGCTGTGCTAAACTGTACAGCAGTTACTATTCAGCTTCTTTTCTGCTTGTAGGGACCACATGTGTGATTCCTTCAACTGTATTAGTTCTTTGAAAATGCCTCCTTTTGGCAAGCAAAGTTGGTATTTGCTATTCAAGCTGCACTCTTGCTGAAGTTGATCAGATAATTCAGAAAGATCATATTGTGTCACTTCCATGATTGTAGAAGTCAGAAGCATTCCCTTGCAAACATGAAGTTGGTTTCTGACAGTTTAACCAGCAGAACTTGAAAAATTATCTTTACTTGACAGTTGTCCTGACATCTTGCCAGGGAACTTCAATTCTAGAAATATAAACTGGGTATATGCGAGCTGAAGGAAAATCTTTCAGTACTTTTTGTAATACTTGCCCAGTGTCTGTACTCGAAGACAGGCTTCATGTGAGTTTAAGGCAAATGTTTTGTACAGTTCTCATCACTAGGCTATCTAGATAAGCAAAATAAGCAATAAACTGTTTATGGACCAAAGCTGGGGCGAGGAGCACGGTGTGTTCCTAAGCTGCATCAGGAGTTTTATTGCTTGTGATGGAAAGTTGCCACCCTGGGGCCTACCCCCTGGGAAATGTGGATGCAGTGACAAAGATGCAGCACAAGTCAGGTCACACATCTGTCTGGAGCTGCGAGTTCTGTGATTGTCTCCTGGTAAGGACTAAAGTCTCCTGAATTTCTCCAGGCAGTCTGTCAGCCAGTGCCAAGAGTCAATCTTTCAATTTGAAAAGAGCAGAAAAAAGGACTGGGGAGAGAGGAAAAAGTGCATTTCGTTGTTGTCTTAAGAGGCTTTCATTTAGTAATTTGCTAAAGTTATTTTTTGTCAGAAACTGGGTGGGTTGGGCTGTTTTATTGGTAGTTTACACCTGAGTCCAAATGGCACAGACAGTCTGAAGGTGGAAAGGAGACAGTGGTTTCATACCAGCTGCCAGGTTTTATAGTGCAATTGTGGCTTCCCTCTGCTTAAAAGAGGCCAATGGCACCAGTGGAAACAATGCTAGTGATGAATGGTCAGGGCTTCCATGGGATGGGGTGCCTGCACAGCATGTTTCTTGGTAGATACTTGACTGCTAGTAGCCTTCCTCAAAGTATTTTTTAGAGGGGAAACAATATGATCAAGATTTGATCCATTAGTTGAATTGTGGTATCAACAATAAATTCCAGACAGCTGTTGTTATTTATCTAAGAGGTAGCTGGCCTGTAAAGTATAAATTTTAATTTTACATTAATTTTGAATTCTGTGCCTGAATGGCCGCAAAGGGCACAAGCACAAATTTTCAGGCAGAGAAAGGATAGGAAGTAGTAGCTATTAACATGGCTAAATCACCATCTCTTTAATGGATTTAAATTTGAGAAAGAAGTCTACAGAAGGTGGAAACAAATGATGAATTGCAGAGGTATGTAAAGGATAAGGGGGAGTCATTTTATGAATTCTTTACTGATAGGAGGAGGACTAAGCAAATACTTGGGCCTCTGTAAGCAAGGATGGAATGATGGCAACAAATAATGCAAAGAAAGCCACCGTTCTAACTTTTATCTTCATACAAAAACAGGGGGGAGAAAAAAAACAGCACTAGGTGTACTTTTGACATTACATCTGGTTTTAGCCTAGGTGAACTTGGTCACCGTGCATGCCATTTATACCAGGTTTGTGCGTATATGCATAGCAGAAACATCACAGCTTTGAGAGAATATCTACATACGCCAAATAAAATAAATGCAGGTTCTTCTGGAGGGTGCAGATTGGGACCTGCATTCTTGTGGCTGTTTTAACAGAAGTTAGAGATAGCAGAGGCTTGTTCAGTGCTCAACCACTCTTTCTATGATTGTTCCCAGCTGAGTATTTACCTCGGAAAACAAAATTATTAATCTGATTTTTCAAAACTGTGCACAGCTTGCGAATTTCTGCAGGTATTTGTAGTCTTCTCCTATAGCAGCATATTATATGTTAGGTCTAGGATTTATTCAGTCATCTCTTGTATCTCCATTTTAGTTTCTGAATATTTAATTTTCATTTTGCATTTCATGTGAATGAAAACAGCTCATCTGCATCAACTGTGGCCTTGGTTACTAACTACTGATCAGTGGCATTCACTCTCGTTGTCATAGAGACTGGCTTGAAAAATAAATGTAATTATATTTTCCTCATCTCTCAAGTGACTCTTTTATTATTGCTCAGGTAATTATCTGACATGTACCTTGAAAGAATATGTGGTGATTGATCAAGTAAGGCACAAAAAAATCCCCAATCAGGAGAAACTGCTCAGTCTCTTTCTGGACTTCTTATTGCCTTTTAAGCAATACCATCCCCTGCTCTGATGGCATGTTCACCTTGCAACTCAGATTTTCACGTCATTTCAGTGGGTAATGCGCTTCACATGAAGTCTCCCATGTTACTTTGGGAAGATAGTGAAAATAGTAGGATGGATGCTATGGTCTTCTCTTCTTAGCATTGTCCTGTGCTACCTATAAACATTCAATTTGCTGCAGATGACAATCAGCAAAGATTCATGTTCCTGCTCCAGGCCACCTCAGGGATTTCACTAAAGGCTTGACCCCAAGCTACAGTGTTTTCAGCATCTCATTTAGATGGACTTTTATAAAGCAGACAGTTGTTGGCACACAATCTGTCCCAAAATTTCCAGAAGCAGCTCATGATATTTTCAAATCTTCAAAAGTGAAGTCTTGCTTTTGCCTCTGACTCAAACTTGTAAGCCTAATGTATAAACTTCTAATGTCTGTGTATTGTTTTTTCTGCATGACTATTAGAGCATTTGATCTCAGGAAAATGATTCATCCAACAGTTCAGCTGTTTGGTTTCTAAATTTGTGAGCAGGGAGGAGGGGAACCCAACAACCTATAAATGATAACTTGCAATAACCTGCTTTGTTAAAATAGGGAGAATAAGAACTTTATTTGATGTATTTGTTTATTAGCTGGTAGAATACTTACACATTCATAAATACCTATGGATTGAAGGTACTGGCTAAACATGAAAACAACCATACCTAGAAAGTCAAAAACTTCTGTGGTTTGGGTCCAGGGAACTGTCCTGATTACTTCTGGAAAGCCACTGCTTTGACACATTTCCATGGGGATGCAGCACTGGGCAGTTCTGTATGAAACAATCTAGACCAACAGTAAAAAAAATAAGTGATCTGTATACCTGCTTGGAGCTTCAAAGAGCTTCTAAGATATCTTCTCTTTGTCACATCTGGTTTTCATACACTGGGCATTTTTTTTTTTTTCTTTTGCTTATTATCCTGGTTGCTGCAATTGGCTTTTGTCAGTCTCCTAATTTCCTTTGTAAGTGTCTAATTTTGAGTGCCTTCCTGACTCCAGTGGGAGTGCCTTGGTGCAGTGCAGTGGTGCTTGGTGTCCACCTTCTCCTGGAGACTTCATCTTATCAGCACTCTCATTTCAGTAAGTATCTCTTCAAGCCCAAGCAAAAAATCATACGGACATTGTAAGGCTTCTAGAAAGAAAACACAGCTGGCTTTTCCTCACTTGTGTAAGCTGACACAAATCCATTTAGAAGTTTCTTATTTCTGGGTTACAACTTGTATTGTGGGAATGAAGGGGCATTCCAGGACAGAAAAAGTGACAAAGAACAGCTTTGCTCTTCCCAGTTCTTTGCATGTATCTTTTTATAGGATTCATTATGGGTTTTGGTGAAATTAGAGCTGTTTTACCTTGTCTGTGATTTATATTGCAGCTGAACAGCACAGGACTAGGAGCCACCACCACCTTATGAGTCGCCATTTCTGATCTGTACTGAGTGGCATGTGGTCAGGGCAGAAAAGTGGGGAAAGCCATCCTGAAATGACCCCAGGTGTCTTGACATAACATAAGACTAACATCATGCTCAATGTTTTTGTTGATCTTACCTTTTCTTGACACTTGCGGTTGCTTGACTCTGGCTGGACGCCAGGTGCCCACCAAAGCTACTCTATCACTCCCCTCCTCAACTGGACAGGAGAGAGAAAATATAACAAAAGGCTCGTAATTCGAGATAAAGGCAGGGAGAGATCACTCAGCAATTATAGTCACAAGCAAAACAGACTCAAAGTTTGATTTATTACCAGTAAAATCAGAGTAGGATAATGAGAAATAAAACCAAATCCTAAAAAATACATTCTCCCCACCCCACCTTCTTCCTGGGCTTAGCTTCCTACTTTCTCTATCTCCTGTCCCCCAGCAGCACAGGGGCTGGAAAGGGGGTTGTGGTCAGTTCATCAAACATTGTCTCTGCCACCCTCCTTCCTCAGGGGGAGGACTCCTCACACTCTTCCTCTGCTCCAGCGTGAGATTCCCTCCCATGGGAGACAGTTCTCCGCAAACTTCTCCAGTGTGAGTCCTTCCCATGGGTACAGTTCTTCACAAACTGCTCCAGCATGGGTCCCCCACGGGGTCACAAGTTCTGGCAGCAAACTTGCTCCAGTGTGGGCTTCTCTCTCCATGGGTCCACAGGTCCTGCCAGGAGCCTGCTCAGTGCAGGCTCTCCATGGGGTCACAGCCTTCTTCAGGCATCCCCCTGCTCCAGCATGGGGTCCTCCCCGGGCTGCAGGTGGAGATCTGGTCTACCATTAACCCCCACGGGCTGCAGGGCACAGCTGCCTCACCATGGGCTGCACAGGAATCTCTGCTCTGGTGCATGGAGCACCTCCTCCCCCTCTTCCTTCACTGGCCTTGGTGCCTGCAGAGATGTTTCTCACTCCTCCCTCCAGCTGCAATTGCACAGGTTTTCCTTCCACTTCTTAAATGTTATCACAGAGGTGCTACCACCATCGCTGATGGGCTCAGCCTTGGCCAGCAGCAGGTCTGTCTTGGAGCCGGCTGGCATCAGCTCTCTTGACACGGGGGAAGCTTCTAGCAGCTTCTCAAGAAGCCACTCTTGTAGCACCCCCACCCCACACTACCAAAATCTTGCCGTGCAAACCCAGTACTGAACTCTTGCCTTCCTCCCTCCTGTTGCCAACTTGCTTAAGTTTTTGTGCTCCAGAAGCTTTATTCTCAAGTACGTGGCATTTTGTCACTTACTAGAAATTTGCACTAAATTCTATCAGCTTGCCTCTTTTTTTTTTTTTTTTTTTAAAGCTTCTACTTAAGTGCAGAGATGCCTCACGATATACATTGCAGTTTGTATATGATCCTGAGAATTCTTCAGTGGGTTTGTCTCTGCAACAGTCCCCAACATTTTATACCATGTCTCACTCCATGTCTCCTTTTTAACTTGTCTTTCATCCTCAGCCCTGATCATGACTAGCTTCATTTTCACCTCAGTAATCCCAGAACTCTTTTTATTATGGTCTTGACTTCTTCCATCACATATGCTGTCTTGCTTTAGTCTCCCTGAAAGGTTAGGCTGCCTTTCTGTCCACTTGTCCTCTCCCTTGCCTCCCTTTCAGATATTTTCATTGCATTCCCTTCCCTAATCATCATATACTTTATTTCCTTTCAGATTCTGCATGGTGACTGTCTTTTTAGCAGCTGGTAAGGTGTAAGGACTGGGCTCCTGAACCAAGCAGAGTTGTCACCTGTAGTATAATACACCATCTTATTTCCTCTTCCTTTCCTTCCTTATGAGCTAAGTGCAATCACTGTATAGCACTTATTCCTGTCAAAACTAATGTAGACTTTTCACTTTTCTGTATGTTTTATCATATTTTAGAGCAAATTTTGCATAACCATATGCTGCTATTAGATAGAATAGTGTAACATGCAGTGGATTGCCAGATCAAGTGTGAAAGTTGGACCATTTAGAGCCCTGTTCCTTCCACTAGTCTGCATATTTCTGTGATAGCTGGTGAACTGTCCACAGTCTTCAAGCTACGTTCGGAATTCACTTGCAGAATTACTGGAAACCAGAGTGATGCCTTTCTCTGGATACTGAGACTTTCCAAGATTAGATGATTTGGTGAATAATTACATAAAATTCACATGTCAGGAACTATCTAGTCCCACCTCGTTACCTTTTCAGACAGCAGCAAGGGCAGGGCTGCTCCCTCAGCAAAGGTGAGTGGAGCTCCAAGGGGGATCCCACAGCAGGGTAGGGCCTTGTTGCCCAGGGTCAAATCCTACAGTATCTAAGCAAGGCAAGCAGGAGAGATGCTGGGATGGTGGCCAGGTCCAACTAGGAGTACAGATAAGGCTGTATCTGGATGATAAGGCAGGTCTGAGTCTGAACCAGGAAGTCAGTCTGTAGGTCAGGATCAGATCCACTGATCACACCACAGGTCCACAGTTGAGAAAGAAAGCCAGGAAATCAGTCTGTAAATTGAAGTCTGATCAAGAGGCTTCATAGCCAGGTACAGTTGTGCCTGAGCTGGAGACTGGCACTCCTTCAGCATAGCTCCAGCAGGGACCAAAACCTCAATGTGATCTTAAATAGAGGTCCTGGACCCATGTGTGTGGATGGAGGCCCCAGGTGATGCTGCTCAGGGATGTTAAAGCTTATTAGTGCACTCAGGGCCCTGATACTTCCCATGTTTACTTTTTATGCCCTTAATTGTTATGATTTTAGTTTGATTATTAGCATAACATTACTTCGAGCTAGACTCAATCTCTACTTTAAAAAAAAAATAAATTGTTAAGTTCATACGTTACAGATCCCCTAATGACACCAAACTGGAGCTTTGTATAAGATAATGTTGCATGATGTCTATGAAATGAGCAGGGCTACTAATACAGAGGCTAAAAAGCAGGTCCTTGGCATCAGTGGGATGCTGGTTGGTCATAGCAATGCAGTTTTCACAGAGTTAGTGTCTTGAGGTTCAGTAGTTCCTGAAGGTGATATGGATACATCTTTAGATTGAGCACAGAAATGTTCTCTTAAGTTTACCTTATGCAAAAGAGTCCTTCAACTACCCTGCTAAATGAATCTCCCTTTTGCTTATTCAGCTTGTAAGGGCCATGTTTACGGGTTTGTTAACACAAATGAAGCAATATGCTGTCTGAGCACAGTTGTAACTCAGAGTTATGTTGCAGCATGAACAATATTTCTCACCCAGGCATGAGTTAGAACCAAACTCACATTTCAGCATGACAGATGAAAGAGAGGACACTAAAAATACAGCACAGAATTACAATCCTTTTTCCTCTATTACAGTATTAATGCACCTCTGGAATGACTGGAAAATTCAATTTATGTTTTTCATCTTTTGCTGCCCTGGGGACATTTATGGGAGATGCAAAGAGCTGGAATTGGATTTCTTTTTTAAAACAAAACATTAAGTAAAGGCAACCTATCACTTCACTTGTAATTTCCCTGGGGCACTGTTCTGGGAGGTGACTTTCACATGTCTTTGAAGGGATTGTACTAAAAATGAATACCTGGCTAAACCAAATTCATTCTGCTTTGCATGCTTTGTGAATTTTTTAGTCTTAAAAACGGCTTTACGTTAAAAAGTTGACTCTAATCTCTAACAATTACAGAATTGGTTTCTAATGGAAATCTAAAAGAGTGAAAGTCATGAGACTGGGGTTTTTTGGAGTCAGTCTCTACAAACATGAAAGAACAGAACAACTCATTCTTTCTCTTTATTTTCCAATTTCTATTTCTAACTCTTTAATATCAGAGTGGGAGGAACATTTATGACACACTGAAGAGGCAGTTGCTGGTGCAGGCTTTCTGTACTACAGTAATGCACTGGTACAGGATTATGCAAGACCTGAGACGTCGGCATTCCCTGCTGACAAAATTTCCCCTTTTTAAGGACCCCACATTTGTCCTTGAGAGGAGACATAGCTCTGCAGAAAAATGGGGTCTGAAACGTAATATCCACCAGTACCGAGGTAAACTTAGCCTTGTATTCTGTGCAGTATTACCCCTACAGATACTCTGATGTACTTAAGGGTGCAGTCCCGCAGCAGCATATGCTGATTGAAGTCTGGACTGCAGTTTTCCTACTCTTTCCAAGTTCATGTGAACTGTGAGCACTAAGCGAGCACAAAAGAAGTGATGGGAATACATGGAGAGAAGGATAAAGGGAGAAAGGGTGTTATGTTGCCCAGTCCTGTTGGAATATCTAGAGCTGACAGAAAATTGCATCCTAAACAGATAACAATGCTTAGCAGCTGATAGCTGATGGGAGTCCAAAGACCAATCTTTCTCAGTTTGCTGGTCTTCATGGGAGAGGAGTAAGGCTGTAGGCTCAGGGTAGTCTCATTCTGCTGTGAAGGATTTGTTTCGCATTTCCTAGTTTCTTAGTATACACAGACGCCTCAGCAAGAGTGAGTAACAGAAAGAGGGGTTACTGAACAGAGGTTTTTGAAAGCCATATTAATATATAGATACATTATAGCTATGATACTTCCAATATCTATGTAATCTGTTTTTCCTCAGGTTTTCTGGGATTCTTCCAGAAGTCTGAAATACACCAGAAGGTGTTCTCTGTTTCCAGGAGAATGAATTTATCAGCACCGAGTTAAACAAAAAGACTGATAAACATTAATTTTGTGCAGAAGAGAGCTAGTTAGGGGCAAGATGTATTTGAGGCGACTCTTTTTACAGCTAAATGCAGTTAAACCTGGGGTAGGAGTTCATGTCTTGTCCATGGTCAAGATGTGGTGTGGTTCTCATACTCCATGTTTTGCTCTGTTTCCCACCTGTTTGACACTCCTGGCTTCGTTATTTGTAAAAATCCTATGGGAAGTTTGGCTGTGCTGTACTTTTATGCTCTTGGAGTACCCTCAAGATAAAGACATATCCTGGTGTACTCTTTTTGTGCCAACGCCCATGTGGATCAAAGAACCTGTCCTATATTCTCAAAACTGTAGTAGTTCTTAAGAATTTAATCCTAATAAAAGAAGGTGAAAAATATGCTCTTAGTTTTGTTGAGAAACCAAGTATTCAGGCCTATCTTCAGGAGTCTGAAGAGGGAGACAGGTGTGGCAAAGAAAATTCCTGAGAATGAATGGAATTTAACTTTGCCTTGAGTATGAGAAAATTTGTTTTTAAAATTTCTGTATTGGAACTGAAACTGGAACATGATATTTGAATTGCAACACATCTTCAGAGAGAACATCTTTAAGGATTTGCTAAAAGTACTTTGTATTTTGGTATAGCACATCCATAATTCATTTAATTTTGTCAGGTTTCTGGAAGTGAGTCAGATGGTGATTCAGTTATTTGCAGCACAAACAGCCTCTGAAGTGTCATCATCAGTATTATCAACAGAAGTGCTCATAAACTGATATCACTGTTTTACCACATCTCTTGGAAGTGATATGGCAGTTTGACACTGTAATACCTTCTACCATGGCTATGACTGTAGCCCAGGTCTCTGACATACCATGAATTTATCGAAAGCCATTCCTGATGTCAGCATACTTTTTAATTGCGGGGAGAGCTTTCTGAAGCACGGTCTGTAGATGGGGATTGTGAGGATGTTATTGTGTAAAGGCTTCTGAGAAAAACCTCAGAGGTGGGAATGGTGGTAGCAGTGAAGGAAACTCAATTATTCATACTGTATTATGACTTAAAAGAAATTCAGTCTTTCCAAAAGTAGAACATGAGGAGGGTGATAAAAGAGGTGCAGAAAGGACCTTTGTGACATAATCTTTCAAACTCACAGCTGGGAAGATTTGAAAGGATTGTGGACTCCAAGTGAGTAGGATAAGAGACCTTTTAGAAAGTTCAAGTGGCCTGGAAATTACCTTAGATGTTCTTTAAACTCACCCATAAAAGAAACTAGGTTACTACAATGTGCAAATCCGTTTTTACCAATGTACTTTAGCCTACATAGATATTTAAGCAAAATTCTTAGAACATTTTTAGCAGTTATTGGACATGTAGCTAGCAAAATTGCTCAGTCACACAGTTCTGAAATATCCAGAATATCTACAAAGCATTTGGAGGGGATACAGTAGAGAGAAGTCTTGAGTTAATTCACTGCGGGGTTTTTTGTGACTGTTTCCATGTGTTCTGACAATTTGGAGTATGTCTGTTTTGGTAGCAAGTTAATAAGAAAACAAAAACAGAAAAAAGCTTTCAAAGCTTTTTTTTTTTTTTTTTTTTTTTTCTTCCCAGTGCTTGTCAGGCCACACATGGAATACTGTGTTCAGCTTTGGTTCCAACTATACAGAAAAGATGTGGACAGGCTGGAGAGGGTCCAGAGGAGGGCCACTAAGATGATTAAAGTACTGGGAAGCCTGAAACATGAGGAAAGGCTGAGAGAATTGGGTTTGTTCAGCCTTGAGAAGAGAAGGCTTAGGGGAGACCTTATCACCATGTTCCAGTATTTAAAGGGTGGATACAAAGAAGTTGGAGACTCCTTTTTTACAAGGAGTCACATGGAAAAGCTGAGGTGTAATGGGTACAGGTTACTCTTGGGGACATTCTGATTGGACACAAGAGGAGAATTTTTTACAATGAGAACAATCAGCAACTGCAGAAATCTCCCCAAGGAAGTGATAGATTCCCCAACATTGGACACTTTCAAGGTTCAGCTGGACAGGGTGCTTGCCCATCTTGTCTAGACTGTGCTTTTGCAAAGAAAGGTTGGACCAGATGATCCTTGAGGTCCCTTTCAACCTGGTATTCTATGATTCTATGATTGAAATATGTTTGGCTTCAGCTCTGTGAAAGAAAAATGTGTGATGCCGTGTAATGAGTAAGTGCCTAAACTGAAAGCAGTTGGCATATGGGAGAACGTCAGAGAGAGATGTTGTACGTGCTTAGCATGGTCCTAGCCTGCCCTCAGTACCATTGTGGGCACTTGTCAAAGACAGGTTTGGACTTTCAGTGGTGATGTACTTATGATTGCAGGTCACATGAAGCTCCCAAGGTATTTCACGTGATCCAGTGTCCCAAAGGAAGCTTCAGATGACATTAACAAGTCTGATCACACTAGTCATAAACCCAAAACCTCACATAGCCAAAAGCCATTGTGCTGTGCATCTCTGTCAGGGGATTCATTGGGTTAGCTCACAGGAAGTTGGTGAGACTAGATCACTAAAGGTATCCTCAGCTCTGTAGCAGGATGGGGAAGATCTTCGTCCGCAGCCATGTCCTAGGCAGTCCCCCAGCACTGACCTCAGCAGTTCCTCTTTTTTTTTCAATTCAGGGACTCGGATTATTGGGTAGTTCCTGCTGCCAGAGCATCCCTGCTGCTAGTCAGCTGACGTTTTGGGATTTGAACTGCTAGTGAACCCTGTTCAGTTCAAAACCTGCAGGTTGGCTGTTCCCAACTTAAATATTAGCAGATTTGCTAGTAAGGTCATACACAACTTGCAAACAAGTCACTGAACTCTTTGATGACTGCATTGCAACCCTCGCCTACTAATTAGTTATAACAAACAATAGGGATAAACATGAGCTGTCTAATTTTAAGTATGAGAACGCCAACGCACTGGACAGTAAAAGCAGAGAATGGTGTCATATGCACGGTGAATAGCAGTGAGACAAAGCCACAAGTAGCTGAGCCACAGCATTGCTGGCAAAATCTTTGAGAGGGGATCCTCTCTGGAGCACAGTGTGACCTGGATTATGCATCCTCAATAGATCTCTCAGCTCAAAGGTAAATAGTAAACAACAAATTCCCAGTAGCCTTGCCTTCTGCACTTGCAACAGTTTCACATGTTGAACCATGCAAACGCAGGTGGGGTTGGCATGTGCTGGTTTGTCAAATTTTGCATGTTTGGTTTTGGTTGTGAATACAGACTTTTTTCTTCCCTTATTGAATGCAATGCTGGAGCTTTCAGTTCAAACAGACCTACATGGTTATATGAAAAGAGCCAACTTTCACTCAACATCATTCAAGCTACCATTTTGCAAGCCAGGCCTGCTAGGAAATTGTCCCTGTTTAAGGGGCATTTCTCAAGCTGTGGTTTGCGGGCTTATTCCTGGATGGCCAAGGAAAGTAGATATATTCCAGTGCTATGCAATTTTACCACAGCTCTGTGTATAGGCTGAGTCATGACGATTCAGTATAGAAACAGGAGGATTTAAAAATTTACCTTCATGGTTTCTCTAATAAAAGGTTTCTAAAAGAGAATGTACTACCTTTAGCAGCCAAAGACAATCAAGTTGTGTTTTTTATTTTTAAAAAATATCTAAAATACAATATAGCATCAGTTAAATGTTCCTCTTTTTTGATGAATAAAAATGCCATGAAATATTGACCAGATCTTTACTTGATTGTGTGCTGGTTTGTTTCAAATGAAGCATGTTGTTCAAATATTAATTCTGGATAAAAAAATAGTTTTTCAGTTAGTCTGTGATTGCATGGAGGCTGAAATGATATAGGCAGTTGTGTGTCTTCTTCCCAAAAGCTTGGATTGATTATTTTGTAGAGTGCAGGCGTATTTTATATATAAGCTAGAAAGAGGGAGAGGTTGTGTGTGTGTGTAGGTTCCTATTATTTTCTGGTTACCTGTAAGATATTTAGTTATAAAAGTCAAGGATAGCCTGTCTTTAATCAGTTATAAAGGTTAATGTAACCCTATATAACATTATTACTTGGTAAGAAAAGGTTATTGTTTATATTTGAAAAGATCGTATTCATACTCTGGAAAAAATTAGATGAAAATGTAATACACTTATTCCAAACATATTTTTTTTCCTCAAGGTTGAATAGAATTATCTTGAACACCTTATAAACTTTTAGCACATTTTAAAAGGGAAAAACAGATAATATACTGATTTTCTTAAATATGTGGGGCTTTAATTTTTTTTTTACTTACCCCTCTTTCTGGAAGTATCACCTTCCTTGGTTTTGCTGAAGTATTTGTTTATAATGTTTTTACTGTGTCTAGAAGTTTGTGATGGTTAGATTGGTATAGAAAGTATCCATTTCCTTTCTCCAGATTGTTTATTTACTGAAGCTGTAAATGGGTTTCATAGAGTTGACAATAGGTTATTAAAAGGAGAGATTGAAGGCCTCTCAATTGTTCAGTTTTCTTCTACTGTGGCTTTTATCATGTTTGTATTTTACTGGCTTTCCACTCACCGTGAAATACTCTAGGCAAGACAAAACATGACTTTCAAACTCAAACATTTTTCCCCCCAAATGCTCCCAAAACCCCAAAGTAACAATCCACATGCTTTTTTTTTTTTTTATTATTTTATTTTTTAATTCTCAGTTTTCTTGATGACCCTTTAAAATTTCCAGTAAATTAAACTACTTTTTGTTTAATCCCTTTGCCTTTGGGTTTAGAGCAGGGCCATATAACTAGGTCATTCGTAACATGCTCTCTTCCTTGGCATCCCTGGGACTCACGAATACCAGCTTTCTTAAATATGCAGTCTGGTAATGTATGTGTTATTATCATCTACTCTGTATCCTAAAAGTAACATTTAGATTTGAGATTTCTAAGGAAAATTGATTGAACTTCTCAACATGCCTATTAAAAACACCGCACTCTGTGTCCTTTCAAGGAGGAAAACTTTGTGCAGGAATTATGTACCTACATTTAACTTTTGATAACAGAATATGTTTGGATACCTCTCTCTGGAAATGTTCAAAGCTTTTTATGTAGAAGGCAAGAGGGAGGGAAAATCCATGCAGCAGGGCAGCTATGATATGAAGTGTCACTCTTATAAATTAATTGCTGTGCTTATTTTTAACTGTTTTTTTCCAGGTCCTCCCATTATTCTATGGGCAGTCGAGCTTTTTCCCATGACAGTATTTTTATACCTGATGGGAGAACAGAGAGTGAACAGGCCATCCAAGCAATGTCACAGGAGAACGTTTTAGGAAAAGTTAAAACTCTTCAGGTAAGAAATTTTAAGTGGGAAAAATGCTTAAAATGTGGTGGAAAATGGTTTCCAGAATGTGTTAAATGTGGATGAAGGTGAACTGCTTTTTCAATGGCCTTGGGGCAGTTTCTTAGCCATGTAAGTTATCTACCCAAAAGTCATGCAGATAATTTGGATAATCTGCAGAAGATCTAGGTTTTGGTCTTGAAAGGTATGGCAGTGATGCTGCAAGCAAATCTGCAGCAATGTCTGCACCTTATGGGACTCATTTGAATGGAACTCATGGTTTTGGCGTGTCCAGATCTGTATGCCTGAGACCTACAGATGTAGTACTGAGTGAAAAAATGAGGGTGGTGTTGGCACGCAGAGTGAGATTTCTTATCCTTGTATATGTATTACACTTTTTTCTCCTCCTTTTTCTCCCTTTCAGTGGTTCTCATGAAAGGTGGATATGTTTATCTCTCCAAAGCAAACAGCACATAAGTAACTACATAAAAAACACATTTGGGTATTTCCTTCTAAAGAACTTTACACAACCTGTTTTCCCTTCTTTTCCAGAACTCTGTTCCATTAATGCTTTAACTAATTTTTTGCTTTACTTCTTGTACATCTGTAAGATTACCAGCTCTGTGCTTTTCTAGACCTTGAAAGAGGTCTTCAGAAGCATGTTTCAGTTTCTTGCTCAGGATGCTGACGTGTCCTGTCAAAATGCTGATAGATTTTTAATGCCGTGCAAGTGCCATTACCCTGTAACTAACTACCACTGATATTTTTTACCTCCAGAGTCTACCCGTGGTCCATCTTTTCTGGTGAGTGAGAGAGATCATGCACAGTAGACAGATCCAGCCCTTCAGGATGAAATTGTTCCTTTTTCCTGCCCAGTGCTGTCAGCAGACAGAGCACTTGAACAGCGTTGGCTGTGCTGACTGTGGTTGAACTTTGAAGTAGAAACCACACTAGGACAGCTCCAATTTCTCTGTGCTGTTTTTTCAGCTAAAATTTCCCAGG
Source organism: Athene noctua (assembly GCF_965140245.1). NCBI lineage: Eukaryota > Metazoa > Chordata > Aves > Strigiformes > Strigidae > Athene > Athene noctua. The sequence continues at coordinate 31,913,548 of NC_134040.1, forward strand.
GTCAGGTAGATGCAATGCATGCTACTTTTCAGGCTAGAAACCATTATACTTTAAATGAGTGCTGACTCTGAGCAAAGACACAAGCAGGTTGGACCTGTCTTGCAGAATGCTTGAGTGTCCTTTGGATACAAAGCTCACTGACTTGTGCAAGGAGCTTAGCTCTTCCTATCTGTTGGATCTGTTGTCTTGGCTTCAGTATGTTAGCCTTTCTCTGAATAACTTTTCACTTTGTACGAGTGGCTTCTCCCATTTGCAAACTCACCTTAAAATTTCCAGTGGAAATTATTGCCTTCACTAAACTCAGACATGATAAGAAGTATAGTTACTGCAGTTGCTAACAACCATCTTCACTAAGCAAATGGTAACTCAAGAAAATAAAAGCAAAAAAGCTACCCTTGAAAGTCACAAAATAAATAGCCAGTGATATGCTCCTGCTTGCATGAATTTACATAATCGTGAACTTTTTTTGGTGTGGGTACTTGCATGTATTTTTAGGAGGAGTGTTGTTTCAGCTGCTTGATGTCAAAACTGTGCTTACCTTTTTGTTTAAAATTGAGGACAGTAGTTTGTTTTTATCATTTTAATATAGCTGCAACCCAGCCTGTAACAACATCTCAGGTTTAGCTTTTCCCCACTCTACTGGTGATGGTGATATCCAGAGTAACTCATTCTATCAGAAAGAAAATGCATAATAAACTGCAAATGACAGTTTTAACTATTTACATGTTTACACAGAAGTTACGTATTCATCTAAATATCCATGGATTTTTTAATAACCCCATGGAAAGGATCCTTATAGCAAGTCCAGGGGCCACCTCTTGTATCTGCAAAACCTGTTGCCCAGCACATAATTGTGTCCATTTCTTTAGCCACGATTTCTACAACATTTCTCTGAGTTTAAGGACAAGAACATGACAAAATCCCATCGCACAATTTTAGGTTGACCTTCAGGTTGAGTCCCGGATCTGATCAGTTATTTGGAGTGTCATTCCTGTCCGAAGGTTTTATGCATTTCATACCCCATCCTTTTTTCTCCTGTAGTATTCTAAAAGGAGACTATGTTTGCTATGTGATTTTGCAGTCATAGAAAATACTGATACTCAGTTTCCACTTATCAGAAGTTTGTATCTACTTTGAAGTCCCTTTCTGCAAGCTCACTCCCACTGGGAATGTCTGTATTTCTTCAAGTGGTGGAACAAGAGGAGACAGTCATCTCTTCTGGAAAAATGCTCCTTAAAACCAATTCTGTTGCCAGCTCCCAGTCCCATGCCATTGCTACACTACCAGTGTTACTGTGGTTTTGCTCAGGCTTGCATGTCACGGTGGAAGCACAGCCTTTCTGGTTTCCATTTGCCTGGCAAGATGATCCTCAGTAAAAAAGTGTTGCCAGGATTCAGTGCCCTGCGCTGGCTCTGAACTCGCTGTATTCCAAATGGAGATCAAAAGCTCTGCAGATTTTAACTTTTTTCAGTATTTTTTGGGGGGGTGGTACAGTGAACATTCCTGGAAAACTTAAATTGTTTTTGGAAGAGGCGCCATGCTTACAAGCCCAACTGATAGTGTGGTGAAAAGGGTTTTGAAATCAGAATAGAAATGCAAGCCATTTAATACTGATGGTGCTGAATCTCATTCTGCTGACCACCAAAGTGTTTCCCCCTTCTTACCTTGCATTTCTGCTGACTTTGGAATGTTGATGAACCCATAAAAAATGTTGTGTAATGGTGGAAAACTCTAGCAGTCTGGGCAGCTGGCCAGCAAACGCACTGGTTTAGCTTCTTATTGTAGGAATTCTCTCTGATTATGTGTGCAAAGTAAATTAGTTCTTTCTAGAATTTCTCGCTTTTTATTTTTTTACTGATTTTCAGATGGGTGTTATTAATCTTATTAGGCTTTCTGTAAATGGATTTGGTCGTGTTCAAAGGTTTTAGCTTGTGCTAAAAGCTGGGCTGAGAAAAAAACGATTTCTTAACCTGCAATAACCTTTGTGTATCCTGAAGTTATTTTGTGTTAGCTCAAGCCATCTGGTCTTTTAAAACCAATCTTTTCCTTGTCCTTTGGATCTGCTGAGATTTATCATTATCTAGTTTTTAAGATCCAGTGTAGAAAGCCAACCTGAACCTGCTTCCGCAAAGAGACGGTACCCAGGCACTGGTACTCTTAATGCTAAACTCGTTTAGGATCTGGTTCTTTACTTCTCGTACAAGACTCTGAATGAGACACAAGGAGTGTTTAAAATCTAAGTCTAGCAGTGTGTCAGAACAAACCTAAAAGAAACTCTGGGAGTTTGTTTTTACATCCTTCCTTTTTATAGGTTAGTGGGAGATTTTTTTCTTGCATCACAGTGTGTTAGATCCACTTCCTCATGTTTTGCATCAGTGACTCTTCTTCCTACTACTGATATTTGCTAGAAATGGTCAGCAGATGAACAGAAGACAGTTTTTGTTTCAGGCCCACAAAAACTGTAGCAAGTAAAATGGAAATTTGTTTTGAGCATTAATATCTTGATGTGTTTAAGCCAGTATCTCTCTTTTGCTGTGACAACACCATGGTGTAAAACTGCTGCTGCCTCTGGAGGCCTTTTGCATTCACTGAAAGTATCTCAGGTCATCTGGCATCCATAAGGCTGTGGCAGTCAGCTGCAAGAAATATTAAAGGCTGACTATGGCGTATGGCTTATTGCATTTAGGAATTACCGGACTACAACTTTTCTGTTTCATGTGGCCACGTGGTTTAAAACAAACAAACTCGTTGATCTGTAAATCTGTAAAACACCCATTTATTACACAGATATTAAGTGTGATAAAGCATGTCTTGGGAATCCAGACTTCTTGGTCAAATTCTAAAGGACCACTTTTTAAATTCACGTTTCCCTGGCTTTGTAATGATGAATGTCCCAAATAATTTTCTTCCTGTCAGACCTAACGACTGTTCAGTTTTGGATCCCATTTCTTTTAGACATTAGCATATCTTAGCTAATGATCAGGCCAGTGTTTCCCCTACTGTGCGTTGCACATCAGTATTCTAACAGCCATTCCCATTGTTGTTTCTGTTTGATATGGCCCAGATCTCAACAAGGCTACAAAGTCGTTTGCTAAACCTCAAAGCTATTATCTTTTAACTTGATGCTCTGTATTTTATAGAATTGGGAATTTTCACTGCATGATTGCCCAACTTTGTATTTCTTACAATTCATTTCTTTGTTGCCAATATTTTCTAGTGCCACTGCAGCATAATTGTTTTCTTCACATTTGATAATTGTTTTCACTTTATAAACTGAATTTATCATTTTTTCTTAATCATTCTAACATTTCTGGGCAGACCCCCTTTTTCCTATGATCATATTAAACTCTGTAAATTTGCTTCTATTTTCCTTACCTCTGCTTTGGTTTTGGTACTCTGGAAGGAGAGGCTCAGGTGACAAATACCACAGATTCTGTAAGTATCTTCAGGCTTCTCCAGAAAGTCTTGCTCTTAACATGTGAGCATCTGTAAGTGGTCCATTGCCACTGTATGCCAAAATCTTCCTTTGCATCTGGATTTGCTGCAAATACATATCTCTGGAGATCCATATACAGTTTTCTTCTCCACCATTGTTCTATTTTGGACTCTCCCAGAATCTTTCCTGAAGTGTAATGCCCCAAACCACAAGACGCTCCAGCACTGGAGAATGGAACAGTTCCCTCCCTGCATCTTATATCCAAAACACCTGTGGTAATACTTCTTATTTTTCTCCTTTTTGGTAGGTTTACATGTTAATTTTACATCTAGTTTACTTTCTAATACTTCCATCTATACCAGTATAACTTCTCACATTGATGCTTTCCAGTTTATTCTCTTTGATTAAAAAAAAAAAAAAAGTGCTTACGTGAGGTGTTTTGCTTGTTTAGATATGCTGCAGATTTCCCTGTTTGGATAAAGAAGTGGACTCACTTCCATAAAAAGAACAATTAGGTAAACTGTCTTTTCAGCCTAGAAAAGAAATGTTAAGAGAGAGAATTTGATAGAGATGCATGAAATCATGAATAGAATTGAGAAAATGAACAAAGGAAATTATTCAGTCTTTCACAGCATGAGAACACATGAGCATCAGTTGAAACTAGTAACACTTTCAAACCAAAACAAATATTTATTTATGCATAGTTGGACTATAGAACTCATTGTCATACAGCACTGTTATTCCTGAAATATTTATAAAAGAAAATTTCCCAACTGGCTATTTACACCCAAAAAGTATTTACAAGGAAATTTTCAGTACGGGCTTGCCCTGTTCTTATATATTCACAAGGCATTTGGGATTTTTAGATCACTGTGAGAGACTGTACAGGACCAAGTGGAATTTCAACAGTATAGCTCTTAGGACAGGTATTACCGATTAAGTAATTATTTCACAATTGTATATAACTAGAAAACATCATTTCATTTATTTATAAATCTGGACATTGCAAACAAATATTAAAATAGGTATTTGAGTTAAAGGCAAAATATCACCAACATTTCTTGTGAGATTTGTTTGAATGGAATCAGCTGAAATAGTACACTCTGTTTTAAGGATTTTTAACTGAACAGAGTAAGCAGCTCAGTGGATCCGGTTTTGGATTCACTCCAGGCACAGAGCCATAAAGAATGATGTGGTTTCAGGGAGCTGAATACAACATGCAATGCAAGCAGGCATGTACACAGAAGAAGAGCCAAATAGGAGTGAAAGAGGAGATGTACAGCCTGATCTGGGCTCTCTGCGGGTTAATATGGAAAGTTTGTTCTGTGGCATTTCCTATGTAAACACAAAGAGTGCTTTGAAAGTCTAAGCTTTTTAACTTGCTGCAGGTGCCAACCAATGCAGAGCAATTTAACTTAGGAGTTCTATTTCTGAAGTTACTAATGGTAAGATGGTGTAAAGATGTCAGTTTAATAGTATCACATTTTAACAGATTATTTTGCATGAAATAAAAGTGGGCCTGTGTCATGGTTCAGTTACTGAGGAAGATTTTAAAAATCAGATGAGTGCAAATTTCATTTTATTTTTTTAATTCCCAATATTTCTTTACCTTTATTAGCTATGCAGCCCTCCCCCTCCCTTCGCACTGAATGGCACCACCCCAATAGCCACCTGGGTTGGGTGTGAATAGAAACTCTCATGCACCTATTGAATCGTATAGAAAAAAATTTGGAGATGAAGTAAACCTGGTCTGGAGCCCAGCTTGATGATCCCATTCTGAAGCTCCCCTGTGTATCTGTGGTCGCTCTAGCTGCTGTTTCATGGTATAATTGTCACATGTGGTAGCTATGCTGTTTTGGTGCTGAGAGCATTTTTTAAGGCCTGTGGAGATACCTGTCCACTGCCTGCAAACTGAGGGACTTGGAAAGCCCATCGGAGTTGATAAGGCTGGAAGTGGAAGGCGCAGACAGGAAATGTTAATCTCTTTCCTTCTGCTTCCAGCTGACAGCTAGATTTCAGAGCAGGATGGAGATTTGTGTCTGCGAAATTACAAGTCGTCTTGCACAAATCAAAAGAGACCATGGTCATTCAACTGAGACCAATATGCTTCTAAGGAGATTTCCAAAGGGGTATTTAAACACATGACTGCAACGGCAGAAGAACAAAATGTCATGCCTGCAGCTTCTAATGACTGGCGTTGCAAATGATCCTCCTTAGGCAACCATCATCCATATACCATCAGCACAGGGAATTCTCAAGTACAGAGGATTTATAGTTTTGTGTTCAAAAATTAATGTCTAACTGAAACTTTTGAGAAATTTAAAGCAGGTTCTCCTTTTCAGGGAATATGATTTCTTCTCAATGGCCTTGCAGCTTAAATTCATGTATCTCTCCATCTCTGGGTGGACCATCTGTGTGTGTTCTTCCAAGTAAAAGTTGTGGGTTGTTTTCTTTCAGGGTGATGCATTTTTAGGGTTTTTATAATTGATCAGATAGAGAATGTATCTGTACGAATTTTTCTGAGAGAGGATAATTGCACTGTAGTTAAATTATGAGCACATTTTTAAAAAGAACAAGGAGCAGGTTTAACATTGCTCTTTGAAAGCAATAAAAATAAATTTGCTCAGTGGTACCAATAAGATATATGAGATTTTGACATTTGGTGTTCAGCATCAGCTTTGGAAATTAGAATGTACTGAAAGAAAGTGGTCAGTGGAGAACTATTAGTGAAGATTTTTTAAGCTAAATTTTTTCCAAAAAGGCCAATAAATAAATAATACAGAGAAGAGCCTTCTATCCTGGGAGGAACATGAGGGCTACTAGAGTTAAGTCTTCAATCTTCAAACTAATTTATGCAAGCCTGAGCAAATAAACTTTAAAAACTTTTAAGTAATTTTAAAAAAATACTCGTGTTCAGTCCATAAATATTGAGGACAGTCTATTTCCTATAAGTATCAGGAAAATTACATTTTAAACTTTTGTAGACACAAATACACATTTTCACATCACAGTCCTCAAGCATCCTTGATGACAATTAAAAAGGCCATTCTTTTCAAGCACAGACCATTCTCCACAGTAGCTCCATCACCACACAACTCCCACCTTGCATCACGCACACACACTAAATCAAGAACTTGATCAGAATAACACACCATGCATTCCTCCAGAACACATTGCAAGCAGTATGTACATGGAATAGATGCACAAATCCTTAGTTTCTTGGGTCGTTGCTCAGGTGGTGCCAACGGTCCCAGCTTTCTGCCTGGGAGAACTATTTGTCTAGGAATACGACTTTAGGAAGAAGAAAGGAGCAGCCTCAACTTGAAAACACGTTATCAAAGTAAGGAGCTTTCTGAAATAGTTTTCTGCTAACATCAGAGGACCTGCAGGAATAGAGTGGAATTACAGCCTTCACACTACAGACCCATTTACTCTCTCCAGCTCCCATTTACGGAATGGAAACATATACGATTTCAAGGCAAAGAGTTGCACTGCTAACATGAAAGCCTGGGAGGACTTGGTGGAACCTTTGCTTTTAGACTGTGCGTGCACTGCCAGGAATCTAGGCAGGAATAAAACTCTGCTGTTCAGAACTGCCCACAGTGCCAAAAATGATGTACTAGATTAATTTCATTACTTTCTGCCAAAATCCAGATAGGCATAAATAATGTGCAACTTGATGATGAGACTGAGAAAACTATTCTAATTTAATAACCTGTTATGAGGAATCTCTTAGTGTACTTTTTGTCTTAATAGTTCAATACAGAAATCTGGTAATGTTTTAAGGTAATATATAAACTTTATATAAGAATCTAGTCCACTGGGTAGCGATAGCAAGTGAGATTGACTTGACCTGAAGCTTTTAGAGGTCGATCTACTGCTACTAAAGCATATTTTCCCCTGCCGACTGCTCACCTAAGCCTGTGTTACAGGTAAAAAAATAAATCTTTGTTTTACATGCTATCTATGCCAATCTTCTGCAGTTCTCAGCAGCAAACTCATATCAGGGATCTGTTTATGTACACGACATTTCCCCTGAGCAGAAGCTGCACAGTTTGACTATCAATGAGTTGTAGATGTTCATAGTAATGCAAGACAGAAATGAGAGATCTCCTTTGGAGAATTTTCTGTGCTTGAAAGACAGTAAAGAAGGAAAATAACTCCATGATCTCTCCCTTCCTAACTGTGAATGATTCCCTGAAATATTTCAGAAGAAAATCTATCAATAAATGTTCCTTACTCCATTTTCTCATTCTCGATAATTTCTTCTGACTCTCTTGCTAAAAGTTCACTTTCAAAGACTCGATGGTATGTGTCTCTGCAGTAGCCAGGGCTTTAATTTTTCTAATTCACCCTGACAGAGGGCAGATATTATATGCTACTTATTTTACTCATCTTGCACTTGATATAATTCAAGAGTACTTTCTTGTAACCCTTGAGAGAAGATGACTTCAACAAGGAAAATAAATGGTGGGAAAGCTCATTTATGCATTCATCTATCGCATGTCCCCTGCATAAACTTCTTTCTGCAAAAGCAGAAGTGCACCTTAGCATGAGCAGACATGAGTTTGTGTATTGTTTCTATGAGATCAAGCATCTAAAAGAAGCTGGATTTCCCCTCCTTTGAGAATTTGCCTTCTCTAAGGCAGAGTTATGCCAAACCCTTAACATTTAAAACTTAGGACTAAACATTACAGCAAGGATATCTTCAAGAACTACAGATGCGTGAGAAACAGGGTGTGGGGGCTGGAGAAGAAAAAGGTTGCCTTTTGGAGCAGTTTTAGTTTCTCAGTGTATGCTTGGCTCATCATCTTACTTCTTTGCAATAGTAAGGCTTCATAATTAGCTTTTATAAACAAAGTCTTAACCTAGGACATAGCTTGAAAAAAAGAGAAGGAATATTTCAAAATTCACAGTAAGTTTGCAAAAGTTGGCAACACTGACAAGAGCTCAAGTTGATATCCAAAATCAGAAATCATTCAGTAAATTCTGGACCTTGGTCCCTTTGTGGGGAGAAAGAAGAGGGAATGCCCACCCTGTTGCAGCAATGTAAGCCTCAAGTTGATGTTTTTTGTCCAGAGTCAGAAGTTGCACTGACTGTTTCTGTGCAGCTTTCAGTTGGAGAAGGGGCATGTGCTAGACTTGGCTTGTTTTGCTCATAATATAAATACCTTTTTGTTTGTTTGTTTTTTCTTTTCTTGTTTTTCAGCAACAGTTGGCCAAGAATATAAAATTTGGGCAGCCTCCACAAATGACAATTTCTGTGAGGACAATGGGGGAGGCAAACACTAGTATAGAAGAGGATGTATTTCTCAGTAGCCCTATGGAAATTGAGACTCAGCAAGACACAGTGATCTCAGACAGTGGTAATAAAGTAAGCACTTTAAATTGATGTATTCATGGCTTTATAGAAGTACTAAAACAGTAAAATTCACTAGGGCGTAGCAGTTGTTTCCACTGAGGTGTAGCTGAGCTCAGCAGGCTGTTTTATGTGGGTGGGATCTCTCGGCTCGTGCTTCTTGGACTGGTGAGAGACGTGTGCTCTTGGCATCCTGAGCTGGGTCCCACAGAATTCCAGTTTTGAACGTTTGCTCTGGACTTCCAGCAATGCAGACATCACTTGCAGTGTAGCTAGAAGACAGTAAATTTTTCTGAGACAGAAAATGTTTTGAAATACAGACTTCCTAGCATAGAAAGTTGTGCACAGCATCAAATCACAAAAGGAGAATCATTGCAAAATGAGAGGGGTCTGAAGCCTAAATTTATAAAATCCTGGGTCTTGGGGTAAATATCCATATTTCTTATGAACAGGAACCAAACACAAAGAAGAGGGAGAAACATTTTCAGAACGCTCCCTAAATCCAAATGTCCAGTGTAATTCAAATAATTATTCAGATTATTCATTATTTTGATACCAGGAACTGTGGGCATTCAGGTGTCCAGAAAGGTCTTGTTCAGACAAAGAAACACAGTGAGTGATGAAGGCTCTTGGGAAATACTCAAATGTGAGGCTGGTTCCAAGTGTTGCTGCAATGGCTAAAGGGTTCACAGGAGACAGAGGGACATCTTTCTCTGCTCGGAGGAGGTTGACTGTGTGCCTGGGAATCCTTGGAGAATGCACGCAGCAACCCACCATGCACATGAAGCCCTTAAGATCCTGGAACAACACTGGGGCATGAGCCTCCACTAGGTATAGCTCATGCCTATGTTCAGCCAAACACACAGAAGGGAGATTTATGGCTGAGGCAGCCTAAATTCTTCATCAGTCTTCAAGGGGCAACATAGCTCCTCTGTGACCACTTCCTTCATGGCTGTGGTTGGTTCTCTCCAGGAGCCAGGCATTTGGGATAGGACCTGCATACTCACACCTCTCCCTCTGCAGTCTGAAAGGATAAAAATGAAGCTAGAGTAAGGTACATTTTTTCTGCTTCACAAATACTCCCTTCTGAAGCATTCAGTTGAGGTGAATCATGAGCACAGAGTGCAGTGGGACTGTGCACAGGTTTTGGCTGTGTACTTTGGTACTAGGCGAGACTTTGTGTTTGAGACCAACACAGATTGAGCCCAACAAATTCTCAGTCAGCCTTCTTGCTAGGTCCTGCAGGAGATCTGAATGTCGCCTACTGACCTCCAGCTCAAAGGAGAAAATAATTCAAGCATTAAGAAGCCACTAGAGTATCTTTGTGTAATAAGGTGGGAGAAATTCAGTCTGTACCACCTCCTCTTTTAAATATTATGTTTTGTAAAGAAAATGAATGCCCATTTTGCATAATTCTTTTTCCAAATACTGAAGGAGCAAACATTGCTAAGAGGAGACTGCAGACACAAACAAACCTATGCTACATGCATAGGGTCAGCCAAAGCGCTTGGTACTTTCGTTTTTTCTTTCTGCACACTACTCATTACCTGCTTTATCAGAGATTTCTGGTGCGTGGCAGCTTGCCTAGTTTCTGCTCCCATCTCTGCTGTTGGCTTTGTAACTCCTTTGCATGTTTATCTGCATAGGTCCTGGGGGGACAGGGAGGCTTCTGTCAGGAGTTGGTGGCCAGGACCACATAGCCCTGCTCTACTTCAAACAGGTTTCCCGTGTTGCTTTGTGACTTCGGATTTTCCTGACTAACTTGGATCGATGGCAAGAATTCTGTGTTTCATTTAACCTGTGTTTGTAAAGCTGATTTTTTAGGCTTTATACTAACAATCATGTGCATCTGGTGTAATGGGATCCCTACATTCATTAGGTTATGAACTAATACTGTGATTCAAAACAATGTTTCTGTGTGTGATGATGTATTGGGTTTGTGTGGCAAGGTTTTCGTAGCATGTGAAACAACTGTGCAGACAACAAGGTCAGTGGAGAAGGAGGGGGAGGAGGTGCTCCAGGCACCGGGGCAGGTGGATACCCAAAGAAGGCATATAAGGATGCCGATGCAGTCACCCTGCAGCCCGTGGTGCAGACCATGGTGAGGCAGCTGTGCCTCTGCAGCCCATGGATGTTAACAGTGGAGCAGATGCCCTCCTGTGGCATGCGGGGGACCCACGCTGGAGCAGTCTGTTCCTGAAGGACTGCACCCTGTGGGAGGGACCCACACTGGAGCAGTGTACCCGTGGGAAGGACCCACATTGGAGAAGTTTCTGGAGAACTGTCTCCCATGAGAGGGATCCCACACTGGAGCAGGGGAGAGTATAAGAAGTCCTCCCCCTGAGGAAGAAGGAGTGGCAGAGAAAACGTGTGATGAACTGACCACAACCCCCATTCCACATCCCCCTGTGCTGCTGGTGGGAGGAGGAGGAGAAAATAGGAAGTAGACTTAAGCCAAGGAAGAAGGGAGGGATGTGGGGAAGGCATTTTATTTCTCATTACCCTACTCTGATTTGGTTGGGAATAAATTAAGTTACTTTTCCCATGTTGAGTCTGTTTTGCCTGTGATGGTAATTGATGAGTGATCTCTTCCTGTCCTTGTCTCCACCCACAAGCCTCATACTATATTTTCTTTTCCCTATCCAGTTGAGGAGAGGAGGGATAGAGCGGCTTTGATGGGCACCTGGTGTCCAGCCAGGGTCAACCCACCACAGATAAATGCTGCTTCAACCCCTGCACCTTAAAAATCCCCTCCTATGAGATGGCTTAGAGAGGGATGGTAGCTAAGGATTCCTAGTGACTGACAGGCTTTGGTTGCTCTGGAAGCACCTCTTTGCTTTGTGAGAATGGTAGTCTTCAAGAATCTGGAGTTGAAACTCCTTGCAGCAGAGGTAATGCCTTGTCAGGTTCCTATGTATTTTTCTCAGGTGTAGGTCAGGAGAAAATAGTTATTAAGATCTGATTGAAATCCTACAAAGCTGTGCTCTTTCTTTTGATTTGGAACGTGGTTATCTTGTTAAGGACGTGTGAGTGTTTTGCCTTTTGTAGTGTCTTGAAGCAGCAAGTGCTTCTGTGTAGACAGCAGTGATTCAAGAAGCATCAAAGATAAATTCATAGCATTTAGGAACAAGAATTGTTCATCTATCAGTTCTTCAGTAAAAGGAAACAGGGTAAAACTCCTACCCTAACATGCATGATTTCACATCCTTTCACGTCCTTTGAACCATATTTATTAGACCTGTTCCATTTTAATATCTAGCTGTGTTAATCTTGTTTTCTAGTCAACTGACACTCCAGATTTGTTGAGAACAATGAATTTGCCTGGAACAGGACATGAAGTGGAAGAAAAGGTAAAAAAACCTTTACACTTGGTTTGCACTGAGTTACTTTCTGATTTTAGTTATCAGAGCCTGACAGTAATTTTTTGCTTTAATACATATTTCCTTGTTTCATTGATCATCCAAGACTTTGTGAATGTTTTGCAGTTTTGGGGCTAGTAAATAAACAATGATTGAGAAATCTGTAAGAGTTGATTGCAGGAAACAGCAGAACTCAGTCTCTGCCAGTCTTGCAGCATTCCTTCATTTGATGTATTAATCACAGAACCATAATTTTCCTAAGTACTTCTACTACTTTGTTATGTCTACATGTAATTCAATAAGTGTATGCAAAATGTTCCATCAGCTTTTAAGTAATTGGTTCCCTGATTAGCATATGTTTAACCTCAGAAGATTACAGAGCTGTCTTGAAAACAAGGTATGTGATTTTCTTTCCTTACAGAAGATGTTTTCTCCCTGTTTTTTTTTCTGTCTTCTTTTTCCACTTGGATTGTGCAAAGTACAAGTCTCAGGATGATAGCTTCATGACTTATGGGGGAGACTGATGACAGGCTCACTCTTACAGGTCTTAGACATTCAGTTCCACTGTATTTATTCAAGTCTCACTAAATCACTTTGCTTGTGTTTGCATTTTCTCAATCCAAATATTTGAAGGGCAAGACAGAAAAGCACCAGTCAAAGCAAGTATTGTCTTACTTTATTTTTTGCTCTTCTTTGGGCTAGCTTGGACAATTCCACATGACGGTAGAGGGAAGGTTTTCCACAGGCACTGTGCCAGTCTGAGATCCAATACCATAGTCATCTCCCATGCAGACAGTACAACTCCGTAGCTGTTTTATTATAATGCTTAAATAAGTCAATCTGATATGCTCTTGCCTAAAGTCTATAATCTAAATTATTTAAAGATGTAGGTATTTTTTCCACAGTAAGCAAACTTTAAAACATTCCAATATTTGATGTTGCTTAAAATCCTGCCTCTGCCCTTCCCATTCCCAACAACTTTAGAGTGGAGATAAGCTGTGAAAAAAATGTTAGAATGGTCTAAGTAATTTTAAAGTGAAAAGTTTAAAAATGTGTAGTAGTGGAAACAGAAAAGTGTTAACAGCTGTAACTTTTATGTCCAAAGTTCATGATTTGTATAATAGAAAAACAGGGTTTGAAATGTTTCTGCTAATAACTCCTTTGAAACTGCAGAGGCTTTGTGTGTGTGTGTGTGCACATGTCCACATGTGTGTATTATTTCTTTAAATGGAACTTCTTGTATTTGTGATACAAACAGGTTGCTCCAGTCAAATCATCTCGGCCAAAAAGACAATTTTCCTGTTCTGGCACAATTGAAACAATCAATTTGGATGCAGTTCCTCAGGCTGTTGCTCGTCTAGACAACAGTGCAGCTAAACACAAGCTGTCAGTGAAGCCAAAGAAGCAGAGGATGTCAAGAAAGCACAAGAGATTAACAAAGGTATTGAATCATTAGTCAAACAGCAAGAGGAGGGGGGTTGCTTTTGAAGCTGGGTACAAAATAACTGTAACTGAGTGCACCAGGAGTAGCTATAGACAGAGAACTGTCTTCAGATGTGATTAACACTGTTAGAGACAGCTATTGAAAGCTTCTTCAACTAATCTTCTGTCTTCAAGGCAAAGCAAAGTGCATGCTGCTTTCATTTTGTTTTGAAACAAAGATAGGGACCTAAAGATGAATCTCTAGCTGTAGAGAAGATGCAAAGAAGTTTTAATATAGCCAGTAGAGACACAGACCTGAAGTACTTCCACTAGGATTTTATATGGGGAGAGCTTTCTGATTCTAGTTTTTCAAGTAAAAAATTTAGGTCATAAAGATCTGAAGGGTATCTGCCACTGTTAATGCTGCTGTGGTATAGGCAACCAGACTGCAAAATTTGATTGGGAAAAAAATTACATTCTCTAAAACTGGCCTGGGTTCTGACAGTGATAATGATGTCTTATAAGAAAGAATAAGACTTAAGTAACCCAGCTCTTGCTACAGCTATAGAGTGAAATATCAAATTCTAGATTTGTACACTTACTGCATGGGTTTTTTTTGTTTTATCCTGATATCTTACTAGTGCTTGTAAATGGGACAAGACTATTCAATTAATACAAGGTTCAGGAGAGGCCACTGTTCTTTCTCCTGCACCATTGTATTTGCCTTTATCAGTCTTGCAATGAAGAAATTACATTTAAACCTCTTGTTTATACAGAATGTTTAACTGAAGCCAAATGATGGCTCAATAAACAATAGCTAGACAGGACATTAGCTGAGCTGTTTTCCTCAAGGAAAGTGCTGGGAAGCACTCTTCAGGTGCAGTTTATCTTCAGACCGGTTGCTACAAAGACAAGGAGTAAGCTGTGAAGATCTGCATTCAGATTATTGCAGGTATTGCACGCACATGCCAGGGCTGTGGGGCAAGCTAGCCCATGCCTCAGTACAGCACAGTAACAGTATTGCTGGGGAGCTCTAGGTTCTCTGTCGATGGATGTTTCCACAGTTCCTGCAATAGAGCTGGAGTCTCAACACAGCTAATGAGGAAAATATCTGGCTGAGGATTTGTGAAAAGTAAACAAATTGTGTTTTCCTGAGCAGCGCTCTTTCCAGGCTAGCATTGCAGAGCTCTTTTCTGCAGGCAACAGCTTCTGTCTCTGCAAGTAGCAGCTAGATTTGCCATGAAATAACTGGCAAGAGTGCCCTTAAGCAGGTGCTAATTATTTCAGGCTTAAAGGATGGCATTTTAAGTAGTGGAACAGGCATATGAAACTAGTGCTCTCTTCCACGGCTTCTGTAAATTTGAAATGGCATGTCTCAAACTGGATTTTCTCATGTACACCAAATGGTGATTCAATATTTAGCGTTATACTGTTATTGTTGGGATGTTTTCTTTCCTTTAAAGGCTATCATCTGAATAAGTGAGAGACATGGGATCTATGATGATGTGATCCATCATTAGGGTGGGTGTGTTGGTTCTGGATCTCAATCATTGTTTTTTTTAAAAAAAGTTGTTTTGCATTTGCAACTGATTGTTCATTCACTGTAAAGGATAACAAGCCAATAGGCAATATTCAGTAACTCCGAACTTGTCTCCAATTTTAGGGATCACAAAGTTTAACAATAACAGAATTTGAGCCAGAGGACCTAGAAACTCAGCTGTATGGAGACAGATACCCAGATTATAATGGACACATCATAGCAGATAAACTAATCCAGAACACAAATGAGCAGAAGCAGCTTCAGCTGGCAGAGGAAAAAAGAACTGAAGATCACTGGGGGATCTTAGAGGCCGAAAGGATAAGGCAGATTGTAGAAATGGAAGAACAAAGAGAAATGGAAGAACAAAGGTGCCAAGAACTTAAACAGATGCAGAAAGAGCAGGAGAGAAAGTGTTGCGAAGAAGACAGGAGGCACTATCTTCTTGAAGAAAAGACATCTTTGAAAATAGAAGAGCAAACATGCCATAAAGAGGAGAGAAGACTGCTGGAGGCTGAAAAGAGGCAAGAGCCGGAGGAGCAGAGGTGCCAGGAACTGGAGAAGCAGAGGCAGAAGGAGTTGGAGGAGCAACAGGGACAAGAGCTAGAGGAGCAGAAGAGCCAAGAACAAGAGGAGCAAGAGAGACGAGAGCTGGAGGAGCAGAAGCTCCAGGAATGGGAGGAGCAAAAGAGACAAGAGCTGGAGGAGCAGAAGCTCCAGGAATGGGAGGAGCAAAAGAGACAAGAGCTGGAGGAGCAGAAGCACCAGGAAAGGGAAGAACAACAGAGAAAAGAGCTGGAGGAGCAGAAGCGCCAGGAAAGGGAAGAACAACAGAGAAAAGAGCTGGAGGAGCAGAAGTGCCAGGAACGGGAGGAACAACAGAGACGAGAGCTGGAGGAGAAGAAGTGCCGTGAAAGGGAGGAACAACAGAGACAAGAGCTGGAGGAGCAGAAGCACCAGGAAAGGGAAGAACAACAGAGAAAAGAGCTGGAGGAGCAGAAGCACCAGGAACGGGAGGAACAACAGAGAAAAGAGCTGGAGGAGCAGAAGCGCCAGGAACGGGAGAAACAACAGAGAAAAGAGCTGGAAGAGCAGAAGTGCTGGGAACAGGAAGAGCAGAGACGTCAGGAGTTGGAGGAGCAGAAGCATCTGGAATGGGAAGAGCAGAGGCACAAGGAGCTGGAAGAGAAACAGAGACAAGAGCTGGAAGAGCAGAAGAGGCCAGAGCTGGAAGAATTAAGGCAACATGAGATTGAAAAACATTGTCAAGAGGAAGAAGAAAGAAATTGGCTGGAGGAACAAAAAGAACCCAAGGAACAAAATAAGGAAGAAAACCAGAGACGAGAACTAGAAGAGAAAGAGCTTCAAGAAGCTGAAATTAAACTGAGGCAGGAGAAGGATGCTGAGAGCCTCAAACAACAGAAGAAACAGGAGAAACAAAGGCAGCATTTGAAGGAGAAAGGAGAAAAGATAGAGAAGGAACAACTCCAGCAAGTAATAGATAAGAAAAGGAAATGGGAAGAGCAGAGAAAACACAAGCTCACAAAACAAATGCACATGGAAAGTGCAGAGAGTGTGCAACAAGATGAACTGAAGCAGCCAAAGGAACAAAATGAACAAGAATGGAACAAGTTAGAAGAGCACAAGGTAGACAAAGAAGGACAACATCTTCAGCAAAACCAAGAAAAGTCCTTGGAACAGCAACAGGACAAGGATCGGTTGTGTTCTGGAGGGGCTGATAGGTATCTCGTAGAGGAGAAGCTCCAAGAAGGATCAAGATCTCAGAAAGTCAAACAGCCAGAAAAAGGGAATAAAACAGCAGAAGTCCTAGCCCAGAAACTGAAGAGAGAAGTTGAGGCTCAGGAACAAAAGCGAATAGGGGAAGAACTTCGGTGGCAAGAGGTAGATGAAAGACAAACTGCATCCAGACCCTTCACGTTTCAAGTGTCTTCTGGAGATAAACAGATCATATTTCAGAAAGTAAATCTGAGTCCAGTCATGCCTGTCAAAGGGGCAGGAATCTCTTCTCCATCCATCAAAGACAGCAGGATGCATACTGCCACCAGGGGCTCTCATACACTCCCGTCATCTGTGTGTGTACCCCATACAGCTATTTTGGTTACAGGAGCACAGCTGTGTGGCACAGCAGTTAACTTGAACCAGATAAAGGACACAGCTTGTAAATCGTTACTTGGCTTAACAGAAGAGAGAAAAAATGTGGCTATTCCTTCACCAGAGAAGGCTTGGAAAAAACCCCAGGATCCCAAATCCAGCAGCAGTAAAATGAAATATGCACAAGAGACCTTGAACAACCAGGCTGTACTAGCTGAGTGGGCCTCTATCCGCTCCAGAATCTTAAAGAACGCAGAAAACAGTAAATACAACGAGAGAGACCGAGTAAGTGTCTGCAGACACAGTGATGACTGGACACCCCGAGGACGGGGTGCTCCTCATGGCAACTTGAGGAAAACCCTCTCTGCAAATGCAAAGTTCTCGATAACACCAGCATGGCAGAAATTTTCAGAAACTTCAAAAAACAATTCAGATGCTGAGAACATAAATGCGGCGAAAGGCACAGTGGCTGTGGGAAGAATCACCAGCTCATCTGCAGATTCGAAGGAGGGTGTGGCTTCCACTTCTAAGGATAATTTAACTGAAAAAGCTAAGGAGAAAATGGAAATCCACAGTGAAAAAACAGACAACACAGAAGGCTGTAAATTTGCAAAAGATCTTCCGTCTTTCCTTGTTCCAAGTTTTCCTCATTCTCTGGGTAAAGAATTACCCCAGCCAGAACTGCCCAGTGCTCTGGAAAATCAGCAGAGTAACAGCACAAAAAAAGCAGATAAACCAGCACCAAATGGAGAAGAAAACGTTTCTCCTTTTGGGATAAAGTTACGAAGGACAAACTACTCTTTACGTTTCCATTATGATCAACAGGCAGAGCAAAGGAAAAAGAAAAGATACAGTGCAGGAGATAGTTTTGATGGTGTGCCTGACCCACTAGTTACGACAGAAGGGGAGAAGGAATCTGCTGTTTTTGCTCCACAAGAGAGTACATCCCCTGGTATGGGGAGAGGGAATGTCCCTGGTAATTTAAAAGACTCAAAAGACTCTTCAGTTACTGTGGTGGAGATCTCACAACCAGCAGGCACACCAGTGGTCCTACCAGCTACTGGCCACAGTTCTTTACCCCATCATGAGAAACCAGCCTGCAAGTCACTGGTCCCACAGAAACCTGCTTTAGCTCCAAAGCCCACCAGCCAGACGCCACCATCATCTCCCCTCTCTAAAATTAACAGATCAAACCTAGCTGATATGTTGGCGCAAAGGTTGGTTAAAGCCGAATCAGAGGGTGGCTGGAGAAAAGAGGACAGAGCGAATGTGGTGCACCCTCCACCATCCAGTGAGTGCAAAAATGAAGAGGAAGAAATCAGAGAAAAGAAGTCCTTTTTCCCATCTATAAGTATTCCATGGAGAGAAAAAAATGACAAAAAGCCTGAGCCACTGAAGAAAGGTATGTATTTTTCAAAGGTCATTTATTTATTTTCTGCATTTTCAAAATGAGATACTGGAGGTGCAGAGGAAGAAATTTGGGTTTAAAATAAATGTTTACTTGAGACGTTACTTGTGGAGTACCACTACTCTGCTTTGGGTTGTCTGAACCAATGGGCCTTCCCATCCACATAGTTTAGTTCAGATACACACAAACTCAGTGTGACCCATGCAACCTGTTTAAGGAAGTTAATTTCAAGGAGGTAACTGAAGCGTGTCTCTGTTTTCCTGGACAGAGATGTTAGTTAGTCAGATGATGGACTCTGTGTTCCATGTGTAATGGTCTTAGCAGAGCAGAGGAAGTAATTTTTATACCTTTATATTGTGTCTATTTTTTAGAGAAATATTACCTAGCTTAAAAAGTATTAAGATCTAGGTCCCTTATAGTGCCTACTGGGCAAATTCTCTATCTATCTAACTCAATGTATTTGGAGACAGGAGTCAGCATTTCAGAGGCATTCTTCAGTAACAGAGACAATTACAGTAGCCATAGGTCTCTTCAGAGGAAGGTTGAAAGCCCCTGTGTCCTGAAGTAGTTTTCTGTACAAGAGTAAAAATTACCCTTTCAGTGTAAGGACACTCAGAAGAGCAAGGCAGGAATTCAGCATTTAATTGGGAAATTCAAATTTTTTCCATTCTTGATTTTTGCAAGCATCAGGATATTTCTAAAACTGTATCTTGGTGGAACTGCTGATTATTTTTACAAATTTTTACACTTTTTCCTCTCACTTCCATTTTTAAATGAGGATTTATGGAAACTTGTTGAAGGCACAGCTGCTAGCATGGGAGAGCAGGGCACAGGCCAGTTGAGGGTTTCTGTGCTCACTCTGCTCTGCAGGAGCACCTTTGCACCCCAGTTTTGCTCACTGCCACTTACACTTCTATACTGGGTGCTACCCCCTATTTCATGCAGCATACAGAAATTCAAGTGCTCGAGTGATGATTTAAAAGGGAACACTTTTTTTTAAGAGGGACTGCATTTACAGGAGTACATCATTTCAACCCCCTTCTTCTTGCTAAAGTTCAGACACTCCT
The DNA here is from genome assembly GCF_965140245.1 of Athene noctua. Lineage (NCBI taxonomy): Eukaryota > Metazoa > Chordata > Aves > Strigiformes > Strigidae > Athene > Athene noctua. The sequence continues at coordinate 31,933,248 of NC_134040.1, forward strand.
CTTCCCTTAATTATAGCTGGAAAACCAGGGAACTACAGTACATAGTGGCAGGATCCCTTTCATCAGGGTTATAAACTATCAGTGCATATGTATCGCTCACTTAAATGTCTCACACAGTGCAAATACTTGTAGTAAATAAAGCTATAAGCGTAAGTGTCTGGGGGTAGGCTTTTTCACCAAAAAAGGATAAATTTGAACAGCTGTATGAATGTGTTTAATTAGGTCTTATTCTTAAGGCATAAAAACTGTTTCAGGATTTGACATACAGTCCATGAACGTCTGTGAATGGCATGTCATGCAATGGGTTTAGCTCCAGACTTGTTACAAGGTAGAGAAGTTGTACAGGTTTGTTTGAGACAAGAGATGTGCATTACTCAACCCATTCTTGTCATGTTTTCTTTCAGAAAAGCCCATCCTCCAGAGCAGGCACTCTTTAGATGGCTCTAAATTGATGGAAAAAGTTGAAACTTCACAACCACTTTGGATTACATTAGCACTGCAAAAGCAAAAGGGATTTCGTGAGCAGCAAGCTACAAGGGAAGAGAGGAGACAAGCCAGAGAGGCGAAGCAAGCAGAGAAGTTGGCTAAAGAAAATGTAAACAATCTTTAGAAACCTGCCCATTAGAAATACTGATACCATAATTATAACTGTTCAGCTAGTTTTATTATGTGAAAACAAATTTTTTTTTTAAAGTTTGGTTTGTAAGATTTCATAAAACCTAAAATGATAGTGAGTAAAATGTGGTTTGAAAGTTTGGAGTTGCCTTTTGCAAAACTGAGACCTCCAGGAGAAAATACTGTGCAATAGTTTAGTGTAAATTCTGATGCCTTAATATCAGGTGGTAGTTAATGGCAATTACAAGCACAACCAGTGTATGCAACAGGGTTCTTTCGAAGCTTGAGTAAATAATATGTTAAGCCTTAATGCTTGGGAAATAACAGCTGGAATACTCGTCTGTAGGTGAATATAGGTGAATATTAGTAAGTCTGAATTTATTTCTATTTTAACATGTATTATTTGGATAAAATGCAGATGAAGGAAAGAAAAGAACCATTATGTGAATCATCCAAATGCCTAAAGAAGGCACTGAATTCAAGTATCACTTCTTTCCTGTTCTCTAAATAGCTATTTACTATCCATGGTTTTCTGTAAGTATGAAAAACACTTCTACTTACAGTACAGATGTGATGATACACAAACAGTGATGCTGTATATAGATACCACAGATGGTAAAACGGGAGATTATGTGAATAACTAAGTGTATTTTGATGTTTGTTATGAGATCCAAATTTCTGAGGTACACATGCATAATTACAGACATTAGATAACTGGTCAAAGAAAACAGCAGTGGGTGTGAAGTTGCCCACAGATGCAAGCTGTGTTTCAGTGCTGTATTTGACAGATAGGGCTAGCTTAAACTGTTCAGTATTTTGATTGAAATGACATATGATAAATTCAACTTCGTGTTTGTAGTTTTTTTAGTCTCTGTTAGTTTTAGAAGTATCAGAGTGTTTTGATCCTTTGCTGAAAAGGAAGGTGAAGGAAAGGACAGGTGATGAATGATCAAGCATGACATCTCATTTGTAGCCATTATGTGACACTGTTTCTCATTTAGCAGTTTTCCTTCTCTGTTCTAGGCTGCTCTAAGTAATCAGTCAGATAATAAAAGCAGCAGCAGCAAAACAAGCACACTGCAGAAATCTGCAACTCAAGAAGGGGAAAAGAAAATTGAGACTGCAGTGTCAAGACTAGAAAGAAGGGAACAGCTAAAAAAGTCCAACACCCTTCCAACTTCTGTGACAGGTACAGTGAGAGATTGAGATTTACTCTAGGAATAATGCACTTCAGAAATGGTATTGCATGTTTTGGAGAAAGTGAATGATTTTTTTTTTACTCCTATACTACTAGTAGAATCACAAATGTATTTGCTTTCAGCAAGGAGCAATGCAGCTTGTCCCAGTCTCATGTGCTGGTCATTACGCTGGATGTATATAATTTTAACAGTTTTTTTAAAGTTGCACTACTGCCTTTGCTTAGAAATGTCACAGTTAAAGTTAAAAAAAATAGGCTGTCTCCCCAAGCCATATCCAACAGTATTTTTGGAACATGACTAATGCACATTAGGGGGATCTGATTTACTGTAAATTGCAATTGCAGTACTGTTTTGCCTTTAGGTTGGGGGTTAGCACAGAGGGGGAATGATACTTCTACAAAGTGTATTTGTATGAGAAAAGAAGCCTAATGTGTTCCCACACCTCCCAGTTTGCCAGGTAGAAATACTCCAGCATATCTGGAATGAGTGTTCTCGTTTCATTCAAAAAATGCAAAAACTAACCAATTCAGTTAAGGTAGCCTGTCACTTTCAATTCAGAACTTCTCACTTTCCAGTCAGGTGTCTGGCATAGAAGGTTGGAACCAGAATCTAATACTTTGTCACCGGAGTTAAGCTGAAACAATTACATATTCAAAAGGCAGGCATAATAAAATAAATACTTCCCCAAAGGGCATATTTGGGGTAGTATAAGGTGATTGTTGACTTGCCTGGTATTTCTCTAGCCAACATTAGTCCTCAGCAAAAAGTTTTGGAGAAGAGTACTGGTAATCTTTTGACAAGCTGCAAAGAAGTGTGGACTTCTTTGAAAGTAAATCCATGTATCAGATGAATCTATTCAGTACCACTCCAAGCCCAGAACTGTGGAATGCACCTGTTGAAAGCAACAAGGTACTTCATTTGTCTGATCTGTAAAGGCTAGAACAGTGCTACTCCTACATTACAGACTGTTCCAACCTGCGCAACCCCTACACATGCCTACATTCAGTTGGTTTTGGAGCTGTATGTCCACACTGCAGCTGTATGCCAGTGCTGACATCCCTGAGAACTTGTTTTATTTGCAACATTGTGGGTTGGACTAGATGATCTTTAAAGACCCAAACCATTCTAAGACCTCCCATAGATTGCCAAAACTTGCCTGCTCCTAGTTAGCCTGCTTCAGTGTCCAAACCAGCTTTGAAGGTAGGCAGCTGGAGCAGCTTTACAGCATTCCTGTCAACTTGTAACAGGGCTCTATTGCAGCCCCCCTGGAAAGATTCACTAGTGTGATGCTATGCTGTACGTGATCAATTGTAGCAGAAATCAAACTCTAGCACAATAGATGACACCAAATTAGATCAAAGAAGGGCCAAAACTCAATTATCTTTAGTAGGTCTGTCAGCACTAGAATGAGTTTCAGGAGGAAATTCAGGATGAATTATTGACCTTGAATTACCTAAAGTGAGAGCATAGAACTGTGTTGGCCCTAAAGGAAATAGTGACTGGATTTCCGTGTGATTACTGGCTACATTTGGAGGTAGGTAACCATGACCTATGACAAAAATATACTACATACAAGTATTTGTTTATTACAGATGATGACACCGATTTGGGTTTCCCACCATTAGGAAAGCACTTAAGGCAGAAGACCAGGCTAGATTATTTAAAAAACACCCAAAACTTGAAGAAGTTGGTATATTTCAGACTTACACTTGGGTCTTGTACAACAGGAACTGATAAGAGGGTATAACCTTTAAAATAGCATAAATTACCATAACATTTAAAATAATTAGCTTTTTAAAGTGTCTGTCTACAGCAGTAGCTGCTGCTACTACTCATTTACTTGTAGCTAAAAATACATGATTAAAGATGTACCAAAAAGAAAAATAAACAATTTTTGCCATCCATGCAATTTTAAAGCTTTTTAAAACATTCAAAACCTGAAAATGAAATGCAACTAAAAGTAATTTGTCCTGAATCCAAAATTTTACAAAAAGAAGTTTTTTGGCTCATAAGAAAACCTGTAAGGGGAGGATTAGTGAGGGGTTATTTTGTAACTAAGATTTTAGAATTACTCCATAGGTTTCAGATAGGACTCATTTCTATCCAGGTTGCCTTCAAGGGCATTCAGTGTCTTAGAATTAAACCATCTTCCCACCTGACTTCTACAACATACTTCCACAGTTCTGCTCTATAGAGTTGCTTATTATAGAAATCAGTTGTTTATTCAACACATGGTCTTGCTGAAACAGCTGTTTGTCTTTATACTTTTTCAAGAAAATGTGACAAACAGCTATTAGAGAAAGCTGGTTCATTTCTTCTTTGGGATAGTCTTAGAGGTGTCATTAACTGAGGCAGGAAACTATAGGAGTGCTTTCTTCTCTGTGATTATTTAAGAACCCTAATGTGAAGAGGGAATCTAAATCCCACTGAATGCAGTTGAGTTACCTGTGTTAGCAGCTGCATTACCTAAGGAGAAAAAAAAAAAATTCCAGCTTTATTTCCCATTGTTTGCTACATTGCAGATGTAATTAAAATGGTTTATGTAAAGATGACTAGCAAATTGGAAGTGTTTTCTTTGGATGTCATGGAGAGTGAAAATTTTGTCCCTGTTTTTGTGAGTTATGTTACTTGGAGTCACCTCTGAAAAAGGAAACTCAGCTCCTCCTAACTTGATTATTTTGCAAACACGGTAACAAGTAAGATTTAACTAAAAGGGTTGGAAATAAATTTGAAGTGTTAGATCAGAACATCTTCACAGAAAAGCAGCAAAATCTCTAGAATCCTGCAACAAAGTACAGGGTTCAACTAATATTATTTTTTCTCTTCCCCTCCCCACCCCATCAAAACCAGTGGAAATTTCAGATTCTGTTCCGTTAACCCCAGTGGCAAAGGAAGTGGCCAAGAGATTCTCTACGCCTGATACTAACCCTGTGTCAACAGAACCAGCCTGGCTTGCATTAGCCAAGAGGAAAGCAAAAGCCTGGAGTGACTGTCCACAGATCATAAAGTAAACTGTAAAATTACATCTCTGTTGCTGACCATTAATTGCTTTTGTTTTATTTATTCCGCTTTTTACACATGACAAAACTGAAAATGCATGTATTAAAGGACTGAAAACTGAACTGATTACCATTTTGCTCTAGCTCACTGTAAAGTCTACTCAAGTCATATATTCCATTGCTTTGACAAATAGCTAAATGAGGTCATGGCAAAAATTTCAGAGCCAGACTCTCAAAAATTTAAGAATGCTCAGATACTGGATGTGAATTTTAATGAGTACCATAAGGGCCAGAACTTCAGTTCAGAATCTCCTTAAATTCTGTGGGTATTCAGTTCTGGAATTTTAGATCTCTACACCTAAGTGGAGATCTCAGAAACTTTTTTCAACACTCCATTGTTGAAAATTAAGGCAAGATGCATGTTTCCTTCTTTTGTTCCTAAATTTTTTAAAAGCGTTAAACTGCATGAACTGTCAGTTCTACCTGCTACTTGAAAGCTTCTTCCCTAATGAAGAACTTCAGGAGATACCATCCCACCTGCAAATGGTAAGTGGAAAGATGGTACCATCCAAATCCTGAGGTAATTTCTTTCATCATAGGATTAATACACCGTGTCAATATTCCCTCACTCCTAGAAAGAAAACAATTCATGCTACTTAACAACAACAACAAAATTAAACAAAAATCAAAAAGTTTTCAGAAAGAAGCAAAGAAGTCAGTGTTTCTTCTAGTCATTTAAGTGAATCACTTTTTATGCTTGGCCATATTTAAGATGCATAGAGACAGTGATTGCAGATTACAACTTCCAATCCATCAACTGGAACTAAAATAAGTAAAACTATTCCCGTGCTCACATAGCTGTAGAATTTGTCTCAGTAAATTCCCACAGGAATAAGATTTACAGAACTGAAGTTAACTGAGAACTGAAAGCTAGGTCAGTGAGGCTCAGGAGTTTTAACTCTGCATTCTTCCTGATTTTACTCCATGTGCAACTTCAGATAGTTCAGAAAACTTCCTGTACTTTAACCAGTACAGCCAGAACACTTCACAAAGAAGTTTACTTGCCCCATCTCAGGTATCTCCTGTGGCAACTGAACACTTTATTACTTCTTGTAACTATAATAGAAGTGTTCACCCCTCCCTCTTACAAAAAAGGATAAAGTCCATAATGTAATAAAAATTTTACTATCCTGAACATCCCACAGAAATAGCTAGGTCTCCATTTTAAAGTTACCCTAGTAAATACATTTGAGTTTGTTTTACAAAGAAGTCTTAAACAAATCTGAACATCTCTTTCTTATAAACATACATCTTAAAGGAACCTTTAAGCAACATCATAAAGAGAGACATTTTCATGAGAAGAAACTGCATAATTATAGAATGATACCACATATGTTTCATGGAAGTATTTTAGCCAAGCTGCTGTATGCAGCATGAGGAGTAGCACTTTAAATTATGCAGAAAACAGAATGAAACCTGCCCCATCCTCCTGTTCCAAGAATCAAAAAGGGCTTATCAGCAAAAGTCATATTGAATACACTATTTCCTACCAAACAGAAAACAATGGTTGAGTATCATGGTTACAACAGCACAAACACAATGGACATGTTAGATTGAGATCTGCAGCAGCAAGATGGGTTTTCTTGGGTCTCTTAAGCCATCAGATTTGCTCAATTTCCTATTTAAATCCACAATCTCTAAAATAACTTTTTACCCTTAAGTATTTTAAATGTTTTATACAGAGATGGGGCAATGCTGCTCTCAAATGCTTGGGGAAAAATACTTAACGCCTTTGAAGTCGAATCTCTGCAAGTTTTTCTGAAGGAAGAATTGGGCCCATAATTACTTCTGCTTTGCTAGCACCATGAATTAGTGCATCTTAAGTTAAATTTACATTTTTTATGAGTTTATAAGCCTGTAGTATGTATTTGTAATTACAAGAACTAAACTGCCTGAAATCCATCTTTATTATTATTTCTTGGGAGAAGGAGCCAGGTAGATATACAGAGAAGGTGAAGTAAATCAGTATTAAAGAATTAAAGATACTGGTATTCTGAAAAGCATAGCAAAATTAGGTGCTATTGTGCATGACATAAGGATGCAATTTTCCAATACAGTACATTTACAGCACATAGAATAAAGCTTTCATTAAGGATGGTCTTAATCTAAAGCTTCAAAGCCAATTTTTTTTTCAGTCATAAAGGTATCTAGTGTAATAATGGAAACTGTATTATGTACAGTACTTGATGGAAACATTTCTAAAGTGTACATGTTCAACAGTGACATTTCATGTTAAATTAACAAAAATTTGCACTAAATACCAATGAAGTGAAGTGTTACTTTGCTCTAAGCTTTGTTGCAACCATTTCTGATAAAAGTGTTGGAAAACTGTAAAAATAAAACCAAAACATTACTACCAAGTTTAAAACAGCAAAAATGTTTTAAGAACCGAACAAACCACTATGTAGTATATTGTCTCAATTTTTTGTAACTTATACACACAAAATACCATTTCTTCTGACAAGGTTATGTATGATTAACCTCTATGCTCATATAGTAATGTATAAAAACTGTAAGATGTATAATTGTGGGGTATTTGTTGTGTACTTTTTTAATTTTTCAAATGTTTTAAAGTGCAATTGTTTATTATACTAATGTCATTTTAGTTCTTATTAAACTATAACCCAGTCAAAATTATCTAATCAATGATTTATGTACTCTAATCGTGTAGTTCAGGTTTGCTTTATAGACTTTTTCACAGTGCTACAACTGTCTCCCTTATGCATTTCTGCTAATGATAAAATGGAGGAACCAGACATGATGAAGCAACATAGCCAGTGCAACTTCCACTTTACTTTTTAATTCAAGATGTTAGAATTCAAAGTAGATGGCTCATCAGAGAGTGAGATAATAGTTTCTACTATAGTTCTTTTAGAAGACTAATCAGGAAGATGTTCTTCTTTAAGTATACTTTTGTCACTGCATATACTCAATTTGCATTACTAAGACCACTGGTAATTCCTTTTAAAAGCAGTTAAAGGCAACCAAAACCAATTTACACAACCCTTTATTAACAGTTCTCTGTGAAGACACTGTAGGGAGCATTCATTCAAATCTTTAAAAAAATTAGTTGATTTGAGCAGTATACCGTTCATCTTGGAACTCATATTGTACCAGTCACTGAAATTTATTATAGACATGAGTATATTTTCCACAAGAAAGTAGTAACTTCTACTGACTTCAACGGAGTTCAAGTATATGCTTGACTGAATTGAATCCAAGGAGGGCCCAGGGTCACAGAAGATGAACTATTTGGTTTATACAAACTATAGTAAACAGGTCACTACTACCAGGTGTATGCAATGCAAGTTCCATCTTCAGAAATCAAATTAAAAGTTAGAATAAAGAAAGGACTTGGGTTACCTTGCCATGGCACAGAAACCTCAGACTAGACAAACACCAGTCTGATGCATAAAGAGTCAGGGACAGACTAGGAAGAAGCCTCAGGGCACAGGCTAAACTGGACTCAGAGAGAGAAATACATTCCTCCCTCAGGGAGACAAGGATGTTATTCTAAGCTGCAGAGTATGGCATCTTACCACAGTTTCTGCCAATCCTGCAGGCATTTGAAACCAACTACTGACTTGCATTTTCTTATTACAACAGGTCAAAGCACAACATTCAAATCCAAATCATCTGAAACATGTTCTTTCATGAAATGGAGCTGGAAAATGAGGGAAGGACAGTAAAACTTCTAGCTGGGTGCTGAGCAGTCATCCTCCTTCAGTCAGTACAGCAAGTCAACAAGCATCACTGCACCTACTCTCAACACTGCCTGGTACAAAATGCTATCCGAGAAGTCTGCAAAGTGCACCTCTTGCCTACAGTAAAATAGGCAGAGAGGTAGAAAGCACTTGCAAGTTCTTAATTTAAAATTGTAAATAATAAAATGGAAGCAGCCTAACATCTTAGCTCTTCTTTTTTCCAGTTATATACAAATCTAGGCAATAAACATAATCATTTCTACAGCCAACAACAAGCTTTGTTCCCCACACTACAGGGGAGGAGAAAACCTCTCCTGGAAGTTTATCTACTCCTTCTGCTGTTCCACTCTTGGCATTCAGGATCCACACTTTGCCATCTGTAGATACTGCTGCCAAAAAAATTTTGTTCTTTAAGTTATCGCTTTGAAAAACAAATGGTGTTCCATATACACTTGAAGTGACTTCAAATTTCCACAGTAAATTACCCTCCATGTTACAACAGTAGATAAAGCGATCATGGGAGCCAAAAAATATTTCTTGCTTAGTTAAACTTGAGATGCATGGAGATGAAAACACTGGTCCATTAGTGGAGAACTGCCAAACCTGCAGAAAGAACATAATCACCCATTATCAAAGGTTGTTCACATTATCAGTTTGACAGCAACTATAATTTTTTAATAGACTAGTTGTTGACAGGAGTACATTTTATTTCAAGAACGTCCTAGATTTCAGTGAGTGCTGGCAAACACTTGTCAAATTACAAGTTAAGTTTTACACACAAAGTGATAAAAGACTCATAAAATAGATGTAGAAAAGTTACTACCTTCTGTGAGGCTCATGTAAAGATGCTCAACCTGGGAAGAGAATATTCTTGGGCTGTTATACCACCATTAGTAATGAACTTGAAGAATTCTGTTAACATGCCATTCTTTGCCAAAAAGGCAGATATTCCTTTTGTAATACAGATTTGCTCTGCTTATACTAATGACGTGCAGATCCCTCCTCAAGAGGGTATCAGTTCTGCAACACTGCTGCAAGCAGACAGAGAGCGGGGCATGGGCTAACACATACTTAGAAAAGGCTTAGCAATTGCCATGTATACTGCATCTCAGGCAAACAAACAGAAACAGTGTCAGTTGTTTTAACACCAGATACAAACCATATTAATCTCTGAGGAACTAAAAAATATTCTCATTTAATTCAACATGAAAGCTGACACATATTTTGCCAGAATTATCATTTGGCATTTTTTGATAAATCCATAAAGATTCTAAAAACCATTTACTTCTAAATAGCCACCATCTTAGAGAAGAGATGACTTTAAACATGTTTGAAAATCTCCAAACCCAAACCCATATGATTTAATTTGCTGGTACTACTCTTGACTATTCACTCTGGGTGTTAGCTCTGAACCAGAAATTGTTAATGCATCAAGCAACTTGAGAGTCTGCAGTTTTGCCACGAACTGCATGGATTACCCTAGGCAAACTTTTTCTACTTTCTCCTCTCTATAATAGACACTTCTATTTGGTTCACAAAAAGACATATGTTAATCATTAAATCTTATGAAACTGTATTTATGATGAACATAAACTCAACAATACTTTTACCTTTTCTCCAGAATGATTGTAACAATATAAGTTTCCATCCACACACCCAACACAAATGTACTTCTCATTGCAGTGAGGAGAGGAGAAGAGTGGTTTTCCTAGGAAACTTTTCCAAATCTTATTGCCTGTCACCTGTAAATGGCAGCATGGAATATCTGATGCTTAACACAACTGTAAGAGGCTGCACAAGATAACCCTTCCTCCACAGCTTGACCCAGCCCTTAAGAATTGGGGGGTAAAAAAAAGGGAAAAAAAAAAAGTTGTCAAAGAAAAGCAGGCTTCTCCCACCCAGAATGCATACCAGAAGCAAAACAACTCTTCAAATCTTATTCCAGCAAAATGTTTAATGTTTTCCATGGGATACTCAATAACCCTGTTCCACCCTTCTCTTCCTCCCCCTAGGCAAAATGATAAAGGTGTAGTAGTAGCAGTTCTAATAAATGACAGATTCATTTTTTTATTCCATTCTCAGCTCCTCAGTATGTGATTATGACCAATGAAGGAGAGAATATCTTGAAAGCATGTCATACTAATTGCATCATAAACTATAAGTACTGTAGGAAATGCTGCAACCCACAGTCTACGATTGTCACAATAAGCTCCTAACATAGCCTGCACATTCCTGTTATTTAAATAATCACTTGGAGTTGCAGCTGGGTTTCTCAACTACCTGTTGCTCAGGATTATGGAGCAAAAAAAATAAAAAGCTGTTTTTTCTTAACCACAGCCCACTAAAGCTGCAAAAATTATACACTGTTTCTAACACTAGGTTGGGTATTACTGAGGTAACTTGCAGCGGGTGGGAGGTAAAGATGGTAAGGACTGATGTTCTGGATTGTGCAAGTACAAAAACATGAAGAGCTGCTCCAAGTGACTGTTCCTTTTATCAGGCAGAACCAGCTGTAAGCCAAAAATGCCTCAGAAAACTATGCAACTGCACCACATCTATGAAGAATGCCATTTCCCCAGTGCAGAGAACAGAATAGCAATCCAAGATTAAGGGGGACAGCTCTTTAAATGACTATGAGGAAGTAAAAGGAATGAAGGGGTTTCTTTCTCTATTCTGTTCTCATTTCAGTAAGGTCTACTTTTTTTTCTAATCCAACTGTCAAAGGGAGAGAGGGAAAAAAAAAAAAATAATCTACAGACATGCTCTCACTCACTAGTTTAACTGGTAAGGTAGTACATGGGAATGAGACACTGATTCCAAGTTTGGCCTACAGTCAGCATGTAAATTCAAGCAAGTGACTTCAGTTCTCTTTATCACCAGGTAGCTTTGTGAAATACAGTAATTATTACAGTAGCCTTTATTACAGTGTATAATAATGTGAAAAATATGTTAATATATGATCATCTAATTCCTTTCATTGGAAAAGTGATCTTAACTTCAGAAATGCATCTTGCTTCCATTTAAATTTGAGGTTGGGATCAAAGACAAGTAAGCAAAGGTACATACTGGGTTTACAGCCAATAACAGTCCTCTTAGTGTAGCAACATAAAGATGATGTGGAAAAGAACTTAGACAAGGAGATGAAAACACAGCTCCACCTTCACAATGTAGCTTCCATATACAGGCCTTTTTCTGTAAGTAAAAGAAAAAACATAAATAAAATTCTCAATTGGAGTTAAAGCTCATCATGTTTACAAAGACCTTCAAATACTAGTTAAGAAGTGAAGATATAATCTACATGCTATTATAGCAAAACATACATCGTTGGCTACTTTCTCTTCCAATAAATAAAATAAATTCAGCTAATGAAGAGGCAGTATCTGCCCCTGCTATTTTCTGTCTCCATTCATCTATTCTTTTAGAATGTAAGATTCTCTCTCTGCCGTTAAGCCACAGTTTTATTTCTAGTTGGGCACCCTATTCTGAAACACCCACAGAGAATTTAACAACTAAGAAACTGAAGATTCGGTTTCAACCAGGACTAGTAGCAGGGAGTGAGAACACCACTAAAACTATTTGCTACAACACAACTGTAACTAAACTTCAATAAGGTCTAACTATTTCAAAAGTGTAATTGTGGACTCCTGAGAATACTAACACCAGTAGAGCATCATCTGGTGTACTACAAATAGGGTCTAAGTCAGATATTTATTATTCTAGACATAAAAGTTAGTGTTCTTACATAAATATCTAAAGCATACACATGTTCGTCATGTGATCCTATGTAGACTAGTCCACTGGAAGAGTCTACAACTGCAGAGCTTTTCACAGCATCTTCTGTGACAAAAGTCCAGTGTATTTCTCCATCACTGCTTTGAAGCACATACACTAAGCCATCATAACAACCTGTGTGAAAAAACACAGCAGGGGAAAACAGAACAATGATTATTTCTATTTATGGTGTGATTTATGCTGCTAGCTGCATCACTGCTGGAAAGAAATGAGTCATGAGGTAAAGTTTAAAAATATTTTCCAAAGCTCCTCCTCCTCTTTTAGCTCAGTCTTTGCTCATCATTCATACATTCAAAGTTGATTGTTCTGTGTATTCTTTCCAGGTTACATTTAGAATATACTTATTTCACTGCCTTTCTATCAAATTTAAACTCTGGAAAAAATAATCTGAGGTATCATGTACTAATTTCTATCTCTTATCAATTTTTAAAGACATTTCAAGACTGTATCATACTTTTTTAAACAAGCAGTTAAAGGTCACAACTTACTCAACCACTAAAAAACCCCCATACCCATTGACTATTCCTTAATAAGGCCTTATTAATAAACTGGCATATAATAAATCACAAGTGTATATGTTAGATAAACTCCACCACTGGTTATCATGAAACTCAAATTAGTTCTTCCTTCTATTTTACAATAAATTAATTCTGAAGCAGATATAGAAGTTATGGATAAGGATATAGATGGAGGACATTCAGAGGTAAGAAATAAGACTCTCTGTCACTCATCTTGTATTTAGTAGAAAAAATAATTTAAAATAATGGCTAAAACAAAACACGTACCAACAACAATGAAATTTCCACACTTAGATATGCAGGCAGAAGACTCAATACGATCTCCAAGGTTCTTCTCCCATTTTATTTCTCCCAAATTTAGATCAATCGCCTGCATTGCATGAGAGTGAGAGCCAACATACACGGATGCAGATACTTCTTTAGATGGTATTACAATCAGTGGTGATGCATCAACACATTTTCTTGTATTTGACTTCCACCTTATGCCTAACGCCAACTCTGCCATGGTTACATCGCTACTTTCTGCATGGATCTGCTGTACAGAGCAACAGTTGGGTTTACTTGCTTTGTTCATAACTGTTAAAATCTTCTCCGTTTCATACCCTTGCACGTGGCTTTTCATGATACTTGGAGTCACTAAATGCAGAAAGGATGGTTGCTGTAGCACTTCCACTCCTACCTGCACTGTATTGTGGGGCTGCATAAAAGACTTGTTGAAATCCATAGAAAAAAAATTATTTCCTCTGCTTACTGCAATAAATGGAATTAATCCTGAAGCAACCTCAAGACCTCTTTCAGATTTCAGTTTAATACATTTTCCATGGAAGTTCTCTCCACTGTTGCCACTTAATTTTCTTTTCATCACACTGTCATAATTCATTAATTGGTTTTCATCTGGAAACAGAATTTTAAGAATATGTCTATAAACCTCTTCAATTGAATGGCTGAGAATAACTTCAAGGAGTCCAGGCACAGCTTTGCCTACTAGCATCTCAATTTCATCATAAAATCGTAGAGCCTTTAAGGAGTCTCCACCACTGTACACGAATACTGCATCTTTAGAAATTCTGGTGGAATCATCCAGGACACCCAGAGCAGACTAGAGAAAAGAAAAAGGAAAGAGGTAATAGTCCATGCATGCTACACCACGTCACACACATAAAAACTGAAGTTGGGTAAAATCCATCTAAAAATCAACAACTGAGGAAACTCACTACAAAGAAAAAAAAAAAGTCACATTAAACATGTGACATTTAAACATTAAACATTATGCCAATTGAGGTACTGATAGAACAGAAGTTGTAAAGGAATGGGGAAACAGGGAGATAAAGAATGCTTTACTTAATTCCAATTCTGAAGTCTAAGGAATTAAATCGAATTGTGCTGTATTTTTGTGGCCATTTTTTATCTTGATACCATTTATCAGTGACAACTTCACTGATGCGTTTTGATAAAACGGGTTTAGGTGCTTCATGTTATTAATAAAACTTATATAAACTGGTATCTTCTGAATTATTTATGTAACGTATTTATTTACCTACTTCTGAAGCTATAACCCCTTCAAATTCATGAAGAATTTTGGATTTGGCATTGTTGGCAACAAACAGCAATTACTATGTGTCCTGTCCCTGTATTCCCTGCTTGTTAAGTCTGGGTGTGAAGTCCAAATCCTGTTTTTGGAAGCTGCCTTCTGCTGTCCATAATGGGCTTAGGGCACATCCTATCTCTGGGTTATCACTTCTATAGCTGCCAATATGGTAAGTATCAGCACAGGCAAACTCTGTTACTAATTTCACTACATTTACTTGTTCAAGTCCTAACTACAGCAAATCACACTTCCTGGTGAAAGTTGAAAGTCTACCTTTTGGGAAAAAAAAGAAAAAAAAAGGTAATACTGTTTGGCATCACATTTCAGTATGTTGAAAAACAAGTCCCTAGCACAGAAATTTAGAAACAATGGAGAAACAATTATGCAACTGTGCCCTCTATTTAAAAAAAAACCCTCTTCAATTCATAATTATGTTGAGAAATAAGAAACTCTACTAACACAGTAGCTATTTTGTACAAAGTTTCCATGTCCCAGTTCCTTGTTTCCTTAGGGATACCTTCTTTGGCATGTGAAGCAGTATTCAAAAAACTACTGACAGGTTACATCCTTCCTATGCTAATTGCTTATAACTCATATAGCCCTCAGTTTTATCTGACAGACAAATAGAAATGACTCCCTCTTGGCCACTGCAGCGTGACTATATTTAAGTATTAGCTGAACAGAAAGAGCTGTACTGCTTAAATCTATAGGCAGCTAGAATGTTCTGGTTGCATTAGTCATACTTCTTAAAACTGTTTAATTCCTGACACATGTATAATGATCCACTTGCAAAGATAAAAAGGCAGCTCAAAATACTACCTTCCATAAATACTGCAATCTTTCCCACAATTCCTCTGCGCCACTCAGTTTACTGTCACGCCTTCTGGAGTTTAGATGGTTCTGGTAAGTCTTGTTCAGTTCAGATATATCAACTTTGCCTTTGTAGAAAATAAAGTATGATTTTTTTCAATGCTCTTTTAGCATTTACACTTGCAAAACTTGTTCTGCCCAAATAGTCACTTTATTCTTGTACACACTTCCTTATTCATATTCAACTGCACTTGTATTATTTTTACCCAGTCAATCAACTACACAGAACCCACTAAGGTTTTTGAAAGTTTACCCTAGCCTCCCACATAATCCCACCTTCCAGGCCTGATCTTTCCCCAGCTGCAGTCAGGGTTCTGTTGCAGATGGCAACAGGAGTGACTGAGAAATGTGCAATGTTAAATTGATTTTACCACTCTCTCTGACTCTTGAATGAAACATTATCAAGAAAACAATATGTGGTCATGATTTCTTACTAGGAGTTAGTTATCTAATCTATTTGACTCAGGTACTGTATTTTGGTCAATTAAAAAAACAGAGACCATTAAATAAGTGGCAAGGGTACTTAATAGTTTCATTTACCATGTGATGTTAAAGGCAAAGCTTTAATGAGTACAAGTTCATCAGGGACTGCATAAGCTGGTAGACGTTTCTGGAGTTCTTTAAGTGTTTCTCTCTCTTCTAAATCATCTTTGGGTACAATGAACAGGATAAGTTTTTCCTGCTGATACCAGGTCACTGAACAAGCTTCTACCTGACAAAGATCTTCAGCAGCCTGTAATTAAAAAATACTAGTCTTTCTTTGAAATGCTGTTCATCAATAGAGTAAAAGGAGTAAAAAACCACAATTAAATAAGGTACACATTTAGAAATTGTATTTGTCTCACATTCCCATGTAACATCCTATGAAATACCTTCTCTTATAGCTGGTTTGTACTTCTTCACATAAACATGAACTCAGAGATATATGTATTGTTTGTCTAAATGCTATGAATGCGATATAATCCATGAGTCTGACATTTAATCTTGTAGAACAATCACTATTCAAGCACTGCAGTGCAATGCTTAGTATTTTTCAGGTGTTTATATAGTTCTCAATTCTACTGGAAGAAATCATACAATAAAACAGATTTCCAAGAACTCAGAAAGAAAGTCCTCCCTAAATTATGCAACTACGTAATTGATAGTACACCCTCCCCATTTCTTTTAGACTCCTAAAAGTCATCTGAAAATGAGTAAATACCCATTTCTGATAATAATGACGTGTTTCTTATCCCTGCTCTTTTATACTGGCATACTCTACACTAGATTTTATATTACCTGCTGCAAACATTCAATATTAAAACGTTTGCCATGACGTTTAATCTGATTGTCTTTCCGACCCAAGAAGAACAGCTTTGAATTCTGCACTCTTACAAAATCCCCTGTTTCTCTCATTGTGCCCAGTGGTACAGTTATTTCATCATCAAGAAAGCAGATTCGTTCTTCACCACCTACACAAGAAAAGACTATGGTCATATATATTAAATTTCTAACTGTAAATGAAAATTTTATATAAAGAGTATTTTATCAAATTCTCCTAAACTCTAACAAGCATCGTAAGAAGTACTAAAAGATTATCATCGATGTCTACAATTCTGCAATGTACAAAGTGGAATATGTAGTTATTTCAGTTAATACACTGAAATTACTTCAACTGAGAATGTCAAAATGCAAGCAGGAAAAAAAGTCAATATAACGAAAGCACAGTCTGCAGATAAAATGACGGTAAGTTCCTGTTCATCATTCCCACAACCTAAAATACCACCAAAAGGTTCCCAGCCCAATGGCAACGTAAAATGCTATATAATGCTGTATATTAGAGGCAGACACCAAATGAAGCAATCAACATGTTATAAAAATTCAATCAATGAAGTATCTTAGAAGAATAAGAAATATGAAATAACCTATAAATATTTGTCCCTCGCCTTCTAGCACTGCAGAACCATTTGTATCTCTGACCTCAACTTTTGTTCCAAGGAGAGGTGATCCCAAAGGTATAGGTAAATCAGTTCTAAAAATATTAAAGAGAAAATCAGTAAAAGTCTTTCCCTTCTGAACACGAAACGACTGTTCCAGAAATGAGTCAGCATACAGACTTTTAAAGGATTGGTATTAGAGCAAGATTAGATGCTTGGGGCTTCTTTCTACAAATGTTTCTTCTTTAAAGACATCTCAATTTGTTCAGAATTAAAAACCTCAATGTGCATGGGTTTCATTATTATATATCAAAAACCACAGAATGATAGAAAATAAGGCTTCAATGGACCCTGAAATATGCTGAGAGAAATCTGAGATTTTCAGCCAGTCTTTCAGTCCCACAAGTTGAAACTTCCACCAAGTCAACCAATTTAAACATACATAACTGCTTTCCAATTCATTCTTTCCCTATCCTATCTAGTTAGTTTGAGGTTTTACTCTATTTTATTTCTGATGTTGTGGCAAAAAGTACACTTGATTCTTTCAGAAAAGACTGAAATAAAGGAAACTGAAATTTCAATGTCATATCATATGCTTCTGTTGAGCTGCAGACCAACTCCTTTCTTCCCCTTGGTTCTCTAGCCTCTTCAAGCACTTGCAGAACCTCATTTATTGAATACAGACACTATTTCTGAGTGAGAGTCAAGAATAATATATTTTCTTCTGTAAAGCAAAATTTAAAACGCAAAGTAACTTTAAATAACTTTGGTAATACACGAAGTTAGGTATGGGTTCCACTTCAATTTCTATCATTAAAAAAACATATTTTAACCTAACAGTTTTTATTCAGCTCCTGTTATCTAGGCTGTTGAAACTTCTCCTTTTCTCTTATAAGTCAATGAATTCTTTATCTCAAGTTGACCAAATAGCAGTTAACCGCAGTTCTGCCAAGTTCAAGAATCATTCACCAACAATTTTTACTTGAGGGGGCTGTATTAGAGCAATAGAGAATGGATTAGTCTATTTCTACATAAAACCCAAATGCAACTTCTACCAGTATAAACAGTCATGAGGACTCAGTAGCCCTGGAAACAGGAGACCAAGGTTCTATTTCTCGTGATTTTCATCATTCACATGCCATGCCATAAAACAGTGACTCTTCCTACCTCAAATCAGCACTAAAAACCTCTTCAGGAATCTTGTAGCAAGTGGCCCAGCTTGACACTTCAGTAATACCATACAGATTAAAAATACTTGTTTTGTTCTTCTTGTGCTTCCAACTTTTCAAGAGATTCAGTACAGGAAATGCTTCACCACCAAGGGCTAAGACACGAAGTGAACTATTTGCAGACAGCACTGCTGATCTAATAATGTGAGATCCAAACCTTCTGAGAAGTGTTGGTGTTGCCTGAATGATACATATTAAAAAAAAGAGAAAGACCTGTTATATTTCTTTGGTATTATGTGTACACCTCTTCCTGCTTTATCATATCCACTGCAGAGCTATACTTGACAAATCACCTACATATAGTAGAGGGCATCAAATATCAGATACCAGCGTACATCACACCGGTGTTTTGCAAGATTTTGTTCCTTATGTGAAGACTTTAATGAGTACTATCAGCACTAACCTATGTCCTTCTACAGGGTTTCTTCTTTACTTAGATATGTTATGGGTTCCCTGTTGTGTCTCAGCTATTACATAAAGTGTGTGCACATTAGTTCTTATGTTAATGACTTTGAAACAGAAGGCAGCAAACACAGTATTCTCTTGATGTTACTGTTTGAGATTTTGCCCTTCATTCTAGCATGTTACAGCGAAAATATAACCTACGCATTTGATTAACCTGCATATAGAACATTTAAAGACCTTACCATAACACTAAAGATTCCTATGATGCCAGATTCTGGGTTGTTCCCAATTTGTGTAAATATAACTGTTTACAAAGATTAGTTTTCCTGAAAGCTTTCACATAGCACCCTAAAATTAAGGTAATTTAAATTTTGGGGGTGGGGGGCAGAAAAAACCCTAGCTAAAACTATTAGTGATGTAGAGCCCTTTCACTGAAGGGAAAAACAGCAAATAATTTTAACTCTTGCCTAATTTTCTACTAAGAGGACTGGAAAATTAATTGAATTATTTCTTACTAGGTTATTTTCTTCTAGTAATAGATGAAGACCACCACTTTCCAATCATTTTAACTTTAGTAGATTATAGTGAAGAAAAAAAAAAATCAGGGAAAAGTTATTCTTCCCCTCTCTCATAATCACTTTTCAGATTTCTCAAGTCTGCTCAAGCAAATCAAGAGGGGAAGGTAATGTCTTGCTATAGTTTAACAAACATCATGAAATTATTCATCATCAAGCTATAAGGATAACATTTTTGTCATTAATTCAGCTGAGAAGCCCTTCCTTCACTGATTAAGACAACGATCAAAAAATTAAAAAAAAAATAAAATCAAACTTTTAATAGAAAGAGATCTCAAATACCTTCATTCACCAAATTTCACATTTCTCTACTAAGGCTTAACATTTTAAAATATATATCTTAAAAAGTCTTTAAAAACATACTTTAAAAATCTTGCTAATAGAGCTTAATATCTCAGAAATTTTTTTCTAAAAGCAAATGAGCTAAACTGATCATGAAACTTGCGTATGATAGGAAAATCTACACCATTGAGATTTACAGCAATCAGAAGATAAAACTAAGAGCAGACAATAAAGTTACAAGATATTTGTAACTAGTGGATTTTTTCTGCTGTGGAATCTTCAGTTTACTCATTAACCTTAATTTTACACCCTACAATCTCAGCTGCCACCATTCCTCCACAAGAAAAGGAAATCTCAGCATTTCTATGAGTGCAAATACTTCAGAATAACACTAATGTCAAAGCAAGCCTTTGGGGTTGATATGTCACAATAGACTATTCAGACCATACTCATTTTGTTCAGTCGGTTGGTTACAAGTGAGATCCATTTCTAGCCACTCTTACCCCTAAAACCTGATTTAAGTTTCTATACTCAATTAACAGTTGTACAAAACACCTTGTTACAGACTATAAGGCAAGGGCTAGGCTTATTCAGCCATGCTGGATGCTCATAACTTCAAGTAAATTTTTCAAAAATGAACTTTAAAACTATTAAAATTGAGATCATATAGGAGATAATCTATTCCAAGACATAAGGGGCAGATGAAGCCTCATATAAACAGGTGGCTTGAAAACAGTTAAATCCTGCTGTGGTATTAACTATTCTCTTGCTCTCATTATTGTAAAAAACAACAAACATTTTATCACCCTATAAATAGCACTGGTTTAATTTTGTATTTTTAGCACAGAGACTACCATTAAAAGTTGTTTCTGAGGAAAGGCTCTAAAATCGAGTCCATTAAAGAGCACTACAATTGTCTGTAACAGATTCCTCCATTACCAGATTATTCGAACTGCTTAATTAACACAACAATTTAATTAATTCTTAAGAATGAATGGTTTCTTAAGATGAACATTTTATCTTTTAGTTCATTGTTTTCTGTCACAAAATGTTTGAGACTTTGATCAAATGGTAATTTTCTAAACAGCTAACACTCTAAAACAGAAAGGACAGCATAGTTCTTCAAGGAAGAACACTCCTGTTCTATTATCATTAGCACCTAGACTGATGAACAAGTAGTACACATCAGCAAGGGTGAAAAGCAAGACACTGGAGACATTTATCTTAGGTGTTGCCTACCTGCAGCACTGTCACGTGGTGATGGCGAAAGAGAGCAGCAGACAGCTCCACAGGCATCATTTTAACAGTGTTTGGTACTACAAGAATAGAGGCTCCGCTTGACAGCGCAAGGAACAATTCAACCACAGATGGGTCAAATGTTAGAGGAGAAGCCAGGAATAGCATATCATCCTGTGTGATCTGAAATATCGATCTAAAGTAAGAAAGCTAGGATTACAAATCTGATGCATGTTGTTAAGAACCATTTTCAAACTAGAAGAGCAGCATGAAAGAAAGATGCTTTAGCAAAGCTAAGGTCTTAAGGGCTGCTCTGAATACGTAGCCATATGCAGGACAGACAAATAATAGATTTTTTAGAAAGTATTAAATGAAGCAGAAAGAAACTTAGGTAGCCTAAAAGGGAATTAGGACTTTAAAGCTACAGAACACAGTAAATATAACAGTGAACAAATAATTAGTTTTGTTATCTATTTTTTTTTAACGCCACAAGCCAGAATATAATACTTACAGCAACATCATATTACTTGAAGTACACCCCTCAAAAATTCAGGTAAAGCACCATTTAAACATTAAAAATTGCATTGGAGAAACAAAAATTTATATGATACTATTTAGAAACAAAG
The DNA here is from genome assembly GCF_965140245.1 of Athene noctua. Lineage (NCBI taxonomy): Eukaryota > Metazoa > Chordata > Aves > Strigiformes > Strigidae > Athene > Athene noctua. Next base: position 31,954,862 of record NC_134040.1, read on the forward strand.
AAACCAAACAAAAATAAATCTGAAAAGGCAGGGAAGAAGGAAGCAAAGCAGTGTTACCAAAAGCCCAATCCACACTCCTCTGAAGTATTAAAAAAAAAAAAAAAAAAAAAAAAAAAAAAAAGAGTCCTTAAATATCAAATTTGTAAGAGCATTTAAAAGGAAAACTGGAAACTACACTTACTTCAGATGCTGAATATTTGGCACTATACATTTATGAGGTACTCTGACTATTTTGGGGATCCCTGTAGTTCCTGATGTATGCAAGATGTATGCTAAAGAGTCTTTCTGGCCAACGTCCATGTAGCCTCCTTCTGATGTTTTTGTTTTGGTTTGATCTGGGCAAATGGTATATCCTGGCTGCAAGTTACCTGTAGCTGCTTTGAAAGGCTCGTGTTTACTTTTCATGTTGTCTACTTGTGAATTTAAATCAGTGTTGCTCACATACATTTGGAAGAGAGTTAAACCAGTATGTTCTATTGTTGAAGAATTGTGGCAAAAAAACCCAGCATGGGACATCTGGAATTTCTGTAAGAGAAAATAAACAATTTAAATAGAACTCAGGGCACACGGTTATGGTTCTACAGTATGCAATGAAATAGGAAACAGCATTTCATACAAATAAGCTGTGACTTTTCATGCCTCTACTTTGAAGGACATAAATCAGACAGGTTTAAACTCATGTATTTTTATATATTAAATGAGTGAACACAGCCTTTATAAATGCAAAATAAATTCTCCAATCAAATAGTGAGAAGAAAGGGAAAATATGCAAAAGAATTCTACAGAAAACAAAGAACTCTGAATTATAACTAGGTGGTCCACCTTGTCTATTTCCTTTGCAATGAGTGAGGGTATAAGATTTGGGAGAAGCTGGTCAAAAAGAAACCAAATAATTAAATGCAGGAGGTTTTTTTCCACTATTGTAAAGATTTTCATGTCTCAACCTTGACATATGGAAACATGGGTCTGGAATAGTCTTCCAACACCAGTGCTCAACAACCTTGCCTGGACAACATTGATACAGGAAAGGAGGCAATTTTTTTGAAGAGGAGAAGCAGCAGTTTCTAATGCTAATTTTAAAGATGTTCTTTTCTGAATGATAAAGGCAACCTCTTGATACAAAGAAATAAAACAACCTCATCCAAGCTTATTAAAACATAATACAATTTGAATAGCTACACAGTTCTAAATTGCCCTTTAATGCTTACTGTAGAAGCCTGAACACTTACATTTATTTTGTCATTCTCAACAAGAATATGCTGAAGATTGCTTTTCTTCATAAAGTAAGCGGATAACATCGGTGGTGCATCTGGATCAATAGGAGAATAAGCAGCTGGAACTTGAAGGATTCTAACAAGACACAAATGTTTTAAACTTATTTTTAAGTAAATTAAGAATATAATCTTAAATTTCACTGATGTTTCTTTTATACTTTTATAGTTCTCAGAGATAGAAAATGTAGTCATAACATGACATTTAAAGATTTTACTGGAAATAAAGTAGGAAGAATAATTGGTGTTGCCTTTTGGTATTTTACAGAAAGGAAAAAGATTAAAACCAGATGAAAACATTCAACACTATTTCTGGTCAAGCAGTTTGGTGATGACAAAGGTATCACTGACATCAACAGCACATTTTACAAGCTTCTGCTCTTGACTAGTAACAGAAATATAAGCCTTTAATTTATACATATGCAACACATATAAACACATTTAAAAAACCATCAAAAGTCTACGCACTGAAAACAGTTCCCATTCTCACTAGTCTAAAGAATCCAGCATAAGAAAACCTGAGCACGTACTGGAATTTCTTCCCTAATAAACAAGCTGAGTAATGCAAAGTATATTCTGCTCTCATTCCCTGCGCTTTACATTGTAATGCTTCCTCAACAGTTGCTCGCTACAATCCCCCCCTCTAGTGGCTCCGTTTGATAAAGACAAGCACTTTAATTTACAAACGCCACAGAAAGCCAAGTTAAGTGGCGACTAAAACAGGAATGGTTCCCATAAACCTTCACATTTCTTCTAAGGCTGGGTTCTCATACAATTAGTTATATTTTCTCTTTGTGCAAGTCATTTATCACTGCAGTGATGGGAAAATCCAGAACAAAGACTTGGAAACTGCAGCATTCTGTGTAGTGTTGAATAGCCCCTGGTATCAGCAAGCACCTAAGCTTGCCCTGCATCATACATAGCAGTTAACTCCTCAGCAATGATAGATGTTAAGAATCAAAATGCCTCGGTAGTTCCCAGTCACACAGCAAAAGAAAACTCTGCTGCTGCTCAGTTCGTTGAGATACAGGTTAAATCAGGATGCCTAGTCCAACCACCCGCTCAAGCGGAGCCAGCTGTGACACCAGGTCAGGTTGTTCAGGACTTTAACCTGTCAGGTCTTGAAAACCTCCAGGGATGGTGTCTGCACGTCTGTTGGCAACTTGCTCCACTGCTGGACTGAGGGAAGAGTGTTTCCTGATCAGTGAGAAAGTCCCTCAGCATTTCTGGAACGTTTATGATTACAGCACTTGCTCACACACTTCACTGAAATCTTTACAGTCAACTGTGATACATCCTCTTACACTATTGTGTATTTTAGGTGTACTGTGACAACAGGAAAATACTGACACAGACCATCCCAAGAAGTGCAACTGCTGCTGTATACCTCTGCTGAAGGAAATAAACTTGTGATGCTGGGACTCTATCTTACATCATAAATGCAATGGATATATAAGATACATCTATCAAGGATACAAACATTAGAATTCAGCAGCAGAAGCAGGATTTTTTTAAATTGCTGAATTAACATGTGTTGAGATCACAAACATTTCCATTTCCTAGCCATTAAATAATCAATGTCACTTTAGTGCTGCATTGCTCATTACTTTTTTCTACAATATTTGTAATGGAACTGTAATTGTACACTCAATTAGCTTAAAGCATAAAATTGGTTTCCGGTGCATTTTTTTTTGCTAGCAAGACAATATATTAAAAAACCTGCATACTCATTTTATTCTGTTAGATCACCTTAATTTTTAAAAACACACAACAAAAATTCTAGTCATTAATTTTTTGTTTCTATAAATATGCTTAATCATACACTTTAAAACAAATAATATAGTTACACGCACTTCAGACCAATGACCTTAAGATTCAAAAGAACTTTAGCAGTGGCTTTTCAAAAGATTATAACGCTGCCATCTTTTTTCTTTAAGAATGTAAGAATCCAGTACCTCTTGACTTCATTATTATGGTGTTACTGCATTTTTGTTACTAGAAATATAAACAAACTGAAAATTTGCTTTAATAGAGATGACCCTTGAAAAAACAACACAGAATGCAAACATTCAAACCATTACCCTAAGATCCAAGACGGTAGGTCTATTCCTGGATAGCAGTAAAGGCCTATTTCAAGGTTTCCTTGCTGCTCACAGTGCTTTTGAAGGAAAGCTGTTAATTCCACGGCAAGTTTAACCACTGTCGCATAGGTGTAGAAAGTTGGAGGTTTGTCATTGCATTCATCAAACCAAACTGCTTTTCTATCAGAGTACAGGCTTGCTGCCCGATTCACCAGTTCCTGAAGAGTCATCTCAGCTACGTATCTTCAGCCCTCCTGAAAGATTAACAAACCAGACTGCATTGTCACCTCCTTAACTTTTAATACTTCATATAAGCACACAAACCACCACCAGAAGGAAAAGAGATTCTTGGCAGAAAACACAGCTTCATCACAACTTGTAAATACTTTTATCTTATCCTAAGGCCCAGGATACAGCAAAGGATACAGCAGATTTCATTGATCAAGGGTAGTTTGTTCCCCGCTATTACACCTTTGTTTTTAAAGGTGGGCACAACTGAATGAATCACTTTATTAACACAACTTGATTAATAACCTTCTAACAGAACTGAAATAAGAATCCTACAAGCAGAAAACCCAACGCGCCGACTGCCAAGGCTCTGCGGGTGCTGCTTGTGCTGGCGCACGTCACGCCCGCACCGGACGGCCGCCAGGCTGAGGGCCCCGCCGCCTCCACCGCGCCAGGGCCAGGACTCCGCCGCAGTCCCGAGCGCGGCCAGGCGGCTCCGCCAGCCCCCGCCACGCTCGCAGCCCCCCGCTCCCACACCCGGCCCGGCCGCTCCCGGGGCGGGTGGCTGCGCCACGAGCACCGCGGGACCTCTGCGGGACGGACGCCCTCAGCGCAGTCCCAGCGGCCGGGGCTGCCGGACAACGGCCGCACCGTGCAGGTGCCCACCTGAGACAGCGCCTCCAGGCGCCCTCCTTTGCTCTGCCGCCGCCTAGCAACAGAAGGCCAGCACTTCTGATTGGCGAGACGGCGTTAGTCCTGCGGTAACGCGGCGCCCTCATTGGCCGGCGGCCGTCGCGCTCTTTGGGCTTCCACAAGCTGCGCCCGGTCCGCCAGGCGCTCGCGTGGGGCGGCGCCATTTTTTCCTGAGGGAGACAGGAAGCACGAGTGCGCCAGAGCCCTCCCAGCCCTCCCTAGGAGCGCCTCTTCAGACAAGAAAGAAGGCTAAAACAAACGCAGGGCGAAGGGGTGAAGAGCAAGGTTCCCCCGCCACACTCACCGGTCTCTCATCTCTGCCCCTATGCCTCCCCTCTCCCCCCCGGAGGTGGTACGGCCCTTCCTGCCGGTGCGACCGCCCTTGGGCCGGGACAAATACGTCATTTCCGGGAGGGTGAGGTGGGTCGGGCCTGCGCCTAAGCCGAGCTGCGACGGCGGGGCCTGGGGCCGCCCCGGGCGGGCAAGCGGGGGTGGCCGGAGCGTGCTTCCCCGTCGGCAGGTGGCGCTGGGAAGGGGCATCGGGAGTGCAGCATCGGGAGTGCAGCATCGGGAGTGCAGCATCGGGAGGGTTTAGTGGGAGACACGGAGTGATTTGTTCCAGTTCGAGGGGCTTTCAATGCGACTTTAATAAAGAAACGTTCGATGCGTGGTGCCGGCGAGTGCAGTGAAGGGACAGAGACCGAGACCAGTTCATAACCGTTTTTTAATATTACGCATGGGGAAAGTTAGACATTAGCTTTCTACTGTTTTGTCACATTTTGTAAACGATAATATGGCACAGTTGCACGTTGATAATACAGCAGAAACAGTTTCACAGTAAAGCATTAAAATAACACAAGTAGCTACACCTAAACCCAGAGCGTTGTCCGTCACTATACTCGTTGCATGTGTGTCTGCTGTGCGTGATAAAAGGCCTGGTAATCTGAAGCATAAATCCAGTTGTTGGAGAACAAAATGACACTTGAAAAGTTTTCCCCTTTAGCTTAAGGTTTTGAAAAACAGATACTAACGATTAGGCATGTAGTGTATCTAAAAATTACAGTGCATACAGTAGCAGACCTTGTAACTTCACATGCATAACATGGAGGGGAAAAAAGGCATTAGGACTCACTTTATTGAAATCAGAATTATGCCACCTAATGCTCAAATTACATTTAAGCGATTATCGCCAGACTTCAAAAACACGTTTTGTTGAAAACACGTTAAAAGACTATTTGCACAATTTCCATTTACAATCTTCTACTGAAAATTTCAGACAAATCAATAGACTTCTGCTTGCAGCCTTGTTAAACTGTGCACCTAAGTTTTTATCTCAAGTAGAAAGGGCTCCTCACATGTATCTATATAATGTAAGAGCTCGATTTATCCCTTCTTTCAAAGTTTTTTTCGAGGGCAGGAAAAAAGAGGTGAAAAATATTAATGACAGTTTTTCTGTTTTCTCACACTCCTTGGTTAATCTGGAAGAGGGAATGGTCAGAGGTACTCCACCCTGCTCTTTTCTTGCTCAGTTTACTGACCAGATGAACTGTTAATGGTTCTGTTAAAAAACCAAACTTGCTAATTAGACAGAAGAGATCCACATAAATCCCCCAATATGCAGATCTGGGCTTTGGTGAGGAACACACAGTAAGAGCCCAATGCTCATGAAAATCTAGATTCTCCTGTAGGCTTCACTGCAAGTAGGTTTTGATTCCCGTGCATGAGGCAGTCATGACCTCGTTAAATGTATGTACATGTACTCTTGAATTGGGACTTTTGTGTTGTGATTGTCTATCAGGCACAATTGCTAAAAATCCCACAAAAGAAAGCTCCCTTTTGAGTTTAATCACCAGTGCTGTCATTCTCAACTATGTGGAAGGAAGAAGCTCTTAAGCTTTTTTTTTTTTTAACAGTGTCACAAACTATTATAAGGCCAAAATACACAATATTAAATAGAAAATGTAAAATTAAATTGGTGGTATTCAGTGAAAAAAACTGAGGTATACAAAATATTTTTACAATTGTGCGTAAATTTGCAATAGTTTTCAAAGGTGCGTTTCCATTTTCAGCTAGTGGTTCATTATACAAGTAATCATGTAATGCAACCAGTTAAAAAATACAGTGCATTGAATAGCTAATGGTTCTTCAGAACTCTTTTTAAAAACATTACATTTATTGTAACAGCAGTAATATAGTAAAATAAGACTATACCCAAAACAACTTATAATCTTCAGTTGATATATCATTTTTACTGTTAAAAATCAAAAATGAGTTTATTTTTCAGTTTACTTTGAATGTTGACGTACAAAAAGCACACTGAGCATTAGCTCAGACTTCAGAAATTGTCGGGACTTATCCTGGAGAAAACATGTAAAACAGAAAAAATGGCAGTGCCAAGTATTTTTTCTCCTTCCACATCTTATTGGCAACTGATAAAATAACATTATGTAATTACACTGGACTTAAAAAATATTTTTTTAAACTTATAGAACTAGAGAGCTTTTGGCTGAGCATTTCCCTGAGTCTTCATTTTTTAAAATCATATACTAGACATTATGTTCATAGAATCTGTTACAAAGGGGTTAATTAATAATGGCTATATATGCAAAAGTTAGATACTTCTATTTGTAAAAAGCCTAAGAAAGAACTGCTGAGGAAACCACTTGATTCTTCAGAATCTGATATTTTTCCTAAGAAGAAAAGGCAACTTCACATACTTTTGCATTAAGACTTTGATAATTTGAAATTACACTACATAATTCATGATTTATGAACAGGTCTAATAGGGATATATTTCAGGGCAAGACAAAAACAAAAAACTCTGGGACTGCTACACAATCAGAAAACCTTTGGTTTTTACAATATTTTATGAGAAAATAGAAGGCACAGCTGTGCATCAAAACTATATGATTTTAATCTGTTTACATTGTTTTCGTCAGCACATCAGACTTTCTTTAAGTCTTTATTGTAAAGGTGTGTTTTAGTAACAGTAATTAGTTAGCCGTAATAAGCTTTCCATATTACCTAAAGGTAAGAAGACTATTAGCAAGAAGGCATCTTTGAAAAAGCTACATTCAACAACAGATGAACTGATGTCCATCCACTAACAATTCACCATTCCAGCTCTACAGGATACTCTCCAGTGAGACACGCTGTGCAGTGACCAATCTTTCCAACACGCAACTTCTGGGTTTTAAGGCTGTTCTCATTCTCTTGTCTTGCTTTGATGCTTTCTTGCACGGACGATACCAGCCCTTCCACAGAAAGATAAACGACACTGTCTGCTCCTAGAGGAAATAGAGAATTCACCAGTTAAAGCTGCAATATTGTACCAAGTGCGATGCTCTTTGGAAATGCAGTCACATTATTGTATGAAGGTGGATCACCTTACCTAAAGAGAATGGATATGAAAAATTATCAGACCATAAGCCTTGCCCTTCTCAAATTCTTTGTGCAGGGAGCAGACTAGGTTTCAGTAAATCTAGACAGAAGGTTCTGAGTCGGGAACAAATACGTCACACATACTGCAAAAATAGAAACAAAGTCCAGAGTGCATATTACAACTCCCTAAACTCCCTGTAGTTTCCCAGAGCCACCCTGTAGTTCGGGTCTGGAGGCAGATGTGGGCATGGCTGGTGCATCCCAAACTGTGCACCTAGGACTACAAACCCTTACTGGGACTTGAAGCGGGGGAAGACCATCATGTGAAAAAAAATTCGGTATGCAGTTCATGCAAATGTTCTAGCAGTAGGAAAGTTTGATAGCCTTTTCACATCGTTAGTTTTCTATCATTTGCACTCATTTTGTGAATAATAAAAATGAGATCCTATGAACCTGAAATGTTTCACCATGCCTTCACAATAATTTTGGGGAAAAGAATTCATTGCAATATTAGTGAGAGCAAGTATTTAACACAGGAAATCCGAGTTTACAGTTTTCTAACTGCAACCACAGCTATTTTCTTAAACCATTTTTAAAAACATTTTTCAGCACAATAGGCCATATATAGTAGATCTCCTCACTCACAAGCCTTCACATGACTTCCGTTGTTGATATCCTGGTGAAGAGCACGTTATTTACCACATCATAAGCAACATAAGCTGTTGGTTCTTCTTTTGTACTACTGCAATCATGACTCATTCTAGAGATCTGAGAATGTATTTTAACATTCTTTGATTAGTTTCAAATGTCATTTCTTTCAAAATGAAATATATAATGCAGTTGAAATTATTTATGTAAGTCTGTAGAAAAATCAGTGGGTGTTTACAAATTTTGAACATAGTTTTATGAATATCTCATGATGTGATATGGAAATGAAACTACATTAGCTTTTCATTACAGGACAGATTTTCACCATATATTTTCTTCCTGGTATTTTGCCTGCAGTAGCTCCTTGTTGTAAAGACTTTCCCTGAAGGAGCTCTAAGTATTGGAAAGCTGTGTTGTCACACCTTATTTGTAACTTATGATCATCAAATTATTCTAATGCTTTCTATTGTTTGGAGAAATCTAATTAACTGTATTAAAAAAAGGTGTGTAGCTAAATTGGTTTGATCCATAGGGTACTGAAAATGCAGAGATTCAGCGTATCACCCTTATGATTTTTCAGTCAGTTTTGCCACTGTTGCCTTGATGTGTTGTGCTTTATTTTGATGTAGACAATAAAATACCTACAGGTGAAAACTCTAAAAAAAAAATATTTAAGAAAAAGAGTAGCATTTACCTATATAGTTTGCAAGATCATGAAATTCAGGTCTGTTGGCAATGAGTTCTTCTTTTGTTGGAATGTTTATTCCCATGTAACAAGGAAATCTTATGGGAGGTGAAGCCACACGGATGTGCACCTGAATAAAAATACAGTTTCAAAACAGACTGCTATAAGGTGAAGGTCAGCAGATCATAACACAATAGCAAAGTCCCAGTTCTGCCAAATAATCATGAAGAACAGAACACATCACTGCACAGAAGTCATGGAAGGGTTAGAAGTAAGATAAAGTTTTTTTTCAGACACCAACACAGCAGGAGAAAGACAGTTTTCTTTACAGTATTTCCTAATGTTATTACTAAAAGGTTCCATCCTGATTTTGTGTTCAATCCTTGATGCACATGTTTCAGTTTACAAAGTCAAATATTAATTAGAACATCTTTGCTCCAGTGACAGATATGCACACTCCGTTTTAATTAAAAAAATCTTAATCAATTAAAAAAATTGTTCTCTAGTGACTTAAGGCACATGGTATTTACTGCAGTATGTGGTTGTACTTAATGAAGTACCACAAGTCACACATATGTCAGAATACCACAACAATGCTTGATTTTTTGACCTTAACTAATTTGTTTTCCATTCTCTATTTGCCAGGTTGTGCTTTGTAAACGAAGACCTGTTCCCTTCTTAACCACCCAAAGATCAGTCATACAAAAGAAACTTCTTCACCTATCTTCACAATAAACATGCACTAGCCATTGTTTTTTTGCACACTTGTCCTTTTAAATAAGCAAACAACTTATAGCACAAATGAAGGCAAAACCCTGTGCATCAATCTTCTATTTACATCTGTATTGTACTGACTGGAAATTATCTTACCTCTTTGGCTCCTGATTCTCTCAGTAGTTTTATTATGGGTGAAATGGTATTGCCCCTCACAATTGAATCATCAATGATAACAACTCTCTTGCCTTTAAAATTATCAGACAGAACGCCAAACTTTTTTGCAACACCAAGTTGTCGTAACCTCATATTTGGCTGGATAAATGTTCTTCCTACATATCGGTTTTTACAGAGTACTTCAACATATGGTAGTCCACACTGTAAACAGGAGACAAACAGAATTAATATCTAAAGAACTAGTTCTTCTGTTATTGTTTTTATAAAGCAACCTTAAAACTTAATATGACTTCACAGTAACCAAAAACCAGAAAAAACAAGTGCAGATGACTGAATAGGAGTACCTGGTGTACTCAGGATAGAAAGCTTTATCAACACAAAACTGACCCATACCATTACACTCCATTGCAAAACCAGATATGTGTAAATATGCTTGGGAAAAAAGAAAAGGCAAGTTAACATATACCTTTTGAGCATAACCAAGAGCTGCTGGGGTTGCAGACTCTGGAACAGTGCTGACCAGGTCTGCTTCCACGGGTGCTTCAATAGCAAGCTGCTGCCCGCATCTTCTCCTGACTGAATACACCATCTGACCTAAGAACAGCAAGAAGTGTTTTTCCTGGTATGAATAATGCTGATTTCCTCTCAGTTTGATGTACAAATTTCTGTGGCACGTTGGAGGCACAGAAGTCAGTGAGAAAAGCTCCAGAGCTAATAAGCAGCACTCACATAAGGTCATTCTTTGATTCCTTCCATAATGGCATATTCTAACAGTCACATTCATATCACGACACAGAGAATTAAAACCCAGTTTGCCCTAATCGGGTAACTAAAGATCTTGTGGATGTTACAAGATCTATTTACAGGAGGAAAGAAGTAGAAATTATGTCAGCCTGTTCTATGCCTGTGCACATATTCTATTTTTAGGCTGGTTTCTCTAGCAGACAATGTTTGTGCAATCCTGATGTCTGCCTCTGCCCAGTCATTAACATTGATTCAGTTGGCAACATTCACCCCAAATTTAGCAAGGGGATAAGAGATGTCAGAAGCTTTTAAAGGTCCTAAAAAATTTGCAACATGGGAGAGAACTGGAGGTATTGTGAAGAGGTGATAGGAATTGAGAATATTGAAGGGTAAGAGGATCAGGGAAAAAAAAGGCATGTGGGGTGAAACTGGCTTTATTAAGGGTAGGGAACTGTATGGGATCAACAAATGGCACGGCCGTAGAAAGCAAAGAAGAGCCTGTTTGTTAGGTATGATAGTCCTGGCTAATACTTTGTCACCGAGACAAATTTTGAGGGCTTCTACTGAATTAATAATAAAAGCATTAAACTGACAACCCCAAGTACTTAGATAATGCATAGAATTACAAGTTATATTAAAAGCATCTTTCTGAAATAACCCTTTCTTGAAAAAAAAAAAAGCCAGAATAAACTTGTTTTGCAGACCCTATTTCATAAGTCTAATTTTTAAAAGGTTTTCCAAGAACCAGTAAAGTTCCTTTCTTAAGTGTCTCACTTTCAAGCAATATTTCCTCTACCTTAATCATGTTTGTGGCTCTTTTCATCCCTTCCACAGGACTACACAGCTTGACTGAGGCCATATGCATAGCCAGGAACAGGAAGGTGATGTTACATGGTCCCCATGATGAGTTTTATCTCCTGAAGAACTGTGCCAACCCATTCTATCCCAATGCTGCTCTGCAAGTTCACATTCAGTGGTACACTACTACGATCCCAGATCCTTTCCAGAGTCATTATTCTTCAGGATAACAGCTCCCCCTATTTAGGAAGGAGCTTTTTACATTACATCTTCTTACCTTCAAAAATACTGTCTGGTCTTGCAAAATAAACATATTCAAAGATACAGAATGCTGACGGATCTCCTTCAGGTCTTGGTACCACATCTAGTGTCTGGACATCATATCTGGATATTTTCACAATCTCTCCAGGAAGGACCTCACGATAGTACCTTGAAAGAGCAATACATAGCATTTAGAAATGCCCTGAACTTTGATGATAGTTTTGAAATACAAAAATTCAACTGCCAGGAAGAAATGGTTTTGAACATCCCAACACAACAATTTCCTTCTATTTTAGGATTTGACCTGGAGTGTTTTAAGACCAACATACTAAGACAAGGGACTTTTACTTAAACAGTCTGAATACCCAAAAGCTGTAAATTAATACAGAGAATTATGGTAATCTTCCTGCATTTGAGATGTACAGTACTCAGTCTAGTACAAGCTTAATTGAGATTAAATATATTTTAATAATTTAGTCCTGGATCAATACTAGAGGACTTTTCTATGAATGCTAATAAACATTATAATGCAATATAAAAAACATAATCAAGAATAAAGATGGTAGCCAAAAAAATATCCTGCCCCACAAGCCAATATCTAGAGAAATATCTGTCTAGTCATGACAAGCAGCTAGTGCTGAATGACATAAAGCTGACTGGAAATGTACATTCCAATTCTCATATCTGAAGAAATATGGAATAGTATTAGGTTTATTATGTTACAATGTTTAAACATTAAAAATTTTTCTAGATCCTTTAGTGAGTTTTCAGGTGGCTATTCTAACAATTGCAATCTAAATCTATCCCAAAATATTGAAATATTTTGGAGATACAAATCTCAAAATAGGTTAGCAGATCTGTGATTGTTCACTGGTCAGAAGACAGCAGCACTGGTTACAGCAGAAGTTTAGAGAACTGCTTTTTTAAAAACCCACAGGCTTCAGCTGATGGTCCTACATGGTAAGCTTCTCTTAACAGAGATTTTGAAGTTTCAGAGAACAGTTACTCTTATCCATTTGTAGAATAAAATTTCTCAAAAAAGCCCCTGTTACCAACAGCTAATAGTTCCTACAGAGACAGGGTAGGAGTTACAGCAACAGAACACAGAACACCACACCTACAATAAAACACTGCAGAATGGAATAAAAGATCTCTGAAGTGCAGTTACATTGCTTTCTGATTTTGCTTTACATTTCTTTTTATTCAGTAGTTGTGTTCTTCATGCAATTTTTCACAGTTTTGTATTTGAAGAGGATTCAAATTTACTTATTAGTCTGGTCGCCGAATACACATTTTAATAATAGCCGATTAGGAAATTAAATATACTTCCTCATCATCTTTCTTACCTTAATTATGTTCTAGTTCACAATTGGCTTACACTCCAAACGTCTAAAAATCAATTTGCGGTCTCCCAAGGAGCCTCTAACCCTTCTATTTTTGTCCAGAGAAAATATCACTCCTGTCTTTTCAGAGTATCTTAGCTAGAGAGGTAACATGAATGCCATCTCATGTTTTTGCTCTGGTAGGTGTTTGCACACATGGCAATAAGTTTCAGGTGCCCGTCTTTTTTTCAGACAAGGAGGCTGGTTTGTCAGACAGCATATACTACAGCTCAGGTTAGTCCAGCCTGTGAGCTACCAATGTAACCCTTCTGTAGTTGAATTATTTTGCAATACAACAATTCTGCCACAAATGATGCTGAAATTAACAAGTTATATGGATAACCAAGTTTAATTCAGCAAACATGAGGCATTTACTTTACAACAGCAAAGTCATCTTTACTGTTACTTTCTGAACACATAATTCTTGTTTTACATTAATCTTTTCAAGAAAATAAACTGGCAAAAAACAGAACCTGAAAAAAAACAAAAAACCTTCAAACAGCCTAACAAACTAATCCTTGATGTCTTTCATGTTGTTACAGATTATATTTGGCAATTTGAGGTTTAATGTTTAATCCCTGCCTGAGGAGAGCGTTCAGATAAAATGAGAATCAGGGCACTTACTCTGCACCGATAGACAAAAAGCTACAGGACTCAGAAGAGACTACCCATCCTTCTGTTTCACTGTTATCTTTTCCTGAAATGAAAGATTTCAGTTGGAGTCCACAATTCTTGTTACCATTACACACACCACACCCCCCCAGTTGCATTTCTGCTGCAGTATCTGGCTTGCTATGGTTTAGTTTGCCAAGTGAACAATTAAAGACTGTTGCAATTTCTAACCAAAAGGTATAGCATTCCGTGGTTTGTGTAACAGTATATTAAAAAACCCCAAAACAATGTAAACATCACAAACCTGTTCTAGGAAGAAGTGGAAGTAACAGATCATATTCACAGTTCATGAAGAGAGACAATTCAGGTAACTACCTTTGTTTTCTCTGCACTCTTTCAATTTTTTCCAATTCTAGTTCATTGACTTTAGATATACATAATTACTTTTGTTCACACAAGAAACTCCTTACTTTTCCTATGCTAAATGTGTTGATAGTTTTCAGAGACAGGCACAGGAAGGACTGAGTTGTGTAACATAGGGCAGGAATGGTTGTATGCTTTTAAATAATATTGATAATTTTTCTTGTGGTTAAAATTACCAAGTTTTGTGAAGATACAGAAGCATTTATTACTTTGCCTTTGAATTATTTTATTTTTGTACAAATGAACAGATTTTAATCTCACTTCATGGAAAATGTTGACTTTCAGGCTAAAGAGGAACACAAATAATTTTTTCCATAAATTGATTGTATAGCGTTCCATTACCATTACTACATGTGACTGGGAGTGCTTGGAATTTAGAAATACACTGCCAGTAATCCAGCTCTTTTCAGCTACCTTAGTACAGGAGAAAGGAAGAAACAAGACTTGTTTCTGGACTGGACATAGTCCGGACCAACTAGCTCTAGGTGGCCCTGCCTGAGCAGGAGGTTTGGATCAGATGACCTCCAGAGGTCCCTTCCAACCTCAACCCTTCTGTTCATCCCTGCTTTCCTGTTTAGGTGATGAGATGTCAAATTAAATTTGCACAGAATATTCTATTACAGTTGGGCTGCCTACTTCTGACACTGCCATCAGGCAACTAGGATTGTCTTTTGCTGGGAGTCAAAAAGTTGTTTGCAGATTTCCTAGAAATAATTTTTTCCTTTCTAGTATTGTCGTTTGAATTTTCAAAACTGACTTTTGCATCACATATTCCTACTTACACCTTGTTAAGTGCAGCTTGAATTAATCAGTGATTTCAGGCACAAACAATATATATATATATATATATATATGTATATGAATATATATGTATGGTTTACCTTTTCCATTCATGTCCCCTACTGGAATAAGGCGACCAATGCAGAGTGGGCGATTCCCGTACGGATCACGTACTGCATAGATTATGTCTTTATGCATAATTAGCAATGAATATGAAGTTGGAGTTTCATTCATTAAATTTTTTATTCTGAAACGAGACATAGGTGAACATAATTGTGTGTCACACAAACAGCTGTGTGAATTTACAGCTGTATATCTTGCTGAGATTAGATTGCGGGTTTTGATTCTGAAACCCATCCTCCTCACCTTGCTACCCAGTCGGCTGTATCATCATTTTCTAGAGGAGGTGTGAAAGCCAGCAGCTGGGTGATCAGTTCACTGTCAGAACTGGTCGACAGTCCTACACCATGTCGCATAAGCTTTTAAGACACAAAACAAAAGTGTTACCAACATTAAAAAAAAATCCCACATAGCCCTGCTTGGATTTTAACCTAACACCACCTTTGTGCAGTGAACAGATGTTTTAAAACATCAGTGCTTCAGGGGATCAGATCATAATAACGTCAGATTTCTTCCAACAAACCAAATATGTAAAAAGAGCTGGTACAATCATCTATGCCTGGTACCACATTTCTCCCTTTGCATCTCATTTCTTTGCTCCATGTGCAAGCAAAATTAATACCACCAATATTAAGGACATATATTCATGACTGGGCCATTTAATCAGCTTTGTGCTTCTGCTTGTTCTGTGAAGAGAAGTAAAATATGAAATTACCTATAGCAGTTACAGAAAGAGGTATCAAGGCAGAATGGTGGTCTGCGCATAAAGCAACAACAACCAAAAAAAAAGAGATGTGAAGAGAAACAGAGTGGGATTAAAAAACTGAAATCCCACAATTTAAAGTTTTCTAGATCTGGTCAGTCAAATTGTTCTGTCTTGGCATATTTATGCTTCTAATGGAGAAGAGAATCTGCAGTGTATCTAGCCAACTACTACAACCCATTCAGTGCTGTATGAATTACAGTACCTAATTTTTATCTTTAGAAATCATTTTACATCTCATGTAACTCTGATTCTTCACTCTCCATCTACATTTCCTCACCACTGTTTTTTTCCCCCATCCATTCATACACTTGTGGCTCTGATTAAAGAAGGCTATGTTCTTTTGGGCATGCCATACATTTGCCTTGCTTCAATGAAAGAGTATGTCCTCTCATTTTTGAATGGAACATATCATAGAAGAGATTTCACAATGAATCATCTGCTAAATTTTAATTTGGTTCTTTCACACACATCCTTCTAGACAAACACTATAAAATCTGGCATTTGTTGGTGTATGTCCTGACAGTGGTCATGATTAATTTTGCAAGACAGAAATACAAATATTCCAAATAAAAATACAATATTCCATACCAGACATTTCATATTAAAATTACCTCACCTTATTATGACTCTCCTAACTCAAAGCATATCATTTGCTCCTTCTATCAGCCACCAAAAAGGAGTGAAGTTGCAAGCAAAGCCACCTTTTTTTGTGGCTGAGCTAGTTTTCTCACTCAATCAGTAGGAACGTAACCATCAGTCTAATTCATTCATGAATTATCTTGTGACAGTTACAAATGCCTCCCCTCCCCAAGACTTTTTTCTCCCCAAATGATCTATTTTGATTATAGGGCTCTTTCACTACCCCAAGCAGTTTGATATTAAGGAAAAGTCAGGACAAACTTACTGCTCATTGATGCCTCATACTCAGAAACGATGCCAGAGCCTCCCAAAGGAGATACTAACCTTTCTCCTGAGTCGTACAGCATTTGTTAGCTCCCCATTGTGTGCCACAGCGATCTTCCCATGAAGAGTCTCTACCACAAAAGGCTGGCAGTTCTGCAGCTCAGAAATTCCTGAGGTGGAGTACCTTGTGTGGCCAATACCGAGGTTTGAAACGTACAGCTTCTTCAGGCTGTCTGCATTGAAGACATGATTTATAAGACCCATTCCCTTTGGGAGAAAAAGAAAAAGTTCTGTTTGTTTTTGTTTTCCTGGCAATTTCCTCATTTTTCATGTTTGGTTTTGGTACAGTATTAATGCAGGCAACTTTAAGAGAAAGGCAAATAACCTTAAAGACATGGGAAGAAGCTGAGTAGATGTCATGGTGATATATCAGATCCCATTACTCTTTTTCTAAAATAAAGCAATATATACATTTCTGTGCTGAGGATTTTCATAGAACAATCTATTCCCTGACTAAAAATACATCTTCTGAGAGACACTACCAAACTGTTATGTTGCTTAAAAGCATCAGGAAAAATACTGCCAGAAGACAGATAAAGGAAAAATTGTGAGAAGGGAATTCTATGTAGAGAATACCTTTTACAAGTTAGCAGTATATTGGATTTACTTTTATACTGGGTCCATGATAATGTTTATTAGATTCTACTGTCATTCTGGCCAATGACAGAAGCAAAGTTTTTTTCAAGAGGTTTTATTGTTTACTTAAAACAAACTTTTCATACAGCCAATCTGCCTTCTATCTAAAGCAGAAATGCATCAAAACTTTTTAGTCAGCTGTCAGGATCTTTTAGCAATAAGCACTATGTAGAGAAAATTTAGCAGCAAGAATAGTCTGAAAACACTGCACAGAGTAGAAATTAAGACTGGATTCCAGGCCCTCCTACAGACTCCTGCTTCTGCCGCTGCCTGTGGAAAATATTTACATCCTTCTATACTCAGTTTCCCTATTGCACATGGTAATTGTGATATACACAATTAACACACATGATAACACTCCTTAGCACTTTCAAAGATACGCAGGAGAGCTCTGAAGCTGTGAACGGTTCATAACCTGTGCTGTAGGTACAAGAGAGTGGGCTGCAACAGGAAGGATGAAAATTGGTTGAACTGTTTTCAGAGCACAATCAGAAAAGCTTAAAGAAAGCTCAGCTTCAGGGTATTTTCTGCTGTGACTGCTATAGTCAGAATACCAAGAGGCTGTGGTTGCACACGTGGTTTTAGAATACTTAACTATCACATTCAAAAATCATTGCCTCAGACTGACAAACTGATATGTTTGCTTTAATTGTTCAGCAAACTTTATGCCAGATCAATTATCATCTGTTGTCTCACAGATGACATAAAGGCGGTCTAGAGTCTATGTCATGTGATCCTATATGTACAGAAATGCAACCATGAACTCTTACTTTACTTAGACCAACTTTATCCTAACAGGAGATCTGCCAGTTCACAGGTCCAGTACTCATGGATGTGGCCGTGTTAAGCATTGCAATAGCTTAAACAAGTGATGTAATTTTAAACCAGATTTGGTTAGACAAGTACATAATCTTTAATTGCAGTTTCCTCTGATTTAGATTGCAATGGTGTGGGATGGCAAATGTGAATTACACCCACTATAAAAAGTTCCCAATGAAGACAATCTTATGTCTGTATTATGCAAGGCCTGGTACATGCCAGAACATGATAATGGTCTGATGAATAGCTACTTTAATATATTTTTCTGCATATCCAAGTGTAAAACATTCAGACAAAGTCTTTCTTCTACTGACATTGCTATACCTATACAAGAGATTTAAGTTTTTCCACATCCTGAGCTAATAGAACTACAACAGTAATGTTTTGTTATACAAATCTAGCTGAAAGCTTCTGACATACAAATATGGACGAGTCTTTCTGGGAGAGTTTAAAACAAAGGACTAATAGCCTTTGTCAAGGGCTATTAATATGTGGTCAAAGGCTGGCAACAATCAGGCAGGAACACATACCCATGCCTTAGGTGTTCCAGTTCATACTGTAATGTATGTATTGCCTTCAACTGTTGGCAAAGGTGAGTTTGCATGGAAGCATTGGGTAGTACATCAATGCAGTGAGATGCAGTGAGAAGCAGACACCTTTTCCATCCTGTTGTCTCTGCTACGAAGAAGAGTCAACCAGAGTTTGGAGGACAAATGGATGCAGTAGCATCTTAGCTTCTGACATGTTTATGGGCTAGTTTACAAGTCAGAGTCCTAAATATATTTTCACCAGTATATTTTAAGTTTGTTACATTAGTACCACTTCCAGAATTAAACAAGTCATATAAATTGTAATCCACAGGCTCGCTATTACACTGTGGTTCTTACAGATTTTGAAAGTGCTGTAGCTCTGAAATTAATTTCAAGGATAAAAGAAACCATCACATGCTCTGCAACTCTTCAAATATCAAAGCCAGTATGATGAGATAGTCAATTAAATTCTTAGCATGACAGCTAAGTATTGAGCTCAGTAACATGGAAGCGCTACAAATTATGATATCACCTGCTGGAAGTTCATTCTGGGAAATTCTTTTTACTACAGGATATATACAGCATCCCACTTTAAAGGATGCTGGAATTCCTGTAAATCTTAAGGAAAGCTGAAACCCAAGCAGGAGCAGGAATGAAGAACAGATAACATGGTGATGAAGTTGAGAAAAGCTGCATTTAAAAGTGTGTGTATGTGTGTGTGAATCAGGCTGTAAGTAACAGATAGGAGGGGGGAAATGCCTGAAGAGGTGACAAACATGATGCTTGATGAGATGAGATCTTGTGTGAGACATTGAGCAGTCATGCATAGATATACATGCTGCTGCAGCAAAGCAGTTCTTATTTTTTGACTCATTTGAACAGCTTAATTAATCTTCCTCAGAGACCTCTGAACATGAAGACAAACTGCTCTGTGATTGTGGTCAGCAAGCACGCATAAAGAATTGTCCCATGGTTATTTTGCTAATGTAGTTTTATCTCCCGCTCTTCCTTATTTCTTTCCTGCCTGCTCTTCTTTATTTCTCTGCTCTTCCAGGATGGAATAGGCTGATGATGACTTTTTTCCTGATCACTATTCAATACAAGATGAGAGAAATATCACCAGAACATGTAGGTATTTTCTTGGCATAATACTTTCGAGGCTATGGCCATTTTATGTCTTTTAACATCCCCTGGGACTCTCTTAGCTCAAGAAAGACTGTGTGACCTTCTCAGGCCTCCATTCAGACTTTTATTCTGTTTATTTTTACCTATGGGTAAAGTAGCTGCCACTTCCTTAAGTCTCACTAAGCAAGAATTAGTCATCCATTTGCTTGTGCACAGCCTGTAATGGCATTTCTTTTCTCCTGATCTCAGGTTGCATAGGTGCTCCAGAGTTAACACCTTAGCTGTGGGGTGATTTTGGTAAGTAGTTTTTGTAACATCAGTAGCCTGATCTGGATACTTCTGTGGGTCTGGCACTGTGCATACGGATACATCCAACAGGGTAACACTGGCATATTTGTTTAAACAGGCACTTATGACAGAAATTGCACAAGTAACAGAATTAGATCTTGTCCTTGACAAAACCAAACAGTCCATCAAAACATGTTACTTTCCCTCTAATTATTTTGTTTCCTAGCTGAAACAAACTTTCATGCATCTCAGCTAGGCATCTGCAAAACATACATTTTACCTTGTGCACTTTGAATGCCTGGGATGACTCTCCATCACTTGTCACAATTCCAGCACTCTCCTGGCCCCTATGGACAAAATATGATTAACATAAAGCACTGAAATTCTTAGAATATTAAATGCTTTAACATACAATGGATTGGTGGTTTTTCATCAGTTCTTTACACCATGAAATTTTAAAGTAGGCTTATTTGTTGGTTTATTTTACAGGCTTGTAATCAAAACTGGTTTCTTGCCCATGTTATGCTTTATTTCAAAACAGTCACATAAGGTTTGTGCTTAAGCCCACTGAATTCAGTGGGAATCTTTCCACTAATAAGCACTGGCTCAGGCTCTTACTGCAGTCCTATTTCAGTGTGGGCATAAAATAACAGCAGATGCTTAATCTGAAAAGCCACTTTGCAGTGATAGTCTAGGCTGTAGTAGTAGGCTCTACAGCACTATTCTATTTCTGCTTTGGTTTGGGGACGAGTGCTAAGAAACTGATTTTTTTCCTAAGGGAATGCATTGTCCATTGTCTCTTCCTCTGATCACCTACGCAGAAGCTTTTGCGTTCTTGCACTTAAGCAGTCACCTCTAAAAGGTCTATGGACCCTCTGATAAAGCGTTTGAGCACATAAAACTAATATCAGGCATCACAGCTTCTGAACTCAGGCAAAACAAGTCCGGCATACAGCCTCACTGCAAATGGCAATACTACTCTAGCAGCTGGCTGTGCTCTGTTGAACAGAAGAGCTGTATCACCTGACGGGAGAGTTTCCCCTGGCCTGCTCCCCGTTCTCCCCAGCCGGGTCCTGGGGGGCGCAGGGCCAGCCCCCCAGCAGGCACCACAGTGCGGGCAGGCTCCCCGGGCTGCTCTGCTGCACGGGCTTTGGGATTCTGCCCCGATCCACTAAAAACGTGGGTTTTGAAGACTTTTTGCAGACTTTTCGTGGGTAACACTGCAGGCTGCTTCATCTTCCTTTAAAAGCTTCCTGAAATAAGGCTGAGTTACCTCTGACAAAACCGCTGCCATACACCCACCACGCCTGTAACGCTCACAGGGACTCTGGTGGACTGGTAAACTCCTGTTACGCTCTCGCATATAATAATGACTGAAAAGCAAAACTGTTTTTCTTAAAAAAGGAAACAGTATATTTTTAGACTATTAGATGAAGATGCTAAGATGATTTAGACTGATTTTACTCAACTGAAGTAACTGGAATTATTTAGTATAAGCAAGAATAAAATGTGGCCAAAAAAAATAATCTACAGAGTGGATTCTAATTTACAACTGACCATGCTCATTACAAATTTTCTCCAGTTCCTAAAATCCCTTTATTGATCACTAATCCCAGTTGCACGTAAAGCAAAATTCTAAAGAACATTTGTTTACTGAAAACCGTCCAAAACAAACTTTACGCATACCTGAACAAATTTACCCCGTGACTGACCCAGATCTTAAAGAGAAAAATCAGGGATGAGGACGTTCTTAAATGCATTTAATTTAACTCAGGAACATGTCCCATCTATAAACACAAAGCCTGGTGGTAAAACATAAGGGCTGATCCATACTGCATTCAGCAACTTGAAATTCAAATGTTAACATTACAATTTCCATTTAAATACTGACACTGTCCCTTTAAACATCAACAAAATCAATAGCGGGAAAGAGGGAAGCAAACATCCTGAAGGAAAGGCCTCTGCAAGTCGTTGGATGACATCTTTCACGTAGCACTAATGAAAGAAAAGGAAGCTCAGTTTCATTGCCACAAAGCTTATCCAAAATTATCCAGCTAGTGAGATTTTTAAGTATGCAAGCTTTTCATTAAACATCACTAATAACCAATGACAATTAGAGTTACAAATGTGTATAAATGGCCACCAATTCAAAACCAAGTACAACACGGACAAGCGAATGTAAAGCAGGATGATCCTGTCCAGGCAGCTGTCACGTCACCTACTGCAAACCCGCGGCCCGTTTGGCAGGCCCAGCCCCACGGCCGCCAGCCCCACGGCCCGCCAGCCCCACGGCAGACCGAGGCTGCCGCCGTGCCCACCCAGCGAAGGGCAGGCAAGAGTGAGGGACGGCGGCGTGTTCGTGTTGGGTGTTTTTTAAAGGATCACGCCAGCGTGACTCTCTCTTCTCTTTCGTTACACCACCGTGCTCGTAGCGAAGCCCTTTTCCCCGAGAAGGGTTAAATCGGCCCGGCCCGGCGCGGCCTCCCCGCCGAGCCCCCCGGCCCCGCTCCCGCCCGAGCTGCTTTATTCGCCGGCCTCTAATACCGAGCCTGCTTATTTGGCAGTTTCTCAAGTTACTCCCCTCAGGCAGCTTGAGCCAGTAAAACTAGATCCTTTCATCTCGGCGGAGCTTACTGACAACCAGCCGTCTGGTTTCCTAGGAAACAAAATCTTGGCTAGAAATAGTGAATCATTTCCAGGTCACTTTCAACATGGAGAGTGGAGCAGGGAAGCATTGGACTGAGGAGGAGGTTAAAGCCTTGTTAAGCGTCTGGTCAGAAAAAAATATCAGAAAGCAACTCCACGGCACCCTGAGGAATAAAGGAATATTTATCTACATTGCTAAAAGGTTGCAGGAGTTAGGAGTTTGCAGGGATTGGAAACAGTGCCGTGCAAAGTATAAAAATCTGAAGTATGAATACAGAACGGTTAAATATGCCCACAACTCTGGGGATGTCACTAAAACCATGAAGTTTTTCCATGATCTGGATGCCATATTGCGATATGAACCTGTCACACAATTAGCAGCAGAAGAAAACGGCAGGTGTTCTGCGACTGAGACGCAGCTGAACACAAGCCCCACAACAGAGAGCACGCAAGGTAAAAAACTGTTTTTGCTTCTATTTTTCTCTCTTCGCTTAAAAACCAAAGGGAACAAACCCGAAGCCTGAGTTTGCTCGAGCCAAAGCGGAGGTTGCACAGCCCCAGCAGCACTGTTAGAACTGACTTGATGCACTCCTCGCGCAGGGGAATAAAATGTTAGCACCCACCAGTGTCGAAGTCTGTAAATACAGCGTAATTCTAGCAAAATTATGCTAACTGCTTGTATTGCAGCCTCGGTGAGCACTCGCTGGTGTCAAGGCTCCTGCACAGGGTTGAAATGTTAGATTAAGAAAAGCTGTTTTCTTTCCCTTTGACATTCATTTGCAGTACTTTCAAAGAAGGTTTTGTGGAGCTCCAATTCAAATGCAAACTCTAAAAGTAAAGGTTGAAACTGTCGTGATTTTAGAAAATTCATTATTTGTGATACAAGTGAAATTTAGGATTTTTAGTCTTATTTCTCTGTAACTGAAAATTTACGTATGGCGACTAAAGGTGAATTATTTTGTAAGCAATTCAACTTAAATATTTGAGAAACAGGGGGATGTTTAGTAAGTTCTCGTTAAAATTGTAATGTAATAAGTAAAACTCATGTTTATCAGACTATTCTGAGGCAAACCAAAAGAATACAACTGCTTTTATTCTGAAGGTTTTTTTCACCAAATTAACTGCATCTCTTGTTTTATTCAACCCTTTCTACATATGCATTTAAGCTGTGCTTAACATTTCATTAGGGTCAATCTGCTATTTGACATCACTCAAATCTCCTTGTCACATCCTAAATGTCACTGAAGCATAAGCCCCAATAATAGTTATAAGTACCAAAATAAGATGGCTAAAAAGAGAAATGAAAAGCTTAGCCATTTGTTCCCACAGTATGTGGCAATCTACAGTAATTAAGATTGTGAATCTTTTAAGAAAATAAAAAACATTAGTATCAGGAGATTGCCAAAGGCACAGAAAGGGGCTGGACATCTAGTTTGCCCTTGTACCCTTGCACATCTCTCTCTACAATGCTGTTTTACAGGTCTGAGGAAGAGAAATTGCCATTTTTCTTGTCATTGTTTACCTTAATGAAAAGCTTGACCTTAAATTGTCATCACTAGCAGAAAGTCTCTAATCTCTCACAGTCACTTTAAGTTAAAATGGCAATTTTGTAATATTTTAACATGTGCTCTCTGCACTGTGTATTGCAATCCATTTTTATTTTTAAACTTGCAGAACTGAGGCTAATACAAGCTGTTACACTTCTGAGGACTACATGAAACTAAGATAGTGTCTGCCCTTAGATTATCCTCGGTGTTTTGATGTAGTTTGCTCCAACTGTTAATCTTAATTCTCGTTTGCCTTAGACCTCCAGCAAGTTTAAATCAGAAAAGGTTAATTTCAGTCGTGAATCCCAAACTAGAATATATATTAAAAAAAATTACCCCAGGGTGAGTCACACCTCATTTTGAAGCATTAGGACAGCCTGGTTTTAAAGGTGATATAATTAAATATATCTCTTAAATGCACAAACATTTCTGTTACTCCTTTAAAAACAAAAACAATTGAGTTTTATGGATAAAGAAAAATTAAATGCAACTAGCTGTAATAATGTAACGCTAATGGTAAGAATTTAAATGCAAGGATTTTCACAACCTTAATTCAGCCACAGAGAAAACAGAGTAAGATAGAAATGTGTCCCGCAGCTATGCAGAATGCATACATCCCTAACAGAGGGCAGAGAGAGCAGCTGTGAGAATATCGTCTTCATTTAAGAATACATGTCAAGCTGCCGCACTGGAGGCACAGTCCTTTCCCCACTGCAGTCAGAGTTGCAGTGTCTGCCCAGCACAGCACTTCGGAGGGCACTTGTAGGCTACTATGGCACCTGTGGGGCTGCAGCTGATGCTCACGAGTTCTGTGGGGGCAGACCTGACAGTGCGGCTCCAACAGAAGGACATGCAATTCCCCGTCCAGGCCAAGGCAGCCTGCTGCCCCAGCAGCCAACCTGCCTGGTCCCCCGCAGCCTGCGGGAGGAAGGGGACTGCTTTAATGTGGGTATCGCACCCCTTAAGGTAAACTGACCAAAGTACATTTGCATCCCGGCAGGTCCCCTCCTGGGCTTCTCCCTTTCAACCACTAAGTGTTACAGGAGAGGACAGGAAAATGGTCCCTTCCCTCTTTAAAAGGAGGCTGAGGAGCCTTAATTTGACAGAGCTGGAGAAACCAAGGACGTCTATCTAGGCTTGTGACTTGAGTAGCAAGAACAAAATGCTATCAACAAACTAAAACCTATGCCAAATAATACTGTCCACCATGCGCATCTTTATTTGAAGAACCTAGTAGCTATACTATTCTGTTTAAAAAGCATGACAAGGGACAGGGCATGCTCCCCCCAAAATTACTGTATTTTTACCATTCTGCTTAGCCTCATTCTAAATATTCATACCCATCTTTACTGTAAAGCTACAAAGCAGGTCTTTGTGTTTAATTTGCTTGATTATCTCAACCACTAGGAGACTGTTGGGAAGGGGAAGGGAAAGGAAGAGAGAGAGACTCCTTTTATGGGAATGGATGGTATTTCTATAAGTGTTTCCCTGAGTTTGTTTTTTCATATCTTTTAAAATCAGTTTTCTTCTGAAAGTGAAATTGAAGAAGTTACTACTGAAAATCACAATCAAATCTAAGAGAGAGGTGTCTCCGGACAAACTTGGTAGCAACACACACACAAATTCCCAGTTTGTTCATGGAAAGATGACACTTTTTGCATAAGCACATACAGCACTGCCAGCCAGTGGTGTTCATGTTGTTCTCCCGAATTACATGTCTTCAGAGGCAAACACAGAGCCATAGCTTAAATAATCACTAAAAAAGATACAACTCAATATGTTCACTTCTCTTAAAATTTAATTTCTGTATTATCCCAGCAATCAACAACCAAGAAAATCCATGTAGTGACTGATGGTGCTCTATGAAAAATGGTGTCATTCATTAGTTTAAAATGAATGACCTTCCCATTTTGTTAACTAGTTTTGATTGCTTCAAAATAAATCAAGTATCAATAAACTGAGTCCTTGATTTGCAAAAGTAAACCTAGTAGTTCATGTTAAGTCACTTATGCTCTTTTATATTTTATTCTGTGTTTAAATATTAACGCACTGGCCACTTTCTTTGCCCTTCACCACAGCAAATGCAGAAAAATTAAGTCTGAGCAGAAGTGCATCAGCAATGAGAATATTATCATATGTATAAAACTCAGACAACTACTAGAAGTGTAAAAAGACCTTTCAGAAATGGGGACTTCAAAATGCCACTCATACAGTTTTTCAATGTCTGGACTGTAACGTTAAACATGTTATTGACAAGTATTTTATATACTTTTTTTTTTTTTTAATGTGTGCAATATTCTTACTGTGACTTTTTTACTCATCAGATGCTTCCCCCCCCCATCAAATATTCTAACATCTTTTTGTGGTAACTGTTCTTATTTACTTAAAATAATAAATAGTTTCTCTTTAATAATACAATGTAATTAAACTTGTTCATCCTAGTACCCATGGCACACTCAGCAGCCTTCCAAGAGAGAATTTATTTCCCCTCTCCGTACTTTGCTTTGCAGCTCTTAAAGAGGTAAAACGCCAGTCCTGGCACTAGAGGTGGAGGCCTGAGCCCCCCTTTCCCTCCGTGGGCCAGCCTGCAGCAGGTAGAGGCTCCTGCCAGAGAAGCAAGGCAGGCAGCTGGGAGCAGTCAGAGATCAGGCCACTGCATCTATGAGTCATTCTGAGCCTTGCTGAAAGTCAGGAGGATTTAGGATAATGTTTTCAAATTAATCCCGCTTTCAGTTTCACCGATGTCAGGGATACCAGGTTGCATTCTAGCCGCACCTCATTACTGTTCCATGTGAGGAACCACCACAGTACCTTTGAACAGGTAGCTTTGATCTGTGTGACCTACCTGGCTGGAGCTGACAGTAGCTCAACTCCCCATTCAGTGAACCAACATTTCAAAAATCCTCTCAACATGGTGTGTTGAATACAGTGTGTTACCACAGAACAACTTAAAAATCTGTACTCTGTGAAAATTTAGCTGATTCAGAACCTGACATGCTGCTTTCTAAACTTACTTAGCAATTGCTATAATACTGCTTTTTAAACAAATGTAGGAATGCTATAGTGTGAAAATCTAGACTGAATCCCGTCAGCTACAAATATCTGTTGTCTAGTCAATAGTTTCCTGCTTTCCCTATGCCATTAATGAATTCCATAGATTTCCAAAACTCTTTGCAGAACATTCTTGTTTTCTTCATACTTTTAAAAAAATATTATTCTTGGCATTTCTTTTTTGTTGCTGCATGGTTGAATTGTGTTTATCTGAATCCATGTGCAAAGTTCACTTATATTTGTACTTCTCTTACTTTTCATTACCTGCTTTCAAACTATACTTTTAATATGCTATCCAACCCAAATACTGAGTTAGAAAAGCATAAAAGTCATTAGAATCAAGCCGGTTTCTACAAGAATTTTAAAATATATTTCAAAGAGGTTTCATATGCAAGACAGAAAATAATTTAATTTACCTCTTAGAACTCATGTCCCCCTATGGGTACAGGCCAAATTAATTTTATATGTAATTTAAATACAAATTAAGTGTGGAGATTACAAAGTTAATAATCTTCTCATTGTGTATGGACATTTTTACTTAAACTAATTTAAGCTAATTTAGTCCATACCTATTTTTCATTTAAAAACTCTTTCCTTCCCAGGTGAAATATCAGTTTCTTTAGAAGATGATGAGGATGCTCCAGGAGATCCACTACTTTTTATGTCCCATGTCAGACAAGTTCAACTAGGTATAGTATGATGGTGCAGAGAGATCAATAACTAAAAAGCAGCATGGCTGTCAGAGCACTTTCTAGTAGCTTAAATACACTGTCATTCTGGTTTTGATCAATGTAGCTTTAAAATAGCCACACTTTTGCACCATCTCCTTCCCAGATTTAGCACTCAGCAGTCTCATGCATCACTAGATACACTGTATATGATGTAACACCTACACGACCACTGTTCACATTCAAAACGCACGCCATGCTATAGCTTAATGATATAAACCACATTACTTTTGTTAAATGCTAGTGGAAAATATGCAAAATGGAGGTGTGTCATATCCATGTCAACTTGTGGATTTTCTCTAAGTCATGTAATTTCTGCTTAAAGCATCATGAGTGAATGGCCTGAGCCAGGAGATGAAGAGGTCAGACCTGTCCCGAGCAATCCAGATTTGCAGTGGTCTTCAAAGCAACTGTATCCTCTCTCCAAGCAAGGGGTGGTCAGCAGTGCTTTAGTCCCACCAGCCATAAAACATCTCATCTGGAAACTGTCCTACTATAGTAGTTTGGCTCAGGAAGTTATTACAGAGCAAAGGCACAAATCTGGCAAACCAGAAACAGGAAGAAGATCCTAGATGTGAGCCCCTTGAAGGGGCTGCTAACGGGAATGGAGAAACCCAAACATATTTTAGGCAGAATTAAGGCAGCTGATTAATTGATTCCATGCTTGGATGAATAGCAGCACTGTCCTGAATTTCCTACATGCTTTTTCAATTTTTCACAAACTCTCTGTGCTCTAGCATACATACCAGTCCAGTTACAATAACCTTCACTGCAGAATCACCAAGGTGTCATATTCAGGGAGAAAACAATGCTCCATCTAAACCTACAGCTTTTACATTACACACTACACCCATCTTGCCTGGTGTTCAATAACAAGAAATTAAAGAAGATACAAGAATCTCACACGGAATTATATGCACGTATATATGAACAAAACTTTTCTTGCAGTAAGTATCTGAATCAAATTTTTTGCAACATACTGCCAAGCAGATTAATTTGGCCTGCTAAAAAATCTTCAGTTCTGAGAAACCTGCTTTCTACAAAGCCAGCAAAATAACTTCAATTGCATGGACTCCCAAGTATGTACTGATACTAAAATGTCTTCCTCTAGTGCCTCTCTTAGTCTTTAGATTTCAGGCACTATTTCAGACACCACTGAAAGAAAAACATTGAGTCCTTTGTATCTGTATTGCATAATAATTTTGTTTCAGCAGATTTCTCATTTTGAGGAAGCTTAGGAAAAAATCAAATATGGCATAAACACATCTTTCCAATTAAAGCATAATGTGTATCTTAATTTAAAATAAATTAGAGCTAAAATACATTTGAGACATAAGAAAAAATTTCACAGTGGCTGTAACAACTTTGTTTCAAAGCAGTGTCTGTGGGTAGGATATTTTGAATCACAATGTTTTTTAAAGGGAATGAGGAACAAACAAAGCCACCGTTTTCCACTCCGCAAACAGCAGAATGAATGTGCAATACACCGAATCACTAGAACTCATTTGAACTAATACCCACAACAGAAAGTGAGCTCCATTGCAAATGAACTTCCTAGTGAGAAATACTGGTCTACACAAAACCTAAAGAAACCTTGTCCCTCCCAGATTGCCCCATACTCTATGGCTTTGACTGGGAAGTTGCAGGGAGCACCTTCTGCATTCTTCTTCCTCTTTTCTTCCCCTCGGCCTGTTCTCTCTGGTCTTCATGGCACTCTCTGGTAGTGAAGAATGAACCACTCCAGAAATACAGATAATTGAAATACTCCTGGTAGCACTGAGCAGAGACTGCATCAAGCCTATTTGATGTTGGCAGTTGTCAACCGTGGCAATTGCTATGGTTGCATTCACCTGTAAACAAGCATTTTCTTTCGCTCCCTCAGGAAGAAATAAAGAAAGCATAATTGAAATGTCACCTGAAAATTACCCTCCTCAACAACATATCAATGAGCTGGTTGCTGCAGAGTCCCAATTAACACAGGACGAACAGGGAAAAAACTGGTATCTGTTAGTACAGTTTTTTCACAGCTAGAATGAATTACTGAGACTAGCAAAGAATGCCTCTATCTAGGACAAGTTTGTCCCCAGACAGATGGTTATACACAAGTATGCTCCACTGAAGCTGTATGTACATGCAAAGGTCAAGTATTTTTGCCAGCATTCAAAGCTCAGTGACTATAAAGTATCTAACCCCCATAACCTTGCTTGCCCTTTTAGAATAAGACACTAGCAAAGGCATTTATCACTTCAGTATGATTGCAAAAAACTATGTCAGTTACTGTGCACTTTCATGTTTGCTATCTTTGATGAAGCACCAGAATTGTGGGAGTTTTTTTAAACAGTTATTTTTGCAAAGATTTAGAAAAAGCATGAGAAACTACTTTCCAAACTAATTAATGAAAATGAAGACTTAAAGGAAATTCATAATTAGAAACAAAGAAACATTAAAAAACTGTGAGAGACCATATTTCAGTGTTTTAAGTAATTGCATGATATCCTTTACCTCCCAGTATTATAAAGTTCAAGAGTGGAGAAAATGTAAAAATTTATTAGTTCTGCAGAGTAAGATAACTCAAGACTTTAATTTTTACTAAAAAAGCTGCCAAATATTTTTGATTGACCAGCAGTGAGGAAGGTGGAGGTTCTGTACAATGAGAACCAGGTTCATTATCACATAAATGTTCTTGTCTGACTTAAGGCAAAAGTCTCCATTCCTCAGCTCCCCACAAATCGGGTGCCTTGTTAAGAGTTAAGGATCGGATTTGTCAGATCCTTATGCGGTTTAAATCTCTCCATGTGTGTAAAACCAAAGGTACAGCATGAATGTAGAAGATAAGTCTTGATGATAATGTCAGTGATTCAGGAACCAATTTATTACTGTGCTAATGCAGTACTTTGTATCTTCCAAACAGCACTCTTCTACTCTCTAATGTCTGAATGACAAAATGGCTCATGGGTTATTCTCTAAGGTGTTACAAGTTCAGTGTATTTGGGCACAGAAGAAAAAAATGTTCCTCTTAATTAAATGTACATGCACGCTATAACTGCCAGTATCAGTTTTCAAGATGATGTCAGAATTAACAAAAATGCTGACAAATTAACAACAAATAGCTTCATTTTAATGTCACCTCTGCTCCATCTTTCTTTGGAGAAACAAGTCATGATGAAACAGCATACTTCATTCTCATTCTCTCTATCCTTTCCCCACCCCAACCACCCAATGCAGGTAACCCGTATCTGTGTCTCTCCCCTACCCCACACGATGCAGGTAACCCAACGTCAGCAATACAGGCTTCCAAAACACCGGCTTTTATTCCAACAGTAGCAAATGAAGGAGGAAAACACTGGACTGTTAATGAAGTCAGAGCTTTGATACGCATATGGTCAGACAAAAACATCCAGCAACAACTGGAGGGGACAGTGAGAAATAAAAGAATATTTGAACAGGTTGCTGCTAGACTTCAAAAGTTTGGAATTGACAGGGACTGGAAGCAGTGCAGGACTAAATACAAAAATCTGAAACATGAATACAAGAGTGTAAAAAGTGCCCAAGACTCAGGGAGTACAAGTAAAAGTATGAAATTTTTTAATGAACTGGATGTTATTCTGGGGCACAGCACCATGGAACAAGCAAGTAAATCAGATATTGATGAAAGTGAGAGGCCTCCAGAATGGACAGAAGCAAAGTCAGAAAAGGACTCCATAGGTAAGTACTTCAGCTACCCATATATAATTTATTTTTTTTAGTTTTCCACCACTAGGGAAACCTTAAAAGAACCCCCCAAAAAGCAACCAGCTGAATTAACCAATTTGCTGGGGGGAAAAAAAAAAACAAAAAAAAAACAGAGTGGAAATTCACTATTTTGTCTATTAGTTTTGGTTTACATTATATGGTCATCTTTCAAATTCAGTGATTGCCCTGAACTTTTTTTTAACAGAACTGAGAAACAAAAGGAGGAAAAAATGATTAAAACATAGGATATGATAAAGTGATACAGAGAGACCATTCCAGTCAAAATCATGGCAGAAGAGACTGTTTACATCTTAGATTTAAAAATGGATCAGAGAGATGGTCAGACTGTATTACTGGAAACATGAATGCATTGAGCAAAAGAAGCCTGTTGTTATAGACAGGTTTCTTCTTGGTTAAAGAATTAACATTTAAACTGTCTTTCTCTTATGGTTCCCCAGTAGCCCAGTTTTACTGGCCTTTGGAGCAAGACTCACAAACTAGTGAGACAACTATTGTGAAAACAGCAAAATGAATAGCACCAAGAATGCTGGCAGAGCTTGCCTTTATTTTTGTGTGGTTATTGACAAATAACTTGGTAATGGATGGATTAATACAGAATTAAGAACAGACTGATAAACCTACACTACCCAGGAGTTAAAACATTTTTTATTGGTATGTTCAACCATAAATGTGCCTGTTGTTTAAGAACAGAATTAAACATAAACCTCTTTATTACACAGTAAGAATCCTACACAGGGAATGATATTACTGTGGCCAAATATAAGACTAGAAGTTAGTAAATTAATTGAAGAAGTCAAGAGAAATAGAACACAGTCTCTGGCTGAAAACTATGAAAATATTTTGGGGGAAGATTCACTCTGCAGTTGCCGTTTCTAGGCTTTTTGCTAATGCATCTACTACTGCCTGCTGGCATAAAGAGCATCCTAGGTTGGACAGATCTTGTGATTTGACACAGCACAGGTGTGCTTCTGTAGTACACAAATGTGGTGCCCTAATTAACATAGCGTTATTTATGCAGAAATGCCTGGAGACACAGGTGAAGAGGACTCTCTTAGTAATATGTCAGAAGACCTACAGGTTGCAGATATAAAGAAAGTTTCTGACTCAGGTAAACTGAAAAGTCTTCTATTTTATATAAATCCCTAAATTTAGTTAAGATGTATTTCTAAAATAAGCCCATGTTGTAATTACAGTTAGAAAATGCAGAGGCCTAAAAAACTTATAAGCAGGAGAAAATGTCATAGTGATAACCATACTTTCAATACAGGAATATGCGCACATTTACAGCGTTCTGCTGAATTTGATAAAAACAGTCTAGTAAGTAATCTTTTCAAAGATTCATGACCCAAGATGTAAAGAAGAATAAACTATTGCTTTAAGCAAGTTGAGTGCAATGTATTACTGCATTTACTTTTACTTAAACTATGTCTTCCCAAGGATAAGAATCGTTCAGTCTCCTGTGCACGAACTAGTAACAGCATTCTCTTTTCCACAATATAATGTGATCAGCATTTAATATAATTGTGTAAATATTCATGTTAGGGGATGAAAACTTCATTTTAGAGTATCACTACTAGCACTGAATATGAAGGACATATGCTCTTTATAAAGAAACTTGGTTTACATCTGAAGTTTACAACTTTCAGGGAAAGCAGGAATTTAACATTGTTAGAGACACAGTCTCAAAGGCTTGACTCTACAATAGAGGACCTCATGATCTCTTTCAGTAGTATGAGGAAGAATGTGGTCTAAATTAGACATTAAGAAGTAGTCTTACAGAATTTAAAATGGTCTAATGTGATCTTGAAAGATTTTAATATCAAATTAAAAATCTTCTGACAGATGATGTTACTGTAAATACTACTCCAGAGAATCGGGCAGCTCTGCATATAAGGAAAGAAACAGCTATGACAAGTAAGTAAAGACATCATGAGAGGTAATTTGAGGTATACTGGACAGTAGCATTATTGTTTCACCATCCAAGAGCAATTACATTTATTAATTTAAATTTACTAACAAAGAAATATATAACTGGCCTTTCACCAGATCACCATGGGCACTTGAGGCATTCATTGGAGAAAAACAGGTTGTCGTGAAAAGTGCATTGCCTGTAGGGGCCTCATTTCGAGAGAGACAAAATATGTAAGAAATCATAAATGGTACTTTGTGAGATCTAGTTAAGACTATTCACAAAATGCATAAAATTCCATTTCTTCCCATCATCAAGTAAAATTACTACACAGACATGAACTGTAATACTACACAGATTCAGCACTGCCACTAAAGTATCATCTGACATAGTTTTCAACCGCCTGCAGCTATGTAATATTGTAACTTTTTGGACTGCAAATTTTCAACAAGTTATTTACTTCTGGTAAAGTTCTGAGTACTCATTTTTGACACTTGAACATTCCTTTAGGATAAGTGTAGGTGTTAAGACATCTACATCTTACCTTGATTACCATTTCCTTTCTCAAATATATGCATTTTAACTGTATATTTTGTTTGTTTATGAGTAATTGTAATGGAGATCTGATTTTGTGAGGAAAGATTAAAATAGCAAGTATTTCAGAAGTGTCTCTGGCTCAGCCTATCCACTCTAAAGACTACTGTTCAAAATTCTGTGGGGAAAAAAAAGCAAAACCACAGCACTCTTATCATGAAGAGATGCAGTTTCTGTTCCAAAATTCTTTCTCTCATTCCCAGATGAACAATACAGACTCAAATGATTTTATCACAGGTGGTAAAAAGCACCTAGACTTTAATGTTATTAATGGTAACATAATTAGGTATTACATAAAGCAGAGAAAAGATGCACGCTGTTTATGTTATAGTATCATGGAGACCCTTTATTCTCTGATGGTGGTACATGCCTTTCCTAGACAGTTCAAACAAATTTAAGGTGAAAAACTGCTAAGTAAAGAGATTGTATGTACCTCTGTATTCATAAATTTACTTGCTGATAAATAGTGAAAAAGGAAATCAGGCAATGATGTATTACATTGGTTCTTTGATATGACTAGATGTCTGACAATTGACAGCCTTTAGGATGTGACATCTTAAGGACTACTCCATATTCAAGAGAACTTCTGTAGAAAACTATTTCTCAACAAGCATCTAATTATAATTTATATATACTCGTGCCTTAAAAAAAATAATAAAATAACGCAATTTGACATAAATAATAATTTAGAAATTCTGTTAAACTTTATATCAGGATATCTCCCTAATTAGTACATGGAGTTATGTACTAATGTCAGAGTTATACATACACTTGTCTAGAGATATACTAGCTAGCCTGGGCAGATCTGCTTTCTGACAACCGCAGTTGCATAAATGCACAGAGGTGAACAAGCTGCCTCAGAAGTGCATGTGCTTCTCACGATCTTACATGTGAATCTGAGTTACTAGCCACCGTAACATTGTCACCACTGCCAATCTTTTATAAACAGTCCAATCAGGGTTGCTATAAGGAAAAAATTAAGATGGTAATAGTCAAAAGACAAATATACCAGTTTCAGGAAAATACCTAGTTATTGGATGTTATTGTTTTCCTCCTCTGCCCACATGTATTTACCACTCAAAGGGCAGCAAATGTCCATCTGTGAAGGAAAAGACAGGTACATAAATCCTTACATGTTCTCCTATGGACTGTAGCAGTTGACTCACCCTTCTCTGGCCGAGCTGCCATGGAGCCACTTTCTCAACAGGCTGGCCAGGAGAGGGTGCAAGAGCATCACAGCAATCACAAACCCATACAGGTTTTAGTGAAAGCAGCCTAGGAAAGGCTGGGGCCAATGTAATTTTTTCTCTTTTCTGGTAAAAGATATCCATATTAAATCAATCTGGAGATAAAACCTTATTTAGTTATTTTGACTAATGTTTTCTATTTTATGAGATCACTTTTAAGGACAGTTAATTCCAGAATTCTATTCAGAAAGGCCAATTACTTCAGCTTGCACAGACAGTAGTCAGTTGTACGTGCACATTCCATACGGGTCAGACTTTGCAGTACGACCACAGATTGTATATCGGTGTTTGATTAAATCTGAAGTGCCAGGGAACAACGGTGGAGATGAAAACAAGATTGTTAGGAATGCCAGTAGCCTGATGTTCTTAAAAAACATCTACAGCAAGTATTTTGCTTCAAACAAATGCCTTTTCTTTACATTATTTTTTAGGATTTTTTGTGCCCTGCATATTTTACTGTATGTCTTTCTCAGAAAAAATTTGGAGTAAGCCATGACACTGACAAAATACATTCCTAAGCGAGGGCTTTTTAAAAATCTGGTGTTTAAAGTTAAGATCTTAAGTTGGTACAGACTCAGGCATTATGTTGGTTTGAACACTTACAGCTGTGTGCTTGGAATTTTAAAATGTACAGATATAAAGACAAAAGATAATATTTTAATACATATGCCCCAGGCTGGTGTGAAGTAGAGTGTTACAGAGAAGTGCAAACCAAAAAGTTCTTGATTATTCACTGGCTTAGCCCAAGGCATACATACCTGGGCTGGAGACACAAACTCCTAAATTTGAATCCAAGTTCTCTATATCCAGTCTCATCAATCTGCATGACAGAGACAGCAGCAGCTATGCAAGCTGTTGGACAGTAAACATAGGCACACACTGAAAATTTTCTCTAGCTTTGACATTTCCAACTCCCCTTTTATACTATATGAGGCACACATGAGAGTGAGGATTAGGAGACAAATTAATAATCTTGCCTCATGAGCCAGAAAACAGGATAAATAGTGATAGTGAAAGAGTGCCAAAAGAGAACAGAGCTTGTATCAGTCTGAGGGGGTAAAAGGAAAGACTGCGACAGCATTGCTCTAGAGGCCTTATGAGCAATGCTTCAAACACTAAGTAGAGATTAAACATATTTGCTGGCAACTGTCTATAGCTTCACTAAACAATGTGGATGGAGCCACTGTATTTTACCCATGCCAGAAACTGTCGATGGTTTATTCTGTTTGGCGCAGTCTTGCTCTCCTCATGCCCTCCCTCCAAAAGCTCTGAACGGTG
This sequence comes from Athene noctua, assembly GCF_965140245.1. Taxonomy (NCBI): domain Eukaryota; kingdom Metazoa; phylum Chordata; class Aves; order Strigiformes; family Strigidae; genus Athene; species Athene noctua. Next base: position 31,991,740 of record NC_134040.1, read on the forward strand.
GCTTAGAAAAAAAGCCAGGCTCCCTATCCACATTCTTGACTCACTAAGGAAAAAAACAAAAAACAGGCACATGACGCTGGTCACATCATAAAGAATGTCCGATGCAAACAAGGCCATATTGATTTGGGGGTAATTTTTAATAAAATGGGTCTAGATTATGCTTTATTGCTCAATGTTTAGGGGCAATATTCTTGAATGGACTGAGAACAGGCTGGAAGCCAGAAACTGCTGCCATCGATCCGCAGTGTGGCCTTCACCATTTAATCTCTGTACAGCCATGTCCTCACCTGGAAATGAGGATCAAGGATTGGAAAGACCACTTGCATCATCCGCCTGTCCATCGGTCCATCTGGGAGGGGTGGAGCTGTCCCTTAAACACCAAAGGGCCAATGACAGAGGAACAGAGATCTCCTCCCTGCAGAGGGGAGCCCAGGGACATCTCTGTCACAATGTCCAGAGCCAGGGCCCAACTGCATGATGTAAAGCCCTCACAAGCTGCAGCAGGGGGGATGCTCTCAGGACAGTCATTTAGTAGTTTGTCTTTATCATGCAGGCAGGCAGCCTTGCAGTTCCATCATCCAGGCACTGCACCCTGATGCATCAGGATCCTTGCCCCTTTTGGGGCTAATTCAGTGACTCTTGGCATTAGTTGCTTGGGAGTCTTTCAATAATTTCAGTACGTATTGAAGCACCCCTTGTGAAAGTCACTGTCTTGCCTGTTCTGCTTCATAGAGGTTCAGGAGTTACTACACATCTTACAACCATAATCAGCAAATCATTCTACAAATTCTGATCCAGATTTAAATAACTTTTGCACATTTAATCCATAAACTTATATTATACAGCTGTTAAGTGGTGTTCTGTATTTATTTTAATATATAAGTGCACATACTCTGCTCTTAAGCCCACTACTGCAGAAAAGTGGCAGCTTTAATGTATTAAGAGATTAAATATTTAACAATAGTTATCACTAATGGCATTCTGAAGTTGGTGAGACTCAAGACATAACTCAAGACCTGTTTAGTTAACAAGAACTCTGTAAATTTTTTTTTTTACAGAAATTCCTGAAGGTGAGGGGGACTTTACCAACTCCACCCCAGCAGCTCTGGGAGCTACACAAATAAAGAAGGAGACAATTGACATAGGTAGGTCAAGACTGTGTCTTGATGGTTATAACAACACATTCTACTTTACTGGGAAGTGCAGATTTCTAAGGTTCATATGTTATTTCTGCACATTATATCTGTTGTAGTTTGAGGTTGTGATAAAATCTGGGTTTTGTTTGATTTTACAGTACAAAAGTGTATAAACACTTATCTCTTCTTCCCCCAGCTGATAGTAAGATCTTATTTTTCCAGACAACACGCTCCCCATTATGCTAGATGTGATAAGTCTGCATTTGATTGTGACACAAATACTGTTCTTTTTCATACACAGTTGCTAGAGAGAATAAACTGGAGAGCTAAACAGCTGTCTCAGAAACACTGAACAGTTTATACCTTGTCTGTCTTTTCAAAATACTTCATGACAGTGCATTTAATTTCAGAATATCCACTATCAAACAATTGCCATAAATATTCTGAATCATTTTACAAGTAAAACTCAAATCAGAGCCTCAGCAATATGTAGAAGTCACACATTCAGTGACAAGTATTCAGGAGAAGATTTGTTTTATTATAAGTATTAAAATTTAACATGAGAATACAGTATGAACATTAATCTTCTGGAATAAATAAGCATAGAAACCATGGAAGGTCATAGAAAAAAGGCATCAGAAGAAATAACGATGATATTGAAATCTAATGACATGACATCCTGGATCAAAATATGCTTTACAGTAGTGCTCTTTGTACCCTGAAGTTAATGGAAAGAATAAAAATCTATTATGATTCTGTGAACAACAATTCTTTGGCCCTTTACATTGTATGCATCACTATTTCTGTGATCCAGTCAAGAGCTTCCTTCTCAGCAATTATGTTTTCCGGAGTTTGGGTGTTGAGACACCCTATCCAACACAGCTTTTACAACTGTTTGCAAAGGCTGATCTTGATTATGAAAGACAACTGTAACGAGTATGACACTGAGGACAACATCAGAGCAATGCCATCACAGCAACAACACACAGAAACACAAGTTACTTTTGAGGATAAAGTAAATCTGTGTCCCTGAAAGTTCAGAGACATAGCGAGGTCACACTAATGCAAAGAAAAGAGTTCATACACAATGAAACAGAAGAAAATGTCATGCAAATCAACTGGCTGCCTTATACACACAAATTCCCTGTTCCTGTCATGTAATATCCAATTGAGGACAGTAATCACACAAGTCAGCAGTACACAAGTTCCACTGCCAAAGGCAGAAGGAGATTAGAGAGCCAGCAAGGTAGAGAGAATGAGCACATAAATGAAAGCCATGGGGTTTTTTTGGTAATAGCTTGAAAAAAAAAAAAAGTCCTTTAAGAGCCTAGGAGTAGATTTACTGCTCCATTTTGGTCCTGGATTGTATTTCCAATAGCTGCAAGTATTAAAGGAAGATGCAAGATTTTCTTAAGAGTTATGAGGTAGCCTGTTTATGAAAAAACACTTTTTTTTCTAGTACCCCAAGTAAACCACATACATGCTTCGGAGAGTATAATTTCTGATTCTAAGTTTACCATAGGCATAAAATTTATTCCTGCATATGGCTTATGAAAAAAAAAAAAGTATTTGCCAAATCACTTAAGAGAAAACAAGTTATAAAGCAAATAGAAATGCATGTACTACTCTGTGGATATGTTAACAAGTACCATTATAGAAAGCACATCAAATGAACCTGCTTATTTACCAACAATCTCTTATTTCTAACAGTCTAAACCATGCACTCAGTTTTTCAAAACATGTAAGGAACATTTACTTCTACTCTTTACCAAAAACTGTATTGAAGGTAATTGGTCTATGACATCCCCTACCAAAACAATGAGAACTAGTCTTTCTCCCCCTCCCAACCCAAAAAGTAATTCCACAAAAAAGTGAACTTTCAGCCTCCGAGAATCCAGGCATGAGGAAATGAGCCCAGAGTCACCAGGTCTGGGTTTTTATGTCCATAGATGATTTCAATAATTCTGAGGGCTCCTGAATTTTGCTTCTGAAGGGAAGTTTTTATGCTGCAAAAGACTGCAAAGCTATTAAAGCCTCAGCTCTGCAGAGAGAAAAAAAAACCTGGCATGTAGTCATGCAGAAAAATAATATTATAATGTTTCTATCCTGTTAAGAGATGCAATTTTGTGGAGAATTCAAATGTTGATAGAATAAAATATAGTTATTCTGTCTTCCCTATTTTGTCATTTAAGCCACATAGAACAGTTTTGGATAGAACCATCCCTACATATAGAAAGGGCAATTTAAGCTGAAGCTAAAGATTTCCACAAAATCATTAATCAATTCTTTGTTTTCCAGTTTTTCTTCTGCTTATGTTATCTCCATCACAAAAGCTCTGTATCAGAGACTAGACTTTCACCCCAAAGTAAATAAACATGGCTGTCTCCTAAAGAAAGGCAGACATATGCAACCTTCCCCACAAAACCTAACATCCCCCCCTGCCCTCCCTCCCAGGGTAAGGCATGCCTCAAAGCCCAGGTTTGAAACTCACCATGGAAGCTTACTAAAATGGACTCTAAACCACTTCATTCTCTGTGTGTGTGTGTGTGTGGTCAAAAGGAGTCCTGAATAGAGGAAGACAAGTAAGAACAAGGAACAAAGGTATTTCTTCAGTTTCTTTCTGATGTACCAGGGAAAGTCACAAAGATCTGAGAAAAGCCCCATCAGCAGCATGAAATGCAGTTTATACAAAGCCACACAGCATGCAGGTCTGCCAACAGGTGCCTACGCCTTTCACTCCTCCTCATCACATCCGAGGCATCTGTGCAGTCATGGGCACAGCTTCCAAACTCGAGAGGGGGACAGTGAGTGGCCTTCTAGGGCCCAAGTCTTGGCTCATTTCATGACAAACTGGGGGAGCGTGCATGACCCCACAAAGGGAAAGGCTGCAGTCCAAGCTCTGTTAGGTATGAGTGAATCTGCAGACGCATGCCCTTACAAATGGCACCAAAGCCTCACCAAGCCTGTCCTGCCCACATCGCCTAGGAAAAAAACTGGAAGGCACACCTGTCCTAACCAGTGTATACAAGCATGTTATGCAAATTGACTTATATGTGAGATACGAACCAACCACGTATGCCTACGTGATTAACCAAGTATTTTAAGTCTGTGTTGCATCCACAGCTACATTTTGGGGAATGGAGAGGCAAAAAGAAAGATAGGGCTTACAAGAAATGTCAATAAATAGTTTGATTTAGGGAGACATGTGGTAGAAGACTTGCTATAACTAATGGGTTAGACTACTGGGTTATGACATTTTTAATTCAAGATAGGTGTTACCCACAGAGAATGACAACGTTGGCAATTTATCTGTCTAAATCCAAGTCTATTTTATTTAAAACTGTGTGTTTCTATAGATGATGATTCTATAAGCACTACCTCAGAAGACAGATCTTGTACACCAGTAGCAAAATGGATGGTTGGGACAGGTGAGTATTAATTTCCATCCATTTATTCTGAAACAAAATCTCATTGTAATTTCAGTACCAAAGCTGGAGCAACCAAAACTCTGCTGTAAACGCAGCTCTACTTTTCTGCTTCTGACTCCAGTCTAGCTTTATCACTAAACTTATAAAATCAGTTTCATAGCTCTATTCCCTGTCACAAGCAAAACTCAAATTAAAACTGTAGTTTAACTTCGCATTCTATACATACCTGATGAGCAGCATCTGTCTACTTCTGAATATGTAGGTAAGATTTTTTTCTTCTATTGAATTCCCAGTAGCATTTTCACTTGCATGATATTTTGCCTTGCCTAAGTTGAAACCATACTGGAAAGGCATTTTCTTATCAATGCTGCTATGTTGTTGCTTTAAAGTTTAAGGCCTACTGCATTCCTGCATGTAGCGCTTGGATACATTTAATTTGACAACAGCGGCAACAAAATTACACTGACAAAATGTAGAATTTTAGATGCCTTGGAGAAACAAAAGATTTCACTTGCTCCATATTTTGCATACTGAAGAGGAATGTCATCACGTATGGATTTAACACTGTAAAATTATAAGATTTTTGAATCAAGAGATTATTATAAATATTAATTAATCCTTCAGCTTGTTACCAAGTCATTAGCTGCTCTTACATCTTAATGTATGAATATTCAGCAATACTCAGTTGTTGTTTCATTTATGTTTTCAGACAATCACATTCCCTTGGAAGAAGCACAAAATCACTTTAAAGTTATTACAGTTAATGATACTGGAGCAGGAAAACACTGGAGTGATAATGAAGTCAGAGCTCTCATAAACATATGGTCAGATGAAAAGATAAAACAAATGCTTGAAGGGGCCACAAGAAATAAAGAAATATTTGAGGAAATTGCCAGGAGATTAATGAAAAGTGGTATAGACAGAGACTGGAAACAGTGTCGCACAAAGTACAAGAACCTAAAATATGAATACCGTGCACTGCAGAAGGAAAATGAGCATCTTGGAAATCCCAGGAGAAAAATGAGATTTTATGATGAAGTAGACTGTATTTTAAGAAGACAGCCTCTGGGTCCCTCGAGCTGGGGATGTGAAAGTTCAAGTCTCCTATCAGGTACTAAAAAGTTCAGGGCTGAGATAAAGCTCTTAAAATGAAACTTAAAGTTGCCTGTTGACCTGTAGGAGGTGAAATATGTGGCCAGAAGGGGGAGGGAAAATAACTGAAGAGCCTGTATCTGCATGGTCATGTAGGCAATACTCAGTGAACGGAAATGGAGGAGTTTAGAAGTGAGAACATAAAAAGTGAAAGCACCTGAAGCATTCAGCATTACTGGAGAATCTTTGTGCTTTTGGAAGCTTAAGTGAGATATATAAAATGGTACCAGAAAACGTGGCAGGTTTTAGAGGTGATCTATCAGGCATGTAAAGTCTTACGGATAGAGAACTGAAGGCTCATACCATTTAGAACTGTGGAAATCTGTAACAATTAAGCCAAGTGCAAGGGCTCCAAGAGAGCAAACTTCATTGATTCAATTCACATCACAGACAAGAGAGAGAAAAATCCAGGGCAGTGGTGTTTATTTGAGCACTTGTAATTGTTATATTAATTTTACTAAAGCAGAATCAGTTTTCTAAATAGAGTTTGCTTCTATTTTAGTATCAACAGACCCCTGATCTAGGAACCACACAGCTAATCTACAGGGGCACCTGCCCCTGATCCAGGCAGATCAGATGCTCTTGTAGAAGCAACTTAACCCCTGCATCTTAGAGCTCACTGAGTTACAGTAAACCAGAAATAATTCTGATTTTTCTCAGTGTGTTAGATAGTAATTTGCAACATCACAAATGTTAGCTGAGGACTTGAACCATTTCTGCAGCAGAGGCCAGATGGACAGCTTGAGCAGAAACCACTGGATCCATCCTTAAACCAGCTGTCCTCAATCATGAATCATGGTCCTAATGTGGTGTCCAAGGGCACCATATAGTAGTGCCATTAGTTGAGGCTGGAATGACATCCACACAGCCATGGAATGACACCATTGCTTCTTACCTGCCTTATTCCTTTCCTCAATCACATTTGTAAGACAGATATTTTCTTCCTAATCCAGAACCTGAAGATATTACTGCTCATTTCTGCTGTGAATGGAATTTGTCAACATCAAGAATATTTGAGCCAAACTGGCTGGTTTACATTTTAGGATGCTGGAAAAGAACTGTGTAATCTTGTGCTGATGCAGGAGACAGTAAAACAATAACCTTTCAGAAAAGAAGCTTTAGTTATTAAGCTGTTTGAGGCATCTACCAAATAAATGTGTCTCTACCCTTATTTTACGTGCCAACACAGCACCTAGATTTTCTAGAAGATTCTCACTGTTCCAGGTCACTTATCCCAATTCATTTGCTTGTGTACTATAAAGCTTTTTGGTGTATGACTGATTGTGCTTGAGAATCTCTGCAAAATACTTAGTCACCTTGCTTTTCTCTTCTAAGTTTCAGTGGGAGATGTTACAACAAACACAGGATCCTTGAGTATCAAGAGAAAAACATGGAATGATGGTAAGAGCCCCTGACTTTTTAAAGTATCTACACAATGCCGTTGAATGGGATGCCAGATCCTATTTTCCAGTACTCAAATGGTTAAAAAAAAAAATCCTAGAATTTAACACCAAGATCTAAACCAACATTCTTCTCTCACCCTCAACAATTTGCAAAAGAAGAGTCCTGATAAAAATGTGGGCCTAAGGAAAACCACAATTTCTTTATTTCAGTCCTCATCCCTGGTATGAATGAAGTAAACATCAGAAAATACTTCTTTGGTTTGTAAGAATCACATGCAAGGAAAAGACAAGATTTTAGAAAGGTGTCTTAATTACCTGTGTTGCTCAGAGGAAAATAGGGACAATATCACAGTCATGGTTGTTTTCCTCACATACTATGTGACAGTAAACAAGAGAAGAAATTATATAATGTCTCACATGTAATGTCTAAGATGTACAAGAGAAAACAGGCTAAGACAGCTATTCCAAGGAGAAGACATGGTATAGAATCACCGAGAGGGAAAAATGAACGGATGGATGGAAATACACAGCATGCAATCTGATATAGGAAAGGTCTAGAGTTTATTTTTTCTTCGTGGCAGAATTGTCAGGCCCTAAATAATCCAGAAGTCCAACAATGAGGGATGATTTTAGTTTAGTTTTTACTAAAATGATGTCTTGTCTACAGACAGATGAAAACAAACAGACCCAAGCACCACATTTCTGAATTCAACCCGCTCAGTTCACCATCAGAAACTGTACTAAGAGGACTAACTCTGTGATTAAACATACTTTTATTTATTGTCTATTAGATAAGTATGTCTTGCAAAAAAAGGCACTACTAGGCAAAGCTGAAAGTTTCAAATATGAGTGATTTTTACAAGGTCTTCTTCATTCCTACTGGTCCTTATACAATGACCAATTACACAACACCAGGCAAAGGCTTGCCAAAAGAGCATAACAGAAGGACAACATTAGGAAAACCTAGCATGTGCTAAACTTCAGTGTCAGCAGTTCATTGACTTGTGCACTCTAACTACACACTTTGTTTTTGTCCACAGAGGTGTCACCTGTTCCACTTAAGAAAAGTGCTTCTGAAAACACCATACTCCACTTCCAAAAGCTTTTAACAGAGAGAGTCCACACAGTAACGGAAGGCAAAAAGTTACTGTTAGAAAGGCTTTGTAAGCAGGAAGAAATGCAAGACCTCAACAGAACGCAGCTGTATGCTGATCCATCAGCCATACAACAGGTTGGTTTAATGAACTTTCTATGAAATTAGCATGCAAAGATATTCTCTCAGTAAGAAACTGAATAGACTAATTTATAGGGGTAGGTCACCTGCTTGCTCCCCTTTAATATATTCACCTTCAGTCTCTTAAACTAAAACAAGGTATGAGTTCCCACTGTAGTCCATAACTATGAGCTTTTAGCAATGATGTCAGTTAGCCCAATAAAAGATACAACCTCTGCCTGCATGCCTTGGCTCACCTACATGCCACATTTAACAGACTTAATTGGAAGAAAGTAACACTTTGACTGATCAAAGCAAGTATGTAAAGTTAAAATTCCATCCCACCATTTCCAATTACCATCTTTACAACCTTCCTAGCAAGTTGGTCCTCTGCAATTAACCAAACAGTTGAAGCCATAAGAGAACTTCCTTTTGATTAGGCAAGGCTGGTGCAGAAAAACCAACACTTTATTCCTTTATCAGCATTTACCTGCATGCTGGCCCCACCACTTGCCTATGCTGGGTTGGGGGACCATCCCCATCTGCCCTCTAAGGTATGGTGCTGTGCAGCAATGAACTGGAGAATCCAATGAGCTTGAAAGAAAGTACACAAAGTTCACGCCCACCTAGAAGGTGCAGGCATGGGTTCTCATCCCTGTTCTGTACTGGGCAAGGGGTCTGCCTTGTCCAGTAACCAGATGAAGTACAGAAAACATAGAAACAGTACAGGGAACAGTGATGTGGTAAGTGACAAATGCCATGCCATAACTAACCAATACTCTACAAAATGCTACTAGCCACTACTTCGTTTAGTGATTCTGTAAGTACTCTACAACCTGTACTGCCTGCAAGGCATGCATTTCCAGGGTTTTCCTTTCAGTGTATTCAAGCAGAACAACTCATTTCTGGATCTCAGTCATGTCTGGGCATAGACCCACACAGTCCTGCCAAAGCTAGGTCAGTTCTGGGCACGCACAAGGGCACAGCTGAAGTCCAACAGTCAAGTCCTTACTGCAGCAGCAACAGCTGCCAGGTTTTTTTATACACCGAGGCCTAAATTCCATCCAAGTCCCTCTAGATACAATCTTACACAAAAATATTACTGGATATAGTCCTTTGTTTCCCACTCTATGGTTAATTGTGTTCTTGTTAATTCTTTTATGAGAGACATTACAAAGGTAAATAATTTCCACCAAGGTAGATTTTATCTGTCATTTGACTAGCATTTTAAAAACAATTCTGAGAAGTCAGATAAGATCCCTAGAGAATCACTGGGTTTTGATCATATTGTATGTGACATGGACATACAGTTGTTCCAGTGTATGCTTATCTACAACTTTTCACATTTTACATTGGTTTCTTCTTTGGCTTGTAATACTAGTATCATTGTTGGTTTAAAAATCTTTCTTCTCTCTTTGCAATGAGTTGGTTCAAGGATACATCCTTGAACTTGCAACATATTACTTGCACTACTGCCTTTGAACAAGGGATCTGTCCCTGCCATCACAGAAGTTAGGTATCATTCCAGAACATGCTGAGCCAGCTGAAGACCTCGCCATTCCTAGCAGGACTAAAATCACAGGTTACTCCTTCCACATGTGAACCAGAAAAATGTGTGATCCAACCCTAATTCACTCTAGTACCTTTAAACAGTTTAGTTCAATTTAAATTTAAATTAAGTTTTTAAAATAACTGTACTTAAGATAATATGGATCACGTACATGTTCTGCTTTACATCCTGTTCCATGACTGCAAGGCTCAAGTTGATTTGATAACACATTGCAACAAGAAGATCCCCTTTGCTCCATGCCACTCTAAGCAAGCTGATGCTTGTTGGATCCCCTGTAAACCAGTTCAGATCACTAACCTGACATGAGACTAGCCCAGCTGGGAAAAAAAAGCAAATGGTTTTCTGTGTGAGCTGAAGCAGCCCAGCAAGTTCTCAGCTGTGCTAGCCCTAACTTTGAGCAGCTCAAAGGTTGTTTTTGTTGCAGTGTTACTGCCCTCGAATAAGAAAGGCTAACCTGAGGGAGGCACTTAGCACTGCAGAGAAGATAAACTGTTCTTAAAATTGAGTGATGCACAAGGATGCCAATCTCTCCAAAACTTTGCTGTCATTCAGTACAATGTCCCCCCAAAAATGTTCTCCTCTTCCAGAAAATAAAAATTACTCATTTTATTTATTAAAATAAGCAGGTATTTCAAGACATAAGTATCTGTATTTAAACGCTGTTGTTCAGATGAGAACAGCAAAAAAAGCACTGAGGCAAAGGACTGTCTAAATTCTTAGTAGGTCAGAGCAGAAAATTGCAGAGCACACTTGTAGTCTCTATTTGGAAACTGTATCAACACTAGAGGGTAGACATGAAGCAAGAACTGACAGGAAAAAAAAAAAACAGAAGTGGCTTTCTGAAGAAGATTTTCTCAGAACACTTCCAGAGAGTGGGATTTACCTGACAAACAAAGGTCCAAAGAAGGTGGACTTCCCTTTGTGTGGGATTCCACTTCTATTCTGTGTTGTGGCTGCAAAGCAGAGCTTGCTTTTTGTAATTCTTTAGTCAGAAAGCTATCTCCTCCTTTCCTGCTGCTCACACTTATTTTTGGTCAAAGATGGTAAGAGATGCCAACGGCATGGGGCATTTGGCATCATCTAGTATTTAGGTGCTACTCCCATTTATACAGACAATTAATTTACTTGAATATGTAGGATGCTGAGATAATTAAAGTGGCATCAAGACAACCTTCACTGCAGTTGTAGTTACGATTCCTTATCACTTTCTGCTTAGAGACAGGATAACATGAACGTTGCACATTTATAATTCTGGTTGTCTAGAGCTATGGTCTGTCTCATTTTGACAGCATCCCTCAGGGTAGTGACAACAGGCAAAATAGATGTCACTGGAGTGAAGGATTTCTCAAAAAAAGTACCTTCAAAAATAACGTTAGTTAATCCCACTCATTCTTCCAGTGTATTTTTATATCCATCTGAGCTTGTGCTGTGGGTCTCCTCTGATCACAGCTTTACATTTATTACAGTCACACAGTATTTAGTCTAGGCACACTTGTCACCGTAAAAGCCAGCTTACAGGCAAGTTAAATGGAAGTTAGGACACCATCTGAAACATGCTAAATGGTTACATGTAGGACCAAATGTGTTTTGGAGGAGAGACCTTCTTAGACATAGATCCACAACATGGTTCCTTTTTAAGCAGAAAGGTCAGACCAAGTTGTTTCCATGTAACTGCTCCTGAGAATCTTAATATAAATTACATCACGAAAATGATACAGCTTAAAACCAACACCAAGTAATGATGACAAGAGCAGCAATCCTATAGAAAACAGATCTTTGCTCTTCTTCCTCAAATATCTACACTATTACTATTACACTATTAGTAGATTAGTAATTAATCTACTAATTATTATTATTGAATAGGGGACTATTCAGGTTACTGTGAGGGCAAATCTGTCTCCTCCCCAGTTTGCAAATGGCAATACTGTTAATTTTTGAGGTGTGGCAGATAAATGGAGCAATCACCACTCCTACCCGTATTAAAAAGTTCCATTCTTCTCTAAAGCACACTCATTCACTGAGAAGAGTGGGTCACTTTACAAGTCTTCGATAGGGCTGTTAGATTTATCTCCTGGTAAACCAAATTATATTTGGGCCAAACGCTGGAGAATGAGCTTCAGGGAGCAGAAATGCTTGCATTGTTGGTGGATCCACAAGCACTATCAGCATCACTGTCCCTTAAAAGACTCACCCTCCAGATTCTCAACCTTTGTTCCTTCTCCTGCAGCAAGATCTCCTTCGTGTTGGCACAAAGCACTCATGTGGCCAAGCGGTTAACCAACTGACAGAACTGATCTAAATTAAAACCTAATAAAAAGCCCCTCCAAACAACCCTGCTTTTTTTAAGTTGAATGAAAGTAGTGTAAGAGACCACAGAAAGAGCAGCCAGAACACTTTATTTGAACTGAACTACCAAACATGAACCTCCTGTGCTGTGTACAACCCTCCCTCCATGCATTAGGCTCATATTTAAGGTATGGGCAGACAAGCGAACAGAGCAATCCTGTGGAAATTACTGGGAGAGCTGGATCATGCCTACATGGATGACTCAACTACAGTCACTGTGAAGAAAAACATCTCCAACTTTATGGCTAGGTTCGTTTAATGGAAAGTCTGTTGACCACAATAAACATAATGGCTGTCTCTGAAACATCCTTGTGTATATATATATTTTGGCATCACATCCCTCCTGTTTTTTCCTCTCATTCTTACATTATCTCATTCCAGTTGGTTAGTGCACATCCAGAAATAAAAGCTGAGACCAAACTGCATTTTCTGACATGTACGTCTAAGAGATTTGGTTAGAATAGAAATCCGTTATCTTCACTTTCCAAAAACGAATGTGCAGGAACCTGAGCCCTGCAGGAAGTTATGTAAAACAACTGAGCAGATATAGCAGCTCACCACAGCAAAAAGGTGTTACTCCTCCTCCCTTCCTGCAGGAATAAGCTTTGTGGATCTGGGCTATCAGCACCTAGCAACAGAGAATGGCCTATAAAAGTAATTCAAGGTAGAACTAAAGATAAAGTCTGACTACATCCACATTCACTAAGTGTCTCTGAAAGTATTCAGGAATGTTTTACCAGCACATAGAGTGTGAATATTCCAGTAGAACAGCATACAGACTTAATCACTAGCTAGACAAACACCCAGTATATTCCTAGGGAATTTACACAGAAACATGGTTAATTACAAAGTTAGGCATTTAGACAATTAAAACATTTAACGCTGCAGTTCTGGCCTCTGGGGATGGGGGATCTGCTGAACCCATAACGGGTTCTTGAGATGAAGAGGTAAATATGTTACATACCAAATTATCAGGATCATTACCTGTAGCATATCCATGTTCCTCAAAAAATTCCCATCTGAGTACTATTGCCATCTTAAGCTTTTTGTTCAAAAGATTCATGGTGTAAGACAGGATACGAATAGGTTGCTAAATAGCCTTTTAAAAAAATTATCTTGTAACTAAGAGGTTGTACATAAAATGTACGTACCTTCATTACGCTATATTGAGTATAGGTATTTGGAAGGATGGCTGATGGGAAGCAACCAGTACTTTTACCAGATTGAAAGAGAAGTAAAAATTCTTAACTTATGCTGGTGATTATTTGGGTTCTGTTCTGTGGGTCTTAATAGTGGACAGTGGCAGGGAAGGTATCAAAAAAGTGTGTTGGCCAAGCCTCCACTCTCCGTTCACTGTGATTCTTGTAACAAATTCCATACATAGACCCTGCTGAGCTGGGACAAGGAGCATTCACTGACTCAACAGGACTTCTACCTGCACAGAAGAGGGCTTTTAAAGACTTTTTCTAAAAATCAGTACAAAGCTGGATACACTCAGGTTTCAGTACACAGTATTACTGCCAAAAATATTTTCCCAGGAATTTTGCAAAAAGTTAACAGAAATCACACTTGTTGCAAGACTAACTTTGCAAATTTGTCCTGGTCAAGGACTCAAATGACGTTTAATAGATTTGTAACTCAAAAGTACTCCTCCTCCCTCTCCGCCCCCAAGAAGAAAGTCCTCTCCTTACCCATATCCTCTGACTTTATTTTGGCATGCTGTCAGTGGACTTTGCAGTGACTTTGTTCCCTGGCTTACAAATTGTAAAGATGATTTAGAACATCCACTTTTAAGCCTTGTTAATGTCAACTTCAGTGTAACAGCATTAGCTTTAGCAGCTTTAAAGTTTCAAACATTATGAGAATTCACTGCTAACACATCTGTAAAATGTGTTAAAACCAGATGAAAATCACTTTAAAATGGTCTCGAGTTAAATTGGTACAATGTTCCTAGTGTGTGGAAGGCCTTGATTAGCCTGTAAGTAGGACTATGACTGGTTTTCATTTTAACTCACAGTTCACCATTATGAAGTAAAAGACAATAAAAAGCCATGTTCTAACTTTTGCTACAAAGGAGTGTGAATTTAAGCCTCAACAATCTAGCAGCTGCTGTTTAATTAAAGAAAACCAAACAAAACCAACCACCCCAACCACTTTTAAAGTTGTTGCTTATGTCAAGATACTGAAATTCCAAGTCTATGTTCTATCTTTCATGACGTGCCTCCTTGTGGGCCTGCTCCAGAACCTTGCTTAGAAACACATACTGATTTTTCATGCAGAATAGTTTCAGTGAAACAATGAGCACCACTCATACACACGCTTAAATATTCTGGTGGCTTGATCCAGCATATGGAGTTTCAAGTTTTCAGTTACAAACATCCTCACTGAAGTAAATCTCTCCAGTGCTGTAATACCTTTTCAACACTGTAATACAAATTATCCAGTCATTTTAAGCCATTTATCAGAAACAGCAAAGTCATCCGCATTGCTGCAACCAGCTACATCAAAACATGAAGCACAAAAAATGTATGCTGCATGTTTTTATGGCATGTAACAAATATCCTGGATCTTTATTTATACAGATAAGATTTCAAATATGAGAAATTTTAACATGTTCCCAACAGCTGCTTCATCTTTGTAGATCAGACATCTCAACAATTAAGTTTGATACAATGCCATACTTGAATATACTGATTTTTAAAATCTAAGATGAAATAAGGGCCAAATTCTGTAATCTGATTTATTGCACAGGACTAATCTGCCTATAAAAGACCATGCCTACAAGTTATCTCAGGCCAGTTGTCATTACCTAAACATCCTTATAATTTGAAGGTGAGGTCTAAAGACTGTCTTTTCTGGTGGCAAATCAAATTTCTGTTAGTCACTTAGGCCTGATTGGGACTGCCCTTTAATACCTACCATACCTCTCTTTCATATTTACTTATTTTTAGAGACACTTCTTAGTTTTTAAGATTAAAAGAACAGGATTAATGAAATTTACTGATACAGTTGATGCTAAGGTTTAGCATTAACTGGTTTTCAAGAGACATTCCAAAAAGAAGGAAGAAAAACAGCTGTTATCCTATTACTTCCTGATAGGGACGCCACCTCTTCTACACCTCACAGTAGGAAAAACGGAAAGAGGTTAGAGAAGCATTAGAGAAGGAAATGGGAACATTAACATCTCAGCTATTTAACAGAATTTTATTGAGCACTTGCAAAGGTATATTGAACCTAACTGAACAGACTGTTTCACTTTACACATGCAATAATGTTTATGTCTCTTAAGAAAGCATCCCTTAAAATTTTTGATACTTAATGAGTTAGAAGATCAGAATCAGAGGTAGAGCATGTATGCCTTTAGGTGTGTATCTTCCTGTAGAACTTGTGAGTTCCTTATGGTTTCAATTACAGCATTAGTATTACTGTTTACAGTTGTGTCCTCCACTGGGGATATTTGATACTGAAGAGCTCACGGAAATCAAATATACTTGTCAAGTGCCCATCAGGAAAAAAAAAAAAAAAAAAATTAAAAATGTGTATTGAAAAATCATTAAATAAGGTTGCAATGAAAACTGAGATAGTAAGATGCAAAGCAATGAAAATGCATCAATCACTTTATTTCCAACTAAGAAACTCCATGTCCACCAGTGTAAATGTGTAAGCATTAAATGAGGTATGATTTTTTTCCAGCCTCTTCACAGAAAAATGGCGCAACCTAAAACGAGACTATTGATTACATGGCTTTGTTTCTTTGATTCTGCAGCTCTATCGCTCCCAATAAAAATGTTTTTGATGGACACTGGCAAATATATATAAATAAAACACCTACAACCCAAATAGAATTATTAGTATATGAGAGTCAGGTAGGGATGCCAGTAAAAGTGTATGAAACTCAGCTGTAATAAACAGAAAATCTCAATGTAAACATTTTTCTGTTGTCGGTCCAAAACAATTTCAGAGCAACTTTTGTGTGTCTCGGACCAAAGAACATATCGTTTTATCTATTCAGTGCATGTGCGCTTAGAGAAGCCCACCTCCCCAGCCTGTCGGGAATGTGACTTAGCCCACTTTTTGCAAGTGGCAGGTTAAGCACAGGTGTCTGTACCACGGAAGCCAAGCATGTGCTACAAAACTAGCACGTGTTTGGCTGTGCATGTCTTCCCCCGCGGAGGATGTACCTTTCCGGCGCCACTGAAAATATGGTTAGTGCATGTCAGTGCGTAACGGTATTACTTTGAATACCAGACGGAGCAGAACCCAAACCTCATTTTGCAGCTCTGCACCCCCACGGATCACAGTGAAGCTAGTCGGGTCTACATCGCCATAGACACGTCAAGTAGAAAAGAAGTTTTATTATGTCGTGGTGATGATTCTAAACAACTGCGGCTCGCAGGAGCCTAAAAACTCGTAAGAGCCACCCCACTTCGGTGGTCTCGATCAGTGTGAACTGCCCTTTATAACGTTAAGCGCCTCGAGTAACGCCGGGGACGACGGGCGGCCTGGCCGCGCCGCCGGCGGGAGCTCAGCGCCCGTGCGGCCCCGCGGCAAGAGGGGGTAGCGGGCGCGGCCGCCGGTGAGCGGGGCGCATCTCCACCGCCCGGCTGCGTGGCCGCGCCGCGGGCTCCGCGCACGGAGGCCCGGGCCGGCAGCAGGGGCGGATGCGACTTGAAGGAGGAGCAGCCCAGGTCCCGAGCACGTCCGGGAGCTGCTCCTTCCTTCGGCGGGGCCGCCGGGATGCTGTCGGGGCTCTCCCGCCGGTGCGGAGCGGCAGGAAGGGGACGGGACGCTCCGGAGAGGGCGTGAGGCCCCCGGCCGTCCCCGTCCCCGTCTCCCCCCCCCTCGGCCCGCTCCTCCGCAGCGAGCCCGGGCCCTCCCGGCTGCACGTGCCAGCGCGGGCGCCCGACCACCCCCCCCCTCGGGACAGCCGCCGCGGCCCGGCCCGGCACGGAGACTCCGGTCTGGGACGGTGGTCCCGCCCGGCGGGGTGCCGACCCCCTTCCTCCTTACCTGTGCTGCAGCCCCACCAGCCCCAGCGTGATCACATGGGGCACGTCCAGTTCGGTGGGCCACACGCCGGAGGCGATGCAGCCGAACACGCCGCACTCCTCGCGGATGCCCAGCTCTTCTAGCTCCATGGCGCGGGCGGCACGTGGCGGCGGGCGGCCCCTGTCGCGGTCCCGGCCCCGCTGTGGCAGCTCCCGCGCGCTCCTGCCGGCGCCGCGCGCAGCCAACAGCGCCGCGCTGCGCGGGGCCGCCGGTAGCCTGCCGGCGCGGCCTCCCTCATTTACATACGGGGGGGCAACCCCGGACCCCGCACCGCCGCCTCGCCCGTCCCCTCCCCGCCCCCTCCAGCCGGGCCCGCGACCCCGGACCCGCTGCCCCCGCGGGGCGCAACACGCCGCGGGGGGGGGGGGTGTGGGGGGTGTGCTGGTGTCGGGGAGCGGGAGGGTTTGCCCGTGGGCTGCGGGGAGTCGGGGGCCGGGCGCGGCGCCGGCATTGGCCGGGCAGTGGGGCCGGGGCCGTGTTTGCCCGGGGGCGGGGGGCGGCCGGGGTCCACCAGGGGGCTTGGCGGGGCGGAGAGGGGCGCGGGCCGTCCCCGGCGCGTTGGGCGGCGATTGGCGGGCGGTGTCGCTGCCCGCCGCCCCGCCTGCCCGCCCCTTCCGCCGGCCCCTTCTTACCCCGGCGGCGGGGCTCGGCGGCGTGTGCTCAGCCTTTCTTCTGTGCCCTAGGTGCCCGCTCCCGCGTCTGCCGCCGCAGCCATGGCCCCTGCTGCATCAGGTAACTGCCTGCCCCCGCCGGGGCGAGCCGCGGGGGGGGTGCATGGGGAGCCGGTCACGGGGTGGGGAGGGTCGGCGGGTGCCGCTCCCGAGGGCCTGGTGTTCGTTCAGCTGGGCTCGGGGTGTACGTGCTCGGGAGTGAACTTCTTCCCCGCGAAGTTTCCGGGTTTTGAGTGGTGGTGGTTTTCGTCCCTTTTTTTGGGGGGGAGGCGGGGGCGCGCCTCAGCCCGAGGGGGGTTTCCGTCTGCCCCCGTCCCGCCGGAGAGGCGGCGAGGTGAACGCTTCGAGCCCAAGCTTTGCGCCTCCTTCGCTGCTGCGGGCAGAGGATGCTCCGGGCGGCTGCCATTGCCCGCTCGCGCCCTTTGGGCTTTCTCGGCTTCGTGTTTGCCCCAAAACTTAAATAAAACCGTAAAAGCGTCGCGGATTCTGCCGCACCGCCTCCGAGGGCACCTCCCGCGTGTTGGTGCGGGGGGAAACGGGGTGGGCGCGGCCCTAGGGGCGCCGGGCAGAAGCTGTGAGCGCCAGCAGTCGCCCTCGCTGCCGGGAGGGGGACCTGGCCGGGCTGCCTGGTCAATGGGGGCTCGGCGGGCTCTTCGTGCGCCCCGCCAGCGGCCCGCAGCCTGCCGGGTGCTGCTTTGCACGCAGCTGATCAGGAATGCGAACTCGGTGGGCTTACGTGCAGAAGTAAAAAATTTTTAGTCTAAATTTTTTATTTCTCTAGACCTGAAACTTGGTAAAAAAGTTAATGAAGGTAAAACGAAAGAAGTGTACGAGCTGCCAGATATCCCGGGATGTGTTCTCATGCAGTCAAAAGACCAAATAACAGCGGGAAATGCAGCCAGGAAGGACCGAATGGAAGGGAAGGCTGCCATTTCCAATACAACAACTAGCTGCGTGTTTCAGTTGCTTCAGGAAGCTGGTACGTATTTTAAAGGTAGAATACGTGCCTATGTGTTACAGATACTGATACAAAACAGTTTTGTTTCTATATGTTGGCTTACTGCGCCTTGAGGCTGTGATGGGTTTTTTGAGCGTCTTTTCTATTATTTTTTTAGTTACACTTTTCTCTTTGGCACTACAGAGCTGGGTGGGCTGCTTGTTGCTTTGGAACATGGGACTACCTGAAGTAATCTAATCGCAGATACGCTGCAATAGTTTCTCCTGCTTCTTTGGACACACCCCTAATCCTCCCCTCTACTTTTGTCAGTTCCTCCCTACTCCCGCGCCCTCTTGTCTGTAATACCAGACTGGATGCATCTTGCCTTTCTGACTGCATCTGCCTGCACAGAAGTCACTGCTCACTAGTGGCACTACCAGACTATGTCTGAGCTGTGTGAAATTTATGTATGAATGTTAAAAGATAAAATTAGGATGTTTCTGATGCTAGAAGCGAGCTTTCATGGAGTACATACCTAACTTGCATCACTTGAGTAAGCTTTGCTCCACACTTCTAAAAATGGAGACAGTATCTTTGCTTTGACAAAGCATTTTGAAGTGTCTTTGAGAAATATACAAGTTGCAAAGAGGGATTTCCACTGGTGGGTTTCTAACTTGAGTCTGCAAACTATAATACAGGCACCAGTAAACTTGGTTAAGACTTCTTGTAGCTGTGTGCTCAATGCACTTTGTGAAGCATTAGCACAGGTTGCTTCAAGTATCAGCTGAGTTACTCTAAAAGTTGTATTATCTGTTAAAAGATGGAGTAATAGTTCTCAGTCAAATGGTAAAGTCCCAGCATGTTTCATGTGTGGGGAAGAGAAATAGGGTCTCTGTAGAGTTGTATCTACCTATATTTCTGTGCAAGTAGTTCTTAAAATATGGGCTGAGACAAAGAAATACCAAGTCATTCAGTCTAATCCTCATTCACTGGCTTTTTTGGGGAAGCCTATTGTGTATGCAGTCCAAAGAAGCTTCCAAGGTCTCTCGATTATATTTGTAGTTTATTAAAATTACCATTTTTTCATTTAGGAACAATTAATGAGATGTCTTGCTTAATTTATAAATGGCAGTAGTTAAGATAATAAAAATATTTAACATCCTACAGATGGGAACTTTAAATGTGAGGAAGCCATGCTGTGGACCTCTCAAAGATCCTTAAATGGCTTGTACTCAGTAACTTCAGGTGCAGTGAAAAAATAAGAGTAGACTGCAGCTGTGCTTCAAAGCAACAAAAGAACTTTCAGGGTTCTTCTCCACTTTACTTATTTGACTGGCATAAATTGCAGATAATGTGAATGCCTTATCGTAGTAGTTTGTTTTGCGCAACTCTTAACCTAATCTTTCAAAGTGATGATTTACAAAGTTCTGTTAAAGTTTCTCTCTCTTTTATAATAGAGCTCATGTCAGCCCTTCAAAAACATGCATCTGCGCTGATGAAAAAAATGTAGTGGTAAACCATGCAGGGGCTTTAATGCCTGGATTTAGAAGTGACTTAATGTGTAGTTGATTATTTAAATCATTATGCCCTTGAGGGCATTGCAACAAAATCTTAAGGGTCAATGTTAATACTGTATTTTAAGACTTTAATTATTCCTTTATGGCTCTGGAAGTGGAATGGAATAGAGCTACTTCTTGGTTTGACTTGATGAAGGTCCTTTGTCTTCCATTTCTGGCAGATGCCAGTTGGGCTTGGAAGGTGTCTTGCCCTGGGGGGAGAAAGGTGGGACTTTTCTCAAGAGTGAAATTGAAAAAAGAGCCATTTTGCACTTACAGGGCTTACCTGCATGTGTTGGCTGTCCCTGTTTAATACAGGGTTATCTTAGAACTATGCAAGAAGGTTGACTTGCTGCAGCAGGCTTGTGTGTGTATGTGCGCTTCCGAGTCTTAATGTCTTTTGCCTAACAAAATACTAAGATCTAGTACCCTAAATAAATGTTAGTTTGTAATGAAAGAGAGGACTGAGTCATTATCTTCTCCTCCCCATCCTCCTGTATTAAACAGTAGTAAGGGCCTCCAATTACTGTTCTATGTATAATGGATCTTCCATGAGAGAGTATTGTTGGGTACTTGGTTGCTGCTAAGTTTTGTTTAAAAACAAACCTTTGTGAGGGATTGATAATTTTGTACACAGAGCTTTTTTTAAAAAAAAAATAAATTTGGAAGAATAAGGTTTCTGACTAGAGCATAAGGATCTGAGCTACAAGTGAGCGTTGTGTGATAAGATTGGCAAAACTAATGACTTGCAGAAGATAACTGCATTGATTGCCTTTTGCAAGGCCGGAGCAGGTTTAAAATACCCCAAAGAGATTCAGTGTGTCCCTTAAGTCCAGAGAAGAACAAGATTCAGTTGTACTTAATAGGTATTTGTGACTCTTGTTTCAACTGTGGAGTATGCCTAGTAGTTGAACTGAGCTGCCATCTTTATATGTAGGAATCAAAACGGCTTTTGTCAGAAAACAGAGTGACACGGCATTCATAGCAGCTCACTGTGAAATGATCCCAATTGAATGGGTGTGCAGAAGAATTGCTACTGGCTCCTTCCTGAAAAGAAACCCTGGTGTCAAAGAAGGGTATAAGTTTTACCCACCCAAAATTGAGATGTTCTACAAGGTAAGTTTCCTTTCCTGTGATGTTAATCAAACAGAGCTAGAAGTCTGTATTATTTCCTTTAAAATTCTGACAAATAAAACAAGTAGCATTAGTGGCTGACCAATCCTCTTAGTATTGGTAGTTTTGCCATCCTACTATTTTCTTGCATTGTTGTCCAACAGCTGTTTTGTCTGAAGTGCATGCAATGTAATCCTGGCTTACAGAGCCATCAAAAAATAACAAGCCCAACTGGATGTAAAATAAAAAAATGTTTTATTTATAAGGTATAGACTGATGCATTGATATATTTGAAGAAATTAAAATAAACAGTTCTTGGAAGGTGAGACTAAGTAGCTAGGTAGTTACTTAGGATTCTGAACTTCTTTGGGAATGCATGCTGTATTGTGAACCTAAAGTGTTGCTTGTAGTGTACCCTGGCACTCTTGGGGCACTGTCCAAACTTGAATTGTTTTTAGAGATGTTCAGGTGTCACAACAAATGTTTTCAATTTTGCTGTCACTTTTTCTAGTGCTAATCATAAAATACTAGTTTGATGCTTTTATTTGTTTTTTGAAAAAAAACCAAATTCTAGTATTACCTTTTAATCGTTATTTGTCCTTGTATAGCAAGCTTAAATTACATGATATGTATGTGTTGATTTTTCTCAACAGGATGATGCTAACAATGATCCACAGTGGTCTGAGGAGCAGCTAATTGAAGCAAAATTCTGTTTTGCTGGACTTACTATTGGCCAGACTGAAGTGGATATTATGGCTCGTTCTACTCAAGCTATTTTTGAGATATTGGAAAAATCATGGCAGCCCCAAAACTGCACTCTGGTAGACCTGAAGGTATAAGAATCTGATTTCTCACAATCCTTGTTCTGACAGGAAATATATCACTGTATAGTTCCTAAAACAGGATTCTAACTGTTTTTTTTAGATTGAATTTGGTGTAAATATTCTGACAAAAGAAATTGTTCTTGCTGATGTTATTGATAATGATTCATGGAGACTGTGGCCATCAGGAGACAGAAGCCAGCAGAAGGACAAACAGGTAGTGTTTTAATCTTTACCTTCTAAGTCAGTTGGGAAGGAGAATGGGAAAAAAGTAAACCCTGCAGTTAAACATCTGCTTTCAGAGTGGGTTTTTCTAGATAGTCTTATCTTGGTATAGAGTAGCTCGTAGGGTACCTAATGTCCAATCCTGTTGTCATTGAATAGCTGATTATCTGGTTTATGGTAGGAAAAAAATCCTCTGCCGGTGTATCTTCAATAGGAATGCCCAACGGTGCTATCGACTTGAGCTCTTTTAATGAAACATGGAGCTTTGGGGATAATAATTTCTGACTCGTTGTGCAGATAATATAATAGTTGGACAAAAAGTTGATAGGAAGAATAAAAGCTCTGATTCCCATGCCTGCCTCCAAGTTTGTTTATTTAGTGTGGTATCCTTTACTAGTAGGGATCTGGTGATACATACGTAAGAGGGATGTGCAGGGAGGATGCTTTCCTTCATTACTGATTTTGGTTAAGCTTTAATTCAATATTCAGTTGTCTCTAAGTGTTATTAACAGAGTGTGTCCACATGGCTTCAAACAGAAGCTTGAAATAACTTGTCCCATATTTAAACTTGTAGCGATTACACTTGTAAAATATCTCTGAATTACCAGATAAGTAGTAATGAAAGAACTTGCTTGGGAGTGCTGCTGCCATGGAGCTTCTGTGACAGCTGTTGAGACTGTTAACAGATCCTGTGAGAGAAAGTGACTGGAAGCCACAGGGGAAGATTAAAAGTGTGTGTGGAGGAGGAGGGGTATTACTTGTAAATTAGGAAGCAGAACTGCTCTATTGTTTACTTTACCTGAATTATGTGGTAGCATGCTTGAGCAAAAGCACTGTCGGAGCAATTCACTCATCTCCCTAAAATAAGATACATGGTAACATCATGCAGAACCTATAGGTGGCGACTGCAGTGGTACTGCAGGCAATCATGTCATTACAAATCCAGTTTTTAAAGTTGTATGTTTCTCCTTGAATCGACCCTTTGAAAAGCTTCCAAAACCTTGATACCCTTGTGGTTAAGCCTTTCATGTTGCAAATGGCCATGAATTGTAGTGCAGAAGGTTGTTCACAGCTACTGAGCTGATTCTTCATTAAATAGCTCTTGTTTGCTTCCATATCCAGTCTCTGTTGTATTGGTACCAATTTCTCTTCTCCTTCCTGTAGAATTGCTACAAACTACATAAGAATACCTCAGCTGAGATATTTATCAATTCTGGTAGCAAAAGGAGTGCTTTGTGTACCTGAAATGCACATTAACTTCAGTTTTGGGGTTTTTTTTCCTCTTTTCAGTCCTACCGTGACCTCAAAGAAGTGACTCCTGAAGCACTGCAAATGGTTAAGAGAAACTTTGAATGGGTTGCAGAAAGAGTGGAGGTATCTGTTTATGAACAATGTATCTAGACTTCAGTAACTGCATGTCTTCAGTCCAGTTGACTTTTCTCTTGCCCCCCTTCATTCTTTTACCTAGTTGCTTCTGAAAACAAAGAGCCAAGGCAGAGTGGTGGTGTTAATGGGATCTCCTTCTGACCTCAGTCACTGTGAAAAAATAAAAAAGGCATGTGCAACCTTTGGAATTCCTTGTGCGTTAAGAGTGACCTCTGCTCACAAAGGGCCAGATGAAACCCTGAGGATCAAATCAGAATATGAAGGTAAATGCCAAAGAACTACTCTTCTGGATTGAAACAGTATCATGTTCAAGAATTACTTGGCAACTTAAGGATTTATGTGGGGGATTTTGTTAAATAGAACAGTAAGCTGTTACAATGCTTTTCTACACTTGGTAATTACATAATGACAGGTTATAGACTGCACTAAGCAATTGGAGTACTGTATTGTCCTACTGCCTAGACACAACTTGCATTACTCAAAGTGTAACCTCAGCTTTTATCACAGTACCAGAACTACTTTGCCCAAGTGTTGATCATGTTAATACACTTAATGTAGCATCTTGCTGGTGATAGTTGCCCTTCTGAAATGAGTGATAGTTTCTCTAGCTGACTCTGAATGTTCTTATGTGTTATTTGCAGGGCAGGTGTTACATCATGTTTTCCTGCCTGTTTCATGAAAACAATCTTGTTGTTTTAGATGCCATGAGAAAAAGATACTTGGTTTCTTATCTTTACCAAGAAAAATTCACGTGTCTTCAAAAATGTTTATAGCCTAGCAGAGGAGAGATAAGGACTATTTATTTTTGTGGGAGTCCACTTTCTATTCTGTGAAACTACAGATGTGGTAACCATAGTTGAGAAACACTTAATTTTGAGATGAACTGTGCAAGATTTAAGGAGGAGAACACGTAAAGATACCAGAGGTTTAATGGTTATGTTCTCTACAAAGCCAAGCAGTACCTATTCCTCTGATACTGAGATCTCCCCTCAAAGGCAGAGTAAGACATGCTAACTTCAGTTGTGGTAAACAGTAGCTGGGATTTAAGGCTGTAAGATTTAGAAGATATTTCTGTAAAAGGGGAAGTTAGACATGAAATTCTAGTGCTGTGTAATGGAATTGACAAAACAACTGCAAATGGATTTGTGGGCTCTTAAAGTTCCCACAAAAAAAAGTGGTAGAGAACAAGATGGATTGCTTCATTCTGAATGTCTTCCTTCCCTTCAGGAGATGGAATCCCAACAGTGTTTGTTGCGGTAGCTGGCAGAAGCAATGGTTTGGGGCCAGTAATGTCTGGTAACACTGCTTACCCAGTTGTCAACTGTCCTCCACTCTCAGCTGACTGGGGTACTCAGGATGTGTGGTCCTCTCTCAGACTACCCAGCGGTAAGATGATCTTCAACTGACACTCTTGTTCTGACCTAGCTCTATTTTGGCTGTTGCTCTAGTGTACGTGCATATGCTAACACATACATGGCAAAACACTGGAAAAGTAGCTGAATCACTACTGAATAAAGTATTTAGAAATGTCTTCCATAGATTCTTTGACTTTTTGATGGCAAAAAGCCCATTAGACAGAGCAAGTATTACATGGGAATAATCTTTAGAAAAATATAAACCTTGGCTGATCCTTGCTAAACATTCCAGTTTAAAAATGGAATTAGTATTAATGGAGATGTAAGTAACTGAATCTTGTTCAGTTAGAGCTGCAGTTTCTTTATGATCAAAGATCAAAAAATACCTTTCTCCACAATCAGTGTAGGCAAAACCTACATGGCTACCTGTATGACTTTTTTTTAAACTGTTTTAGTGACTTGAATGGATGCTTGGCGACTAGGAGGCCCAGAAGCCTGTTACCTCTGTATAAGGAGAGTGATTTGGTATGCTGGCTTTTGGTTTAAAATGCCATGAAGCTGTCATAGTAAAAGTAGTGGAACACATGATACTTCAGTAGCTTTAAAACTAGAGCATGTAGTTCCTGGAGGCTGAAACAAACTTTGTCTTAGATTGCTCTTTGGAGGCAGAGTTTTGTTTGACTCTAAAATTATGCTTTAGTAAATAGCTCTCTTCTCTGCAGGTCTTGGCTGTCCTACTACTCTGTCCCCTGAAGGAGCTGCCCAGTTTGCTGCCCAGATATTTGGATTAAACAACCATTTGGTGTGGGCCAAACTGCGATCAAACATGTTAAACACCTGGATCTCCTTGAAGCAGGCTGACAAAAAACTTAGAGAGTGCACTTTGTAAGTTACAGTAACATGTAACTTTTTGTTACGTGAAGATAATGGCGTGCATATTCATTCATATTAGGATTTACATTTGGATGAGCTCAAAAGTCCTGCATCCTTTCTTACAGAAGAAAGCATCGTTAGAGCAGCAGATGAAGTCTGCTGTGTCCTCATCCTTCCCTTGTGTATTTTTTTTAATATAACAACTTAGTAAAAGATGGGGAAGTAGTATTTTAGGTATCTCTTTCTGTTGCTCCAAAATGGTGCTGTTCTGCTTTTTAGTGTATACTGTTAACTACAGACTATGTCAAGAGAATTATTTGGTGCGATCTAAATAGAATTCAACTAGTCTTCTGTATTTCTGTAACAGTAATATTCTTTCATAGTAATAATATACATCTTGAACCTTATTAACTCAGCTGGACTGCTAACTAAAGCCAGTGCTGATGCTGTTCTGCTTGCAATGATGGTATGCTTTCTCTAGCAATAAATGGCAACATATGCTGTATTAATAAGAAAAGGGGCTAGAAAAATGTTTTAAGAGCCTGAAATAAATACCTGCCTTATTTAAAAAATGTATATATACATACATATGTTCTTGTTTCAATATGTGTGTGTATACATACCCCGTTGATATCTTCTGGAATTATGCGATGAAGTTGACACCAATTCTCTTGTTCATAACAAACTATAAATATAAATGGTGAACTGTAACTGGGCTTGTTGCCTGTTTGCTCTAACTCTTGCCTAGTCCAGTCTTTGCTCTCTTAAATACTAGGCAGATTTCTACCTTCAATAATTCTAAAGGCCCTGTGTGATGATGTCAAACTGTCTTCATACACTTCAGTAATTATAGCTATTACACTTCTATATTTCCTCACCCTTTTTCTTCGGAAATCTTACTGAACTGAAGAGTGGAATAAATGGTAAGGCAAAAAATTACTGGGGGAAAATCTAAGCATGATTGTTTTGTCTTTGCACACACCAGTCTTCTGAGTAGGTACAATTCTAAAAAATATGCAATTATTAAATGTATGTAACATTTATGCTTTTACAATTCTAAATAAACTATTGAATTCAAAGCTGCTTCATGGAGACTTATTGAGTAAGTACACCCAAACTAGTCATCAGCTGGGGTATGTAATGTCAGGACCTTAAGTTAGGTAACAATTTTGTAAATAGCTTATACAGTAAAACCTGCATGGAATGCTATTAGGTGACAGTCTTCTAAAAAATACTGAAGTGTCTCACTGTTACAGCAAGCTGTGTTTTATTGTTCCTAATGTATTGCTGTGTGATTGTGTAGTAGGCTAGGCTTACCTCTTTGAGTAACTTGATTGAATGCTGCTGTTTGTCTTCACATTCATTGGAAGAGATCACATCTTACATGCTGTTGTATAGAAGAGCTCTAAAAATTGCTCTCTTCCGGAGTTGTTGTAGGAGTCTTTAAATCAGCCAAACCTTACTCTAAACCAAAATAACTAGAACTCTTTAAGTCTTGAGGGTGGGTTGCTTTTTGTAATTTCTAAATGAAATAGCAGTAAGTGTGAGGGTTAATGATGACAGAGGTTGAAATTCCCTGGTGGCATACAGCCTCTATAGAAGCACTGAATATCCTCAAGGCTCCTTTTTAGCATGCTGCTTACCAAGGTTGTACTCACCTGCATACTCATGCTATGACATCTGAAAGTGTTGTGTCAGCCAGCTCTCCCAACATGATAGTGGCAGTAACTTCAATTAGCAGAAAAATCAATGAGTGAAAAGATAAGTGCATGCTCTGCTTGGGTGAGTGAATTGGATCATCTTCTCTTGTAATTGGACAAGAACCAGAGCCACCAACTGCAGAGTGATCACTTCTTTCTCCTGGTGGCAGCAGGCTGCTAGCTCAGCTGATTAACAATACATAACTAGAGGGTGAAGTTACACAAGATGTGAAGTGTCATTTCCTATTCCCCTCCCTCCCCAACTACACTGAGTGTTAGCTCTGATGACTAATCAACCTGACAAGATTATTAGTCACCTGCCTACCCTAGCACCATGGCAGGACAGACAACCCCAGACAACCATTTGTGTCTCTTTCCATCTGCAGTGCTGTGTTGTAGTGCTGCCTCTACAATCTTTCCCTGTGCAATAAAAACTAAGTGACAATGGTTTGAGTGTTAGACCTAGAATATTCTGTACTGTCTCTAGTTACTTTTCTCAAATTACTTGTACCCTGATTATACTACCTTCATTTGTAAAATTGTGCCAGTTTACATCGGGCGTGAGTATGCTGAGTGTTTCAGTTGCCATAGGGATGGTCATTCTTCAGCTTTTGGATGGGCTGGGTTGTTTGGTGGGGTTTTTTCGTGCAGCCACTACTGAACTCTCAGACACAAACCCTTGCCTGAGCAGTTGCCTTGCAAAGAAGTATGAAGACAGAGCAGCAAGCATTAACAGTGTGTTGCTGTGATTAGCAGATAAAACCTGCAAAGTCTATCATGTCTGCAAGTACTTTATAAAGAGTTGTCCTAAAGGCTGAAGTGCTGCATAGCAGTTGTTTAGCTAGAAGTTTTTCACAGAGCTTTTGTTATTAAGTGAAAATACTTTCCTTGGGCAGCATTCCAAGTATTACATTGATGCAATAACCTGAGAATTTCTTCAGACAGAAATTGCTCTTGTAGGATTTGCTTTCTTTTGTCCAATTTTAAACAACTTTCAAAAAAAAAATCTTAAAGTGCTTTTATCATCACAAAAACTTACATAGTGGGGTTACTGAAATTTATTTGCATTTTTTAATTGATTTTTTTTACAGATATTCCAATTTTTAAGCACCTGCTGTGGAACCTAGGACCTTGGATTATATCATGTCCTAATTAGCAGAGTTACCTGCTTAACAGTATATGTTCTTTAAAGACATCAGCAAGGAGCTATCTAGACTTGGCAGAGGGAAGTGCAGAGGGCAGGGCCTGTTTTACATCCTACACTACTTCAGGTACAGGTGAATTGCACCTGGTATCCAGCCTTTATAACATCATTTCATTAAAAAAAAAAAAAGCCAACCACAAAACCCCAAACACCTATTCTGTAAAAATAAGGGGAAAACCAGTCATGGCTCCTACTGATTTGTCCTCCATCCACAGTTCCAAGGTTAAAGCACCTATCCAGGACAAAGGTATGGTTTTGATATCCTCTGCCTGTGGAGGCTTGCAAAAAATGAATTGAAAGCCTAGGAGAGGATGTGCTCTAGACTTCTTGGGGGGTGGCATTAAGGCATTCCCTGGTTTTGAAGTCTTTCTTTTTGAAAGCTATTAAAGTAAGTCATACCCAAAGAAAAATCATGACTGTTCCCTCACTAAAGCAAGTATTTGAACCTCTTCTCACAGCCTCAGTGAGTTTTTAGCAATGCAAGTTAATTATGAAATAGTGTCAGAAATCTTGAGCCATGTTTTAAAATAAAATCAGAGGTGCCTGTTGCACTGTATCTGCATCACATTGCAGTAGGAATATCATACACCTTTTTAGAGCACACTTCCCTCTTCAAAATTTCCAAAAGTTTACACATGAGAATGCTCAATTTCTGGGCTCACACAAAAATAAGGTATAAAGTTTGTTCGAACAATTAAGACTTGTTCTAAGGTATGTAAAAGAGGAAAACTTTGAAGTTTCATAATGGGTTGATTTAAAAGCCAAACCACAAACACTGAAGTTCCTGCAGAGCTTAAGTACCTCTAGAGTCGAGTTGCAGTCCCAGTTCCCAAATCCTTATTCCATTTCAGATCTAAGTGTGTGCATTCAAAACTACTCAGGAGTTGCTGTGCAATGGCTATTTGAGCAAGAGGGACTTAAAGACACTTGAGCATCTGCTGTTGTGCTTTTGCAGAAGAATCTTAGATCTTGACAGGGCAGAGCAGCCTCTTACTCATTGAAGCTTCATCAGGATACACAAAGTCAGTGTTCTAGCCAGGATCTCAAAGCATACCTGTTCACTCAAAACATAATATGCTCTCCACAGGTTGGAAGAGTCACCCAGGTTATAAGCAATTTAATCCTCTCTCTTCTGGGAGAAAGGGACAAAATTTAACTTATCCCTTACTTCTCAGAAGAGTGTTTTAACCACCACAGGCATGTGGAGATCTGTAGGAAGGGAAGAGCTTAACTTCCTCATCTCCTTAAATAACTGCAACAGGGGTTGGACCACAGCAACATTGCAGCTTCCTCTAGAGCTTTGGGTTTCTGCCTCGGGAATCTTGCAGCAGGCCTTAGAGAAATCCTGTTATCTTTCCTCAGCATGGAAAGATGATGGCTATGAAATATCAGTTCAACTGGACTGGGAGCTTTCTGAAGGGCTGACTTGCTGAAGAGTATGCCCTGAGTGTAAAGAAGGGCTTAGACTTGGAGGAGACAGATTTGTTGTTCCCTGTGGAAGGTAAAATTCAAAACTTCTTGAAGAAGGAATTAAGATGTATTTGCATGGAACTTGGTCAAAGAAATAACTATAACAGCTTTTCTCTCTCTCCCCTCTCCTGATGACAGATGTCATCACCAGTAGGAGGATATCTTGATAGAAAAAATAGTACAGCAACAAGTTGCCAAAAGCTCAACAGATGCTTGAGAATATCAAGCACCAAGTTCAAGTCTTTTCAAGGACAGAGCTTTTCACAGAAAAACAAGTTACTTTTCACAGGAACTCAGAGCTTCCAAGATATGTGGATTTCATCCAGCAGGGGCAGTAGGCTTCTGATAAACAGATAAGATAAATGGGCAGAGGAAAGAGGATGGGCTATGACAGCCCCAACAAGTAGCCCTCAGTCAGGAATAAGTTAAAGAAAGAAAACCCCAAAACAACCACCACCACCACCTTACAGCAGCATCAGGGAGAAGCTAGCCCACTTTACCAAGCACCTTGTATAACTCTTCATACTGATAAAATAAAACCATTCCTAGCTGACAGACCAGAAAGCTCTTGAACACAAGGAACCAACCTCATGCAAATAGATTATATAATTAAGTAGTTTAAGATGCCAAGCTCGAGAATTTCTATTTGGATTGGAAAGTGACTTTGTCTTAATATAGCACAGCTCCTTGTCCCCAGTTTCCCATTACATCATTTCCCTTTTCTAACACACTTAAACATCTAGTAAATGGCCAGCTTCCTAGCTAGTTCATGTTCAGTCTGCTTTAAAGTTATTTCCAATATAGGACATTCTTCCATCTTACTTGCCAAACAAAACAAACCCCCTCAACTAGAAGTATAAAGACTTCTTTACCACCTTCTAACATTCAGAACTTACGTCCTAGAGAGCCTGCCACACCCTCATAAGTATTCCTGACATCATTTGTACTGTCACTCGTGCAATAATGGTTTTAAATCCATGGTGAAATTCTGTTATTGGCCTTTGCTTGTAAACACAGAGCCATGAGCATCCAGGAAAGTGTAACTTCACCACAATCAAGGCTCGAAAGTCAGCGGACTCTCATTTAGCTTTGTTTTGATAAAGGCTTTAGAATAACTTACATCCTAGCTTTAAACATTTCACAGCCTTTTTTCTTTTTTTAATTGTAGAAAAGCATGTAAATGAGAGGGTGATGGACAGATTTCAGTGTGATACCAAGTGGCATGGATACTATAATCCTTAAACAGCGCTCTCATGCCTACTCACTAACTGAAACAACCAACCTTCTTCCCATTAGAAATCCAGTTGTAGATAGCCAGGTTTCTACAGTTAAAGACAGTACTGAAAGAGCAATATCTCAGACTTGGTTAGGTGCAGGCCAGACAGTTGTGGTTTGTCTACTGCTCCTGAAGACCTGCTCAAAGCCAAAGTTTCAACTATTCTCACTGGGAATGGTCCCTGCACCAGCTGACAATGTCAAGTGAGCAATGCCCTGCACTGTAAGTCTTCCTTGTGCTGTTCAGAAGACTCAGTTGTGCAGATCAACTCTACCCTGTCTCACTTGTAATCAATCCAAATGAGGCTATAGTAAAATTTCAGTATTTAGCAGATATCTACCCACACACACACACACACTGGGATTGAGCTCAAAGGAATTGATTAAATGATTATAAAACCAAAAGGATGAGCACACTGTCCTTTCAAATCTTGTAAAGCCTCTAGCGATGTTTGAATGTGGCCTAATCTTTCAGGGGGTTCGGAACAAACATTTCTTCCTACTAATGTTCTAGCACCACTTCCAAGCTTCACAGAACTCCCACCAACATATCTTACAGCCATCTTTGCATACTGTCCTAAAGAAACTTAGGATCAGT